>NC_089857.1:5737500-6049000 GCF_036373705.1 Amia ocellicauda | reverse complement strand
ATGTGCAGAACCTGCAGCTTACTGCACTGCTCCAAAGTCCTGAAATAAATTCTGTGTATTTCATAAAATGATTAAGAAAAGCACGGATTCACATCTGTTTTCTATATGTCTGACTGTAAAGTATCTGCTAATACAATGAAGTGCTCATAAAACCAAGGGATTAAATCCTAAATGTACTCAAAAAGACCAGAAGCTTCCATTTCAGTAACTTGTACAGTTCTAAGGATATACAATACCCAGCCCAAATCTTCATTCTGCTCTACCATTTCAGTATTTTAATACCCGTAAAAAGCTTTTTACTGTTACATAGGTCCAGACTACAATGCAAATATAAATCTTTGACGAAGCTAAAACACAGGTGTCACCCAACTCTGGTGATGTTAACCAGAAGAGCATGTTGACTGTTTTATGTAATGGTCAACTCTCTGAGGGTCAGGGGTTATTTTTTACAAGCAGAAAAGTGACTGATTTCTAGTGGAGTGTTTTAATTGTCAAATCTGTTTTCATGGTGCACTTTATAATTGGACCTAATTACATCATACGGCGAGTTGCCAGCCAAGAATAACAGAACAGGGAAAGACTTTGAAAAACAAGTGAAGCTGTGTTTCATTTCAGTTCAATTTAGACACCAAAGTGCTTTTATTGTGTCAAATACAAGAAAAATTGCAAACGCTGTATAACATTGCTTTTGCTGTGGTGTAATGCAATAATAGGGCTGTTGTATAAAGAAAATCACAAAAATTTCTAGTGATTTTACAAAAGCAAATTGGTGGTTATATCCTAGCAAATACTTATTTGCTTTGGCCTGGTTCATGAATTTTCAATTACATCTTGTTTGATCTTTCTGGCAAATATGAGAAGAACAACAATATGCAAAAACAGCCAAGCTAGAGAATAGTTATCCCTGCACTAGGCTGAGAGATGAATAAAGATCAGCAATGGAAAGATTTAATATAGAAAATAACATATTAAATAAATCTCTTATGCAATTATGGCTTGCCTCACACAGCTCTAAATCCAAGTAAGTGACAGCTACAGGAGAAGGTTTGCCATTTATTTTCAGCACATTGTAGGTTGCTTTTGATTAACCCATTGTTCCATATGTAGATGCTTTTTAATGGATAACTAGAGCAGTTTCGAGTAATAATTTTCTATCGCACTTTTACATTTTTAACATTTAAAACTGACCAAATAATGGCGGATGTCAAAAACCTGCTCTTTCAGCGTGTTATAACTTCCTGGATAGCAGAAACATAGCGGAAAAAATACAAAAGCACCGGATTCATCTTCCCCGAGGCAATGCAAGTCATTATTAAGTCAACGTTAATGGCAGTGAAGTACCCGTTTCTTCTTCCAGTATTTTGGCATACCAATGCACACAAACATTTTCCACTGGAAGCGATATCACGTTCTGTCCAAACTGAAATTAAAATATTCACTTCTGTAGGTACCCAAACATAAGCACACAATGGAAAAGGACCTAGGTACAAATGTATCTGTTTAAATGTTAACAGAATATATCATGTTACACTACATTTTTACATTATAATAACCACAAAAAAAGAAGAAGCTAGAGAACCATCTTTTATAATGTTTACACCTTGGGAGAGGTTTCAGTCCTCAGTCAGACAGAAACAGTACTTGGACTCAATAAGACTCTTCCATTTGGTAATACTAATTTTTGTTTTAATATAGTCCAGGAAAAGCACACATATTTATGTGTTAGATCTTCAAGATTAGTATTGCACTATGGTATGATGGCAGATGTTTATTTTAGAGAGTGTTTTGAACAGAGCAGTATGGGAGAGATTAAAGCAATGTCCCATCCTTCAATATGTCCAGTGGTGACATATCAACTTCTTTTCACAATTCGAGCCCAAAGCACAAACAGGAGATCAAATGATTTAAATTGAGAATTTGGCATGTATGGCTGCCAAGGGAACTGGTTCCCTTGTATTTATTGATGATCTGACTGCTGACAAAAGCAGCAGGATGAATTCTGAAGTGTTTAGGGCTATATTATCTGCTTAGATTCAGCCAAATGCTTAAAAACTAATTGGACGGCGCTTCACAGTGCAGATGGACAATGACCCGAAGCATACTGTGAAAGCAACCCAAGACAGTGGAAGTGGAATGTTCTGCAATGGCCAAGTCAATCACTTGACCTGAATCCAATTAAGCATGCATTTCACTTGCTGAGGGCAAAACTGAAGTCAAGAACAAGCAGGAACTAAAGACAGCTGCAGTGCAGGCCTGGCAGAGCAGCACCAGGGAAGAAACCCAGCATCTGGTGATGTCTATGGGTTCCAGACTTCAGGCAGTCATTGAATGCAAAGGATTTGCAACCAAGTATTGAAACTCACAATTTAATCATGATTATGTTAGTTTGTCCAAATACTTTTGAGCCCCTAAAATTGGGGGGGGGCACATATAAAAATTGATGTAATTCCTACATTGTTCACCCAATTTGGATGTATCTATGCTCAAATTAAAGAAGAAAGTCTACACTTAAAGGACATCTTGATTGTTTCCTTTCAAATCCATTGTGGTGGCATACAGAGCCAAAATGATGACAATTGTGTCTCTGTCCAAACATTTATTGGACTGTACTAACTGTATTGTAGCTCTCACTGGTAACACTGCCAGCTCACATGAGCCCAGTAAGCCAAAGAGTTTGCTCTTGCATGACAAGCTGAAGGAACCATGGCTGCCTTTATAGATCACTCAACTCCACCTATACTCTGCCAATTGTACACCACCCCTTGGGCAATCTGGCTCTTGTTTAACTCTTACAGAATCCAGATTCTAACCAGTGATATCCAGACTATTTAGTGATATCCAGCTGAAGCAGGTGGAACTATTCAACAGTTACACAACTCTGGAGCCAGTAGAATGAAATGTTCATGGACTGTAGCTTAAAATGTTTTATTTTTCAGAATCAGAAGTGGACTACAAAGTACTCAAATGTTGTGCACGGTGGTTTAGAAATGGGGGACATTTTTAAATCCCATAATTCTTACCCATTGTAGGATATATGAACTGATCCTTAAAAAAAAAAAAAAAAATCAAATTAACCATTCTAATATATGTTCTTGTATACTGCATGTTCTAGATACATGGTAGCTTCTCTATGCTGAACCCAACTTCAGACACCAATGTAAATCTGTAGGGGAATGCTGGTCTGGGTTGAGGACAAAATAGAACCTAAGTGTTTTTGTTTTGTTTTTTTAAATACTCGGTGTACAGCGATTTTAGTTAGCATAACAAATGACCCAATTACATAGAGCTAAAATCAGATTACAATTCCGATCATCAAGGGCCACAGTGGCTTGGCTTTTCATTCCACCTTAAGTCTAAATGACTTAATTGAACTCATTATTAGGATAAGAAGTGAAATAATCTGTTTATCCCAAGTCTTAATCAGTTGCTAATTGAAAGGTAGCTCTAAAACCTACAGGATCCCGGCCCTCGAGGTCTGAAATTGCCTACCCCTTAACTTAGAGCTTTGTGTCATCTAAACATTTCAAATTCAACTTCTAATCAAGAGATAAACAATTAGTGTTTCATAGTAAACAATGTCAGTCTTGCGGGCCCCGCAAAGGGCTTATTTTATGGTTCTCTTCAAGGTCGTGTCCCTTTTTTAATTCTCTCCCCATTAGTTAATAATATGTTTTCAGTTTCTTTCCTTTGAAAATGGCACATTATTGGTAATTAAAGGAAGGATAGTGCTCTTGGGAGATATTATCACAGTATGTCACATGTATTAGATTAAAGTTTTCTATGGGAACAACATGAACACTGTAAAGGCCCAGGAAGACAAAGGCTCAGATTCAAGCCGAGTAAAGGCAGACCATCATCATCCTATTCGATATTACCCTGGCTGCCACTTGAAAGTCAGAAGACAGTTTGGATTTTGGCATCACTTTTATTTAGTTCAGTGTTTTTAAAATATATTTAGATTCAATATTTTAAAAAAGCACCAGAAAATCTGTTTCTTATTTATTTCTAATGGGAAAAGGGGCAAAACTTTACACTACCCCCATTTGATTGTGATTGGACTGGAATTTAAATTCATTGTAGGAAATGAAAAAAACAAAGGTATACAAACAAGCTGTTAACATCTGTTCACATGTTCCGGACACTGATTTAAAAACAAAGTCAAACGATGCAGAGATATCATGTGGAGGGGTGCTGGTGTATGGGAACACTATGTAATCTATGGAGTACTAGACAACAGGGATTTAATCTTCAACTCTGCCTTTTTGGGAACTCCACTGAAGTGGAATGGGCTCTAACACTATGCACTGTTGAGAGATCAGGAGAAGCCGATGAAAGCTCACATAGAGTTCTCTGAAAAGTCTTGCCTTGCATTGCTTTGCTTGGTTTTGTCATGTTTAATTTGAGAAATATTCTTATACAGCATAGCTAATTGTACATACAGAGAGGATATCAAATCACCTTTAATATTTGGAGAAATCAATTGTGAGCCCTGATTTCATTCATAACCCTTTAAAGTGGTCGAGTCCTTTTCCATATATAAAGAAACAAGAAAATACAGTTATTTTAAGACTTTATTTAAATTGCTTACTGGAGAGATGCAGAACTACACATTATAATTGAAAAAAATATATATGAATGGTCAAATATTTTGGGTGAAAAAGGGGGAAGGACAAAGAAGTTACTTCTAATTGCTTTTAAATATATTGGCAAACCAAATTAACCAAATTAAGTTTTGTTTTTGTCCCCTAACTAAGCAAAGAGATTCCTATCTGCTTGATGACAACACATTACATTTGATTCATGTTTACTTACAGTGACAAACAGGGATGTTTGCAATCAATTTGTATCAGAGGAGAGAATAAAACTGCGAGGATAGTTGTTCTCAAGGGAGAAATGAAAATCTAAATTGCTCCCAGATTTGGTTTTGGAAGACTGGTGATGGGGAAAGACATTCTGAGGAAGTTAAACTTGGTCCCAAAGCGACCAAACTAGATATTCTCATCATTTTATTTATTCATGTATTAAGTTCTGTTCCAAAGTTCTTGTAAACAGTTTTGTCATAATAGCAGTTAATCATAATGTGGCGCAACTGTACCTTTATGAGAACTGCCTTTATGTGAAAACAGGGCCTATAGTACAACTGTATATCCAATCCATCAAGGGCACTTACTACATAAATTCACTCTGTATGTTTAAGAGTGGATTTAAAAAAAAAGATGTTTGCTCCTGTTGATATATGGAAATGCTTATGGTTCCCAGAACCATCCACTGATAAGATAACTTCTTATATGTATATATCATATATATATCATAACACAGAAAAAAAAAACATAAATCCAATTTTATTATGGAAGGCTAGCAGTCTCTTAAGTAAATAGAGGTCTACAATCTTATCTGAATGAATTTCATTAAAACAAGTTTTTAATACATCCCATCCCACTGCTTTCAAGTTAAATACAAACTGTAAGACACTATTTAAAATTTCCATATTTTATAAAGACTACTGTTCTAAAAACATTAAGCGTACAGTTTGCACCATTACAGTCTTGTTCACTGTACATTTTCAGTTTCCTCTCAAAACAGTCCCACTCCCATTTTAGGGTAGAGACAAACAAAGCCCTACCTTGAAGAAATACAGTATGAAAGTAAATTGCCTCACGGTCAAGTGAGGCATGTAACTGCAGACTCTTTGACAAACTGTATATTTGCGTATGAACACCACAAATGCATTTCGTTAATCTCGAAAAAGAAACCCAGCACAAATGGTCACTGTTTTGTAAAGTGTAATTCACATATGTATGCTTTTCTTTCCTTACAAAAAAGCTTGACAGTACCCATAAAAAAATGTGTGGGCATACAATAACTGCTAATGAGAATCTTACATAAATTCCTATTTGCAAGAAAACATCTCCGTCCCTTTATGTTAAAAATAGAACCCAAAAACAGGACTACATGTGTTTAGCTGTTAAGCTAGAAATGCCAATTTAAACACTGAGCACAGGGTATGCATTTTGGGAAGCAAATCCATGTTTACTTTAACAACAAACCCAGCTGCAGATTTTATTAATCAAATCCAATTGAAGAATTTCACATTCTTCTAAAACCATACGGCCTCAAACCTTTTCATGGTTTCGTACAGCACAGGTATAAAAAATACTTATGAAGGCAGATATAAAACAGCAGTCGGATGGAAGTTACTACTTACACTCCAGCACTTTCAACTCCTACATTATAACACATAAGTTGGTGGATTCAGGTGCACATAAACACCATTGTGTTTAAGACATTCCCACACAGATGTCACTCTTCTTACAATACTCCATCAGAATCTGCAGACAGATTACAAAAAAGTTAAAAATATATATTCTTATCAGATTTTCTTGGTGTTTATCATTGGATATTTAACTAATTGTTTGTCTTCTCATGTTATCCCCATTACTGACTTAAATAACGTTTTACTCGGTAAACCAGCTATCTTGGACTTTTACACACACTTCCCTCCAGAATCAATTGCCATCAAGTATATAACTTGATTTAAAAGAAACTTTAAAGAATGTCTTTAATGCTTCAATTCTAAACAAAAGAACATGTATTACCATTCTCACACATTTCATGCTTTCTGCAAAGCAACATTGTCCAGATTTGAATGATTTTTACATTCATTGCATTACATTAACTGAATAAGTCGAAAGCCTATGACTTTTAATTTCAGTTGTTTTTCCAGTTCTATAATGTTGATGTTAATTTTAAAATGTATATGAACAATATTTAATTTATATTAAGTATATACAAAGGTTTATGACAGATCAAAAACAAAAACAAACACGACAGATGTCTTGGATAATACGAAAGTATCAACTTGAAATGTAATGATTTTTTAGCCATGAAATGCTTTAAAGAAAAAACATGCCCTTACCAAGATGAACTCCATAGGAAGTTATAATACTGATGCTAGGTTTCACAATCTTTGAACATCTTTCTCACACTAAAAAGACACATACACTACACTCAGAGAACAACAAAGCAAAATTGTCTTTCTACTTTAAAACTATTTAGGTATCTGGAGTCTCTCTGCCTCTCACATCCCCAATGACACTATTCTTAGAATATACTCATCCTAATAGATAACAGAGATCCACTTTACAGTATGCATCCTTGGCTGCCCCTTAGATATGTAGCAAATATATGTCCAATGCTAAATTGTATGGTCACAAAACTTATGATATATATTATAATATAAACTAAACATCTACACTGAATATGTGAATAAAGTTATGAAATAAATGGCTTGGAAGTATGACCTAGAAATCGCAATGAGTATAACAGTCATTTTTGGTAGGATATAATACAGAAGTATTTTCTCAGTGGTTTTCTATGAGCTCATTCATTTGCAGACTTTTTTTCATACTTGAGAATCACTTTTTAATTGTAAGAAAACAATAACAGCAGAAAAGTTACAATCAGTAGGGGATTTAGATGCTAGATGCCAATTAAGCCAATGTCTTAATTTAAAATTACCCTGGGTACTTTTAATCAGGGTAAATGCAACCTCAAAACCTTAGAAGGGGGTTCCAAGCTATTTAGATCTATTTTCCCACTATTATGAAAACAAAACCACAGCAGTCCATTCAGGAAGAATTTGATTAATTGGAATTCCTGCAGTCTCCCAGTCTCAGGGGCTTTTCATTAACTGTAAATATGTTTATGTGCATTTGATTTCAGACTGTGGTTTTCCTGTCAAGTTACTTGCTGTTTATTTACACTGTGTGCCTCTGCAATGTTTATGTATTTTTAAGTGGAACTCGAAGCAATAGTGTATTGAGCATAATTAACATGCAAAATTTCATATACTGTGTATTTAAGTAGCCTACATACACTAAATGCATACAGTAGAAAATAGTGGCTGTCTAAATCAGTGTTTTTAACTACACTCCAATTACAGTCTATCAACTGACTCCAATTGGTACAAGAACAGCTTCCAAAGGCCAATTTGCTACAAAGAATGTCTTGGTGGGGGCCTGTGAACGCCAGCTTTATAGATTTGAAGAAGATAAAATTAAAAGAAAGGAGACAGCTAAGCTATTTCCTAAAGCTGCTGCTGTTGTTCATGTGCCTGTAGGATTCTATCTGGGGCCAAGCAAGAAGTACATAGTATGGTTTATTTATACATAGTTGGTCTACACTGGCTATCAGAAATGTACAATTCTGGAATGATTTATTTATTATTATGATATAAATTAGCTGACACCTTTATCCAGGGCAAATTACAATTGTTAAAGTTGTATTTTTACATACAATTACCCATTTATACAGCTGCATTTTTACTGGAGCAATCAAGGTACAACAGCAGTGTCTCCCACCTGGGATTGAACCCACGACCCTGTTCTCAAGTGTCCAGAGGCCTAACCTCTAATCCAAGATTTTTGTCCCCAGTATTACATCAGCAGGGAATAAAGGAAATAACATTAATAACAATGAGTTCATTCTTACAGATCTTTTGATAGCACAGGCCTCTAGCATCGCACTGTGCTTTTGTTCTATCTCTCATTTTAATTGGAATTGCATCGTAGTATATTGCTCTTGAGCTGCATTATCCTCTATAGTGCCATTAAAAGTATGTGGGCCCCATGTACTACAGGGTAACCAAATGTACTTTGATAGAATGACAGCCACAGCAAGGTTACAAGTCTCAAGTTCAAGGACTACTTAAAAAGAAAACCACCCACGTTAAGATTAATTGAAACAGCCTTCTAGTGTCCTTTTAAACTTGTAAATACTGAAATACTGGGCTTGGAGGGAAGCTAACAACTACAATGTCTTGCAGAAAGTTAACAGCATACATTGTCCAGGATATTAAGAAAGGGGTTCAGTTGGGCTTGGTTTATACTAATGGATTCTTGCTTGACATTTTAACTGCTTTCCTTGCCTTTAATACAAACATATATGATTATATAAAATACTATTCTTAGCTTCAGTAGGATGGGTGGAAAAGAAAGAAAAGAAAAAAGCTTGTTCTTTTGGTTCCCAGGTTCTTTAAACCTTGATTTTGAAGACTCGATCATGGGAAGAGCAATGTATACAGGTATGTTTGTGGAGTGTATTTACATTCTTGTTCCAAGATTGAATGACTCCTACAGCACTACAATCTAAATTGGTGCATTTACACTGCCATTCCTGATCCGGATCAAATGCTACTGATGCTCAGATATGACAGTGTATAAGCACCCATTGAGTACAATTTCCCAAGTTTTTTCACAAATTTAAAAAGTTAAAACAATAATAATAATAATAATAATAATAATAATAATAATAATAATACATAAGTTTAGGAGTTATTTATTTTGGTTTTATATATGTATTATGCATTTTTTAATATTGCAATTTAACCTGTGCTGGCATTTTCATCACACATTGTCTGCACTTCCTGCTAACCACATAGCTTTGGGTGTAGATAATGGAATTTAGCTTTTTTCAACTTTTTATTGAAACTTTCCTAAGGGCTCTGCTGTGACATATTCCAGCTGATATTTCTGAGACCTAATAACAGCCAACCCTGTAGTGGTTTGACTCCAGGTCATTTCACGAAGGCAGTATGGTTTTATCAGAGGAGGCAAAGACACAATCTTAAAACAAACAATGTTATCTGATGTTAAAGAGGCAATCTTCATAATCTGATGCTCGAGAATGCTAAACCCTGACTGAGGAGCTGGGTTTACACAGGTGGACGGACGACCTGACCTGAGTTCAACACTACAGAAAGACTATAATACTCTGCAGTGTGTTGAAACAGACTATCTGCTGGGAATGGCTCTTCAATGGCAAAAATATGCATACAAATAGTTTCAATAAACACACCTAGAGTGGCCACCTACACCTCGTTACATTAACAATGACAGGACGTAATCTTTTGAATGGGGGCTCTGATCTGATCAAGCGCTAACAAGGTGTACTTCAGTAAGCCTTCAGACTGAGGAGTCTGTGAATTTAAAAATTATCAATCTGAACTAAAAAAACTCATGACAATACAGTTACTGGCCTGATATAATCTCAATATAGACAGAAAGGTATCAGATACTCACATATATAGCATGTTCATTTATAGATAAAGATTTGCCAGTATGCAAGAGACTATCAACATACTTTCACAGTACATGTTTTTGGTTTAGATTTTTTGCAATACTGCACTATAGGGTTATCCACAATCATTGTGTCTAATAATATTGCAAGGGTTTTAAAACTCTGGGCCATGGATTAACTACTTCTTCTGCTCAGATTTCAGAGCTCAGAACATGAGTCTGCTGTTACCTACTGCTGTTCCCAGCATGCCTAGACAAGCATTATTACTCTTACCATTAGACTATTGGGATTTGCCTCGTACACACTTTCCTGGACCTGGTGAAGATGCTAATCTATGACAGGTCACCTAGGCATCCTCAATTGGCTCACCTGGTAGATGCTTGTCTATAGGCTCAAGGGTTCCAGGATCAGGCTGTTGCTTTGAGCTCAATTTGGACTATTTGTCAAGCAAATACAAAAAGTAACCCAAGGTTTCTGCCCACCATTGATTGTATAAGCTCAGGTTATCGAATTCTAATCTTTCAAGAGATTTACTTTCAATTTAAAACTCAGATTTCAAGCTCAGTTAAATGCCTGCATGAATTGCTACAGGCACTTCATTTGGGGAAGTTTGTATCCCTTGAAATGCAAATGCCAAGAACTTGTGGGAACGGTACTGCCCCGTCAAGGCAATGTTGGTGAAACTTTGTAAGATCATGAGAAACATATATCATGTATCTCTGAAAGTAAGTCATATTAACTGGCATACATAATTGTACTTCTTCTCAAGTTATAAATGACAAAATGTAACTTTTATTAGGTTATTCATTTAATATACAATATAAGGAAACATATGTACGCCTATGTGTATTTATCAACTTACACATTTTATTTTCAGGTAGTTGGCCGATGGAGCGAAGTATTATATGTAAAAGGGGAACACTGTTGAATATTGTTCTCAAGAACCTGAAGGCACAAGGCGGTGAAGAAGACGGTTACAAGGAAAAATACGTTACAGAAGTAGAAAGCAGTACAGTAAGAGCTTTATTTCCATTGGAGGGCACAATTGATTCAATTAGGAAAAAGTGCCAAAGTAAGCTGTTCTGTTGGCTGCACTACCTACTCCACTCGTTACGTTAATCAGGAGGAAAAATAAGACCTTTTGTTAATAATAACTGATTTCTGTAATGTATTTATAGCTGAAAAGGAAAAGTCACAGGTTAATTAATTTACTGGAAAATCAGAGTGTTACACAAGCATTTACATATGTGTGTGTATGTGTGTTTACTAAGAGATTCAGAGATACACCCACTTAACAACATTGTCCATTCACAAAATCATGTTTAAATTAGATAATTGCTTACACTGGATGATTTGTTTCCTTAAATCTGTAATTAGTCTTGACTAAGGAGAAGAAGAAGAAAAAACACTTCACAGTTACACAATAGTACTCTTTAATAGTTATAATTATGAGAGTTTTGACAGATTGGACCCTTAACTGACTTTGCTCAAGTGCAGTGTGTCCTTGTGTAATATTTTACAGCCCAGCTGAGTCTTAACTGCAACGCCTTTTAAAAAAAATGCCTTTTTTTTTGCTGCCAATTACACAGCAAATCCACACAACATGCACGCACACAGATAAACTGCAATTCAAGGCACAATCTATGAGGCATTGCGATCCTGTTACAAACCAGTAGATGGCAAACTAAGCCCACTTAACACCACAAAATGCCCCATTCATAGAGTAAATAAAGAACTGCATTATTAATTTATACCATTACATACGCTCTGCCCCATATTTGTTTAGTCAGCTGTTTCCTCCAGTACTCCTTCAACTTTATAGAAGTGGGCCTTATGTAAATGCTGTCCAAGACCATCCTCCCCAAAAGAACATTTCAACGTAAGGACTACAAGCAGTCTTTTCAGTTACTGGACTGTGAGATACAGTGCTGGTTTCTCTGGAGCCAGACAGTCCCACAATTCATTGCATATCAACAGAAGCAAACTGAGAGCTGAAAAGGGTCTATATTAATTGGACTCTCACTTTTTGAACTCCCAGGTAATTGGGGGAAACTAGAAATGTTCAGAAACTCATACATTTCTGGAATCACAAACCTCTTCAGTATTTTGAAACAAAAAATAGTCTAATTCATGTGTTTTTATCAGTTACCAAATCTAGTACATGTTTTACTTTTCCAAAAGCTGTTTGGTGAAACCCCAACATCTAAAGAATCTTGTTCACATGTTGCATCCAAGTTTAAATGCCAATACAAATAAAACATTGCAAACTACAGAGTATTTAAGATGAATAAGAACCCTGAACGTTTTCATACAGTTGTGAATCACTTTCTGAAACTCGGTTATTAAGACCTCCTATTTGCATTGGTCATAAAAGCTTTCTTTATTTAGCTGAAATATGTGTTAACAGTCTCGCCATTTCGAAAGAAGTGATACTGTAATTATTTTGAAAGACAGACGGATTTGGCTTGAGTTATACTCTGTATGAACTGGTGGCCAGATTAGGCGCTAACCAGTACAATGGTGTATTCTGCACAATCTCGCTGGATAGTATTGATCGGAGATATAAAAAAAGAATACACACTCCCCGTTGGCAACTTGGTATCGTTTACTCTAGACATGTTCCAGGAAAAGTGTCTCACAGGTCCTGGACTGATCATGACATCATCCCCAAAGACAGAGAGTCCAAGATCTCATGAGCAGTTTCTTCAGCTCCCACCATGTGTAACCATTTTGTACGATATGAAATAAATAACTAAAACAATTACGCACGACCCTCTAGAATTATCCACTGAGTTCTGCAAGAGAAAATAGCCTAAGACGCACAAAACTGAGCATGCAGTGAGATTTTACCATATTGCCCAAATAATAATAATAATAATAATAATAATAATAATAATAAGCAGCACCAGCATGCTCATCATTTATTTAAAAATAAATCTATTAGTAAGTTCCCTCAAGGGTCCCAAAAAGTACATGGCACCATATATCCAAAAAGGCGAATAGTGCCCCAATTAAGACCCTCACACGGTACCTTTCTTGCTTTTTTTTTTTTTTTTTTTTTTTTTTAAGTGCATAAG
Source organism: Amia ocellicauda (assembly GCF_036373705.1). NCBI lineage: Eukaryota > Metazoa > Chordata > Actinopteri > Amiiformes > Amiidae > Amia > Amia ocellicauda. The sequence continues at coordinate 6,035,846 of NC_089857.1, read as the reverse complement.
CAAAACAAATCTAGTTTCACATGCTAGTTCCCATCTTGCACACCGGACAGTGTGACCCTAAACCCGATTGTAATTTCTGCAAACCAAATGACAAGCGACAGTAAAACAATCACAGTTGTAAATCAGCTTCTAAATGCCCCTTAAAAAAAGAAAAGTCGCTTTTTGCTGTACAACAATCCCTCCCTTCCTTAACCCCCCAACAAACTGAATTCTGCTCACCTTGTAAAGTTGCGAGTGAAGCTGAGACTGATTCACAGTCCTGTCCTGTCCCACGGAGGAGTGGACCCACTTTCTCACCAAGTCCAAGGAGGAACCACGTCAGAGGCGAGCAGCCATCCTTCACTCCAGCAGCTCTTAATTACTGGCCAAACAAGCATGTGGCACAAACCCACCCCTTCGATACAGGTGGCTGTTGACTCAATGAAGACCTTTCTATATCCACAGAAAAATAAAAGGCGAGGATGACGTTTATTTTGATTAGTATTAATAGTCGTAGTAGTATGCATCTATTACTGTATGTACGGAGAAGCATTTGATTTCCAAAAAGATGTGTTTTCTAGAGAGCAATTAATGCAGGAGCCTAGTGGGTGGGGTTGACTCTGAAAACTTAAACCTAGCAGTAGTGCATCACAAGGTGGGAAAAATAAATAAAAAAACTGCAAGGATGAACCAAGAAAGAAAGGGAAAAAACAATATGAAAGTAAAAGCTTTTCTTGCTGACCTTTATGAGAAATGAACCAACCTCAGCATCACTACTTTTGTATTATTTTCTTGTGGTTAAGTGACTTTTGACTCCCCGCTTAAATTGACTTTCGACTCACGTTTGACGAGACAACTGTTTGAGTTTTACAATTTCTGAAGCGTCGCCAGTTTGGACAGAGATATATTGCTACAGTATGTTATAGATGCCTTTCATCCCGACAGCAGTAAACATGTTGGTCACGCGTAAAAGCGCATTCTCCGTCTTTCCTTGCAAGTGTTCACATTTCTTGCGCTTTGTCGGTTCATACTTTGACGTCCAAAGCCTTTCCAAGCGTGAAGCAGTGCTTTTGCATGGGCAAAGCGATGTGACATGTATCAATATGGCTTGCTTTCTTGGATTACACAGCAAGTGGCGCTATTGTCTTGTGAAATAGCTAATTTCTAGCTAAAACATGTAATGTAATGCATGCATGGTTTTAAGTTTTACGTATAAACCATGCAAAGCCACTCACAATTGTGCACTAAGTGGTCAAGCTTAAGCTTAAATGTGTGTGTTTATTATTTCAAAAGTTCTTTTCTTCTGCAATCCTGTGCACTCAGTCTTGTTAATTCTGTTCAATAAAGTGTAAAAATTGCCACACAAGTGCCAGTACTGTGTAATTGGAATTTAAAGTGGAGATTGGAAAAGGGAGGAAGAAAGTGTTCCAAGCCAGAAAAAAGTGGCAAAGAAAGTCATTATCAATGATGTCAGTACCAGGTGTACAGGAAACATGAATTGGAAAATAGAAACTGCCATGAAACAGAATAATAAAATAATCCTGCAGCACAATATCGCCTAGTTCAATACAAATCAGACCTGTGTCAGACCACTAACCTAGCAAAAGCACGCAATGAAGTATGTTTATTTATGAACTAGTATATTATGCTAGAAATATTTGCCAAGTGCAAGTGGCAACCAGACAAGTAATATCTGGTTATGATTATTATTGTTTTTGCATGTGTTTGTTTCTTACTTTGTTTACAATACACACTTTTGTAATGGGTGGATAAACAAACCATTTAGAGATGCAAAGAAAACAAAAACTTTCCAAATAAACTCTGAACCAAGCAGGATGCATTGCAATGCAAGTATGACTAGAAATGTCAAGAAAAATGCATTCTTGTAACAACAAGAGTATAATACATTACATATTTTGTAAACAACTGCACAGCAAAAAGAGAAGACGAAACACTGCATTTCTAAGCTGGGAGAATCAAAAGAAAGAAATTCACCATGAGCCGAAATCCCTTTGAGAAGCTGGGAGCTTGTAAGAAACCTTTGAATAAACTGGGAAATCCAGAAGTATCCTTATGCATACAGCTATGTAATTATATACATTCTGATTTTCAAGGGACTTTCTGGTAATTGCTGATCAAGCCTGAGAGACTTGACACAGCTTTTCCACAAAATCCTACACTTTTACTTTTGAAAAAGAACACTGTGTAACACAAAAAGTTGTGTGTGTGTATTTAAGTAACTAAAAGTAGATTTCCTTGGGGTTCTGTACAGTTTTTTATGTATTTATATATATATATATATATATATATATATATATATATATACACTCACCTAAAGGATTATTAGGAACACCTGTTCAATTTGTCATTAATGCAATTATCTAACCAACCAATCACATGGCAGTTGCTTCAATGCATTTAGGGGTGTGGTCCTGGTCAAGACAATCTCCTGAACTCCAAACTGAATGTCTGAATGGGAAAGAAAGGTGATTTAAGCAATTTTGAGCGTGGCATGGTTGTTGGTGCCAGATGGGCCGGTCTGAGTATTTCACAATCTGCTCAGTTACTGGGATTTTAACGCACAACCATTTCTAGGGTTTACAAAGAATGGTGTGAAAAGGGAAAAACATCCAGTATGCGGCAGTCCTGTGGGTGAAAATGCCTTGTTGATGCTAGAGGTCAGAGGAGAATTGGCCGACTGATTCAAGCTGATAGAAGAGCAACTTTGACTGAAATAACCACTCGTTACAACCGAGGTATGCAGCAAAGCATTTGTGAAGCCACAACACGTACAACCTTGAGGCGGATGGGCTACAACAGCAGAAGACCCCACCGGGTACCACTCATCTCCACTACAAATAGGAAAAAGAGGCTACAATTTGCACAAGCTCACCAAAATTGGACAGTTGAAGACTGGAAAAATGTTGCCTGGTCTGATGAGTCTCGATTTCTGTTGAGACATTCAGATGGTAGAGTCAGAATTTGGCGTAAACAGAATGAGAACGTGGATCCATCATGCCTTGTTACCACTGTGCAGGCTGGTGGTGGTGGTGTAATGGTGTGGGGGATGTTTTCTTGGCACACTTTAGGCCCCTTAGTGCCAATTGGGCATCGTTTAAATGCCACGGCCTACCTGAGCATTGTTTCTGACCATGTCCATCCCTTTATGACCACCATGTACCCATCCTCTGATGGCTACTTCCAGCAGGATAATGCACCATGTCACAAAGGTCGAATCATTTCAAATTGGTTTCCTGAACATGACAATGAGTTCACTGTACTAAACTGGCCCCCACAGTCACCAGATCTCAACCCAATAGAGCATCTTTGGGATGTGGTGGAACGGGAGCTTCGTGCCCTGGATGTGCATCCCACAAATCTCCATCAACTGCAAGATGCTATCCTATCAATATGGGCCAACATTTCTAAAGAATGCTTTCAGCACCTTGTTGAATCAATGCCACGTAGAATTAAGGCAGTTCTGAAGGCGAAAGGGGGTCAAACACAGTATTAGTATGGTGTTCCTAATAATCCTCTAGGTGAGTGTATATATATATATATATATATATATATATATATATATATATATATATATATATATATATATATTATGAAATGTCTTTGTTTTACCAAAAGCCTTTCATGAACGATTTATTTTCAGCTGTTGTTCTTTTTCATCCTTCAAATAACTGTGAGCTATAGTGAACTGGGTCAATTTGAGTGCAAGCTTCATGTACATACCTGTTGGTTCAGGACTGTGTGTGTGTTTGCTGTGTGTGGAAGCAGTAAAGAATTGTGGGTTTTAAAGTAGGGTATATATATATATATATATATATATATATATATATATATATATATATATATATATAGATTCAGCTGAGGGATCAATACATAATTTAATATGGTTACATAATTGATTTTATTTTAATAAACCCATACAAATATAAGCATATAAAAGTGAGTATCACTTAATGATATTGTTTTTGTATTTGCATATTGTATGTTCCAATACATTGCAAATATTTTAGCTCCCATTTATTTAGCTCTTTGAGTGATGCTGAGCCAGTCAAAGAGGCAATCAAATTTCGTATATGTAGTTCTATATGTGATTGGTGGAAAACACTGAGCCCATTGTCAATCTTACATACTGATCCCTGACATTCAATTTGTAGATCAGATTAAACTGTATTGTAGCGAATTCCAGTAAAAATGGAAATATCAACAGCTTTTACAAATCTCTTATTGTAACACAATAAGTAAGGTGTGAGGTGAATTGAAAATAATTAAGAGCAGACAACATTCTGGTAAATGTTATCTCCAACTGTCTCTAGTATCTATACCTTTGCAAAGCACTTGTTTATGGTAGACTGAGGGATAATGTATACATTCAGGCTTTGATATACACCTCAGAGATTACTTGCAGCATTGTATTGTGGAGCAGTGCTAGGTGGAGCACAAAATGGCCACCCTATAGTCAAAGCATCTCCAAGAATCCCTGGGGGTGAATCAGCATTTTGGAGCCCGTGAATTGCAGGGCTCACTTGATTGGCCCCTGGACTGTATAAAGTTTGTTGGGGTTTTAGGAGCTGGAAGAGAGAGACAGAGAGAATTAAGAAATTGGATTTTGACTAGGACTGTTTGCTATGTGCTTGGTGTTTGTATGGATTTTGGGTTTGTAGAGAGAGATCAGGGATAAATCAGTTCGGCTGTTTGATTTACATCACCACCACCATCATCACACAAGCAGCCAATCACAGAGCAGCATTTCCAAATATTCCTAAACCTCTTAATTTGTGTATACATGTCTTCCCATGCATATAATTATCAGTATTTAAAAAATATTCAGTTACCAATGACGTTTCAGGACACTTAATGCTAATGGTGCAAGTTTTATAGGATGTACATTTGTTTATAATAGTTGTGTTATGTTTTATCAGCAAGAAAACACAACACAGATTGACTACAGATCGACACGGATCAGTTACAGCACATCCTGGACCAAAAGGATGGGAGAGAAAAGGGGTTGATTGTTAAATCTAACTATAGTAAATGTGTTTTGTTTCACTTTAAATATATTTTTGTGACTAATCCTGATGTGTGTTAACTTATAATTTATACATTTCCCATCTTGCACCATATCCCTGCCTTCTGTGTATCTGTCCCAAAGCCCACCAATATATCGAGCCAAGCACTGTTGTCATCCCCCCCAGTGTCATATGTATACTGTATGTAATTATTACAAAAATATCCACAACATTTGAAAACACAACTGAGAAAAACATTTAAACATATTTTAACATGTTTATTTAAGTTTAAATATGAACATCTTAAAGAGTGTGTACTGAGATATCAGTTGTATTACTGCTAATACTACCATTTATGTGTGCTTTCATAAAATATTGTATATAGCTTGAATAATAGAATAATAGATAATAGATATAGCTAGTCATGTTGTGTTGTGGAAGAACAGTGATTTCTTCTAGTTTTTTATATTTTAATTTGTTTAGATTTTTTAAATATAAAGCAATATTTCTGTGATTTAATAAACATTTAACTATAACCTTAAAAAAATGTTTTTCTCAGGTTTTCAAAGTCTAGTTTTGAGAACAAATGTTACTTAAGAGAAGCAATGGTTTGCCTGATGTCATAAAGAGAATTATTAACAAGGTTGAGAAGCTGTCATTTTCTATGTACTTTTGACTCAGTTAGAAGTCTCCTTTAATTAGCTGTTGGGTTGGGAAGTCCTAGATGCACTACGTTTTATGTCTAAAAGATTTCCCTTCCATATTTATACAGAAAAATAAAGAGATCACAGACAAATTCATGTCTTGATTCATTATGATTATTTTAATGTATCCCTTCAAGCAATAATCAATTACTTCAATGTTCAATGTAAATATATATATATATATATATATATATATACACACACACACAATACATTGCTGTACATTTGCTGTTTATTACTGTATTCTTAACAGTTTTTTCCGATATGTTACTGTAAACTGCCAGGATTTCTAGGACACCTTTTCTCTGGTAAGGAAGCATTTAGCAGCCTTGTTACATGGAAACCTTGCAGTTTTTCACACACACACATAATGGCATGATTAGAGGATATTTGTTTTTTGTTTTGTTTTTGAAGAGATCTATCTTTAAAAGCTCAGTAGACACTGAGGAGTTGTGTACTAGCCTCTACATCATCATATACATACATATTGGTATCATCCTTAGTGTCACAGGGTGCTATAGTGACTTAGTGGGTATGTCACTAATTTCTATTGTGCAAGATTGTAGGGTATGAAACCTGGCCAGTCCAAGTACTGCCAATTTTGAATGTTCAAGTGAAATGGGCTACAATAAGACAAAATGATCCACTGAGCTGCTGCCAAGAAGAGAAAGAGTCAGAAATTATTCAAATGACATTCAATCTAGCCGGTGTACTAGGATTATTACAGTAATGTATTGGCAATTCTACTGCTAGGACGTTACTCTAAACTTTACATATATATATATATATATATATATATATATATATATATATATATATATATATATATACACACACACACACACACACACACATACACATACATATATACGTGTGTGTGTGTGTGTGTGTGTGGCTGAGAGAGACAGAAAGACCATTTATTTCATAATATCTTTAAAAAAAGGCCAGTTTCTCACTCTGAAGTAAAAAAGAAAACATACAGGCAACCAATTAAACAAATTCCTGCCTGGGCTAGTCTCCTAAACCCACTGGAAATGGTTTAAAGTGACAGCCATACACCCTTCCGAAGTAACAGTTTCTATATGTGGAAGCTAAGCCACTATATAACAGTAGAGGTTTGTGTACAGGGCATGGTTCCATTTATATGGTTGAAAAATAGGTATGTTTAACATGTTGTTCTGACATAAGTTGACCTTTTCCTTCATTTAACAAAGCTGTTTCCAGGAACATTAGTCATAAACCCCTTATGCTTCAGTCAAGGGAATGTAGTGTTCATTGTTAGTCGGTAACTGCCGCTATACTAGCATGGTCTTGGCAAAAGGCGTAGTCTGCAATATTCTACTGAACGCATATCAATGCATCCTGTTAAGACTTAAAAGTCTTACTTAACAGTACATTTCATATAGGCTTTATTGACTCTACAGGTGTTCCTTAAAAAAGCTTTCAATTCAAAATGATTTGTTGATATCTGTGAATTCAGAATTAGGACAGTCTCTTAAAATGTATTTATATTTAGTTTTTTACATCTAAAAAGAACACTCTCCCTCTCTCTCTCTCTCTCCCTCTCCCTTTTTCTCTCTCCCTCTCTCTCCCTCTATATATAGAGGGAGAGAAAGGGAGTATATATACATGTATCATGATACTACTGTGTTGTTTTATTCCAAAATATTAAAAAGTCAATTTCATAAGAAATTATTTTATAATCAAATCTTTTGAGGCATAAAATTAGCAAAGAGAAATGGAAATGTTTTATGGATTATTGCTACAAACCAGTGGTATTCCATTTGTAAATGTTGCTCAGCCCTGTATTTCACTTAATCACTTTTATTTGTATTTATTTATATATTTAACCATTTCACAAATTTAAGCCAAGGACTATATATTTTGATGGCAATTCAGTTATGGTTAGATGCCTTCTTAATTAAAGGCTCCCACTTAGGATTTTGCATTTCAAGTTGGACAAGAAACAGTGCCATTTTGAGCAAAACTGACTGAGGAGGAAATTACCTAATACTGTAACGATGCCATTCTTGGCCCATAAGTACAATGCTGCAATTACAGACTCAAATAAGTGATTTTTACTCTCCACATATTGAGCATGGAGGTTTATAATCAGCATTGTAAGATGATTGTCTTGAACAAGTGAAAAGCTGGCAGCTCTCCATCGTGTTCACCAGGATTTTCAAATGTCTCAAACTGCAGATCAGCATTTGGAAAAAAAGAAAACAAGGACATATAGAAGAAGTTACTTTGGTATTGTTATCTAAGTAGAAGCATAGCACATCCTGGGAAGACTCCAGAAAAGTGCAGAGACAGTGGAATTGTGACAATTGGATGCATTTGAATAAAACTGTAAATTAAATTGTCAAAATTGAACCAAATCTCTTCTAAAATAATGAGCAATACTGTAGATCTAAAGCAATAATATATAGAGAACCTAGTTGAAGTTTCAACACATCAATCATATCTGAGGAAAATATATCCCTATTAGAAAATTGTATTCTGTCCTCTAAACTACTTAATTTATATGTTGTTAAATATTTCATCTCTGTCCAATATTATCATTGAATTCAGTGCTTATAAATCTCTAGAATAAAACTTAATGTCAGAGGTGACATTGATGCATTCCCAGCAGTCAGCTGTGCTGACCTTGGCTTGGATACAACGGGCAGTGATGCATTCCCAGGAAGGACAATGGGGAGTAAAATGCCCCTCATCTCTCTGAAGCCATTGACATTCCTGCTGCTGATAACTCTTCTCAAGTTTCACTAAATCCCATTAGGTTTTTTGACCCAAAGCAAACCTGCATTTGGGTCTGTCCCATGTAATTGACTGCGTACAATTCAATAGTGTGAACAATCTAATAATAAAGAAGTGGACATGATATGTTTTGTTAGATCTTTGCATTTTAAATGATGTACATGTTACTGAGTTTGTAAATTATTGCTGTATGAATATTGTGTTTTCGTACACTGTTTTCACAGCTGCATGTTGATTGAACTGAACTTGCAGTATTTTTAGCACAATCGGAAATTGTTCTAGAAAGGATGTATTCGATATTCATTGATATTAAGATCTGATTGTCTGCTATGCAGTAAAATGTCCATCTTGCATCATTACATGTAGATGTATGTGAATTGGGTCTTTCATTTTTAATTAATGGATCCATAAGGGACTCATCCTTTCTCGTTTGTTCTCCTTAAGAACTAATATTTCAAAGGAAATATCTGATTTATTTTTTATTAGTGTTTATTAGTGTTTTAATAAGAATAGTCCAACATAATGGTATGGCGCGTATGATGACACAAATATGTAAATAAGGGCATTCAGTGTCAACCTGGGTAAGCCTGGCTTCATCAGGCGATAACATCTTGATCTATTATATTTAAGATGAAGGGTTCAAAGTGGCGCAGCATCTTGGCAAGCCCCCTAGATATTCTGGTCCAAATAACGGAAAAGATTAGATTTTACAGCTTCTCCCACATGGCATCTCAGAGGAGGCAATGAGAGGAAAGTTTATCTATATATTTTTTTTCTCCTGGATTGAACTTGAACTCAATATGCAGAGCCTTTGCAGAATGACTGTAACTACTGTTTACAATCAGCTGCCCACACAAAGACACCATTTTGGGATGTATGTAAGCAAGGCTCTTGAAGTAATCATAAAACTAGCCGTGTGCTGTGAATGATGTCTTCTGTAGGCCATGGAGGATGGAGACACGAGGTGAGGCCTGCTCTCAGAATGCTGGCTCTGTGCTTCTACCACAAGGTTCAATTCATTTTAAAAACAACCAACAAGACTTTACGGCCCAGCTCCCAAAGGCTTACTTTTTTGCACACTTGCTTACTGATCGAGTTGAAAGTGTTTATTTGTGCATTATGTAAGCCTCTTGACAATAACATTAAAGAACATTACAATTTATCTTTCTCAGTGTAAATCAATAAAGTACTTGGATTTGTTTGAGTACTTATTCATAGTGAAATTAGCTTGATGTGAGAAATGAACATTTTCAAATACAGATAGAGATTTTTAAATCATAGATCGCTCCTTCTTTTTCTACATGTTTTTAAAATATATGCACTAAATTACGCACACCCATTAATGCAGAAATTGGGCATGAGGATATATTGCGTCAGTTATTCCATATTTCAACAATATTGATCAAATTGTTCGTTTATTATTATACATCATATCAAAGATATTGTTCTCCAGAACTGGCGTGGAAAAGTCAATGAAGAAAAAGTGCAGAGAATATGTAAAATGGAGATATGTGACCAGAAATGCTATCCAAGAGGTCTACCATTCCTTCTAATAAATCAGAGATTAAGAACACATTATAATGGTCTGTATGTGTTAAATGATTTTGTATACATTCCATGAATGATACGTGACACTGTTAGCATTCATGAACTTGTGCTGGGTGCATAATCCTGCTCTCTAAGAGGTCCAGGATTTTTTTTTTTTAAAAGACCTGTTCATGAAATTTCCATGACGTTCTTTAAAGGCATTCGTGTCAAAGGACAGAGTTTTGCTTGGGTGGCTGGAGGAAATGAGGTGATAAAACCTCTTAAGAGTGGGTGGGGGTTGTTTAAAAGACCCAGTGAAAGGAGTTATAAAAGTGGAACAGATCTTTGTCATTTATAAAGTTGGCATTGTGAGAGCCGAAATGGGAATAAAGAGTTTTGATTTCAGCTGCAACACAGAAGGTTCAGAGGTCTGTGCTTTTATAGTCACCATCCCAAAGTTTGGACAGTTTCTCTTTTTAAGCAGCACGTGACACAATTAGAAACATCCTGAATCTCAATAAAAGGTTAAAGGTGAATTTGAACGATCAATCCTTGATTTATTTGCAGTTGTTAAGCTTCTCTGTTCTGTGTCTTTGTAAGCAAGGCTGTTGAGCAGCCTGTTTATTTCACTTTTGATTAAATTGACAATTTGATACTGTGGTGGAAATGCATTGTAATATTATCAATGAAGTAAAGAGAATACAAGATGATAAATAATATACATATACTGTGCCTTGCAAAAGTATTCTAACCCTTCCTGTGATTTTGTTTAGCTTTACATTTGTTTTAGCTTAATATTTTATTCAAAACTTGAATGCTAAAACTGAAGACTTTTAAGGGTAAAATAAATCACATTTAATGTCAGCAACAGCTAAAGAGAAAAAAATTAAAATGTTGATTGGATTGGTATTCAAACTCCTCAACTCAATATTTGGTGGAAGCTGCAAGTCTTTTAGGGTAAGTCTCTACCAACTTGGCATACTGGCTTGGTGCAGTTTTCACCCATTCTTCTTGGCATATTTGCACAAGCTTCTTCAATTGGTTGGATCGGTGAAGGAAAGTAATTTCTTAAGACTTCCACAGATTCCCCATAGGGAGACTTTGACTGGACCACTCAAGGACAGTCACATTCACTCATTTTTTTGCCACTCCAGTGTAGCTTTGGCCTTGTGCTTTGGATCATTGTCGTGCTGAAAAGTGCATTTTCACCCCAGTTTTAAGAATTTAGCAGACTGAAACAGGTTTTCATCTAGTATTTACCTGTACTTTGCTATATCAATTATTCCTTCAATTCCAATAAGATTTCCAGTCCCTGCTGAGGAGAAGCATCCCCATAGCATGATGCTGCCACCACCACACTTGACTGTAGGGATGGTGTTGACTGATAGATGTGCTGTGTTGGGTCTGCGCCAAACATAACACTTGGCAAATAGACCACAAAGTTCCAATTTGATCTCATAATGTATGCAGGATCACTGAAGTGCACTGTTACAAACTCCATGTGGGCTTTGAGATGGTTTATTTTTAGAAATGGCTACCTTCTTGCCACCCTGCCATACAGGCTAGTTTTTGGATGTTATTGGATGATTCCTTTAGTGTAATATGTCTTGGTATGTGACAAGCTGATCTTGGCCGCCTCGACAAAACATTGGTAAGAGCTAGACTTAGGTCTTTCAGATTAAAACTGAGCAATGGCCCATATTTATTACCAAACAGAATATATGCAGAAAAAGACAAGCGATACATGAAAGAAAAAACTAAACCTGGTCGAACCCCAGTCTTGACAGATTTTCCCTTATAAAGGTTCAACAGCTGAAATAAATTATATAAAATAACAAATGTGAAAAAAACAGTAGGGAAACTAATTTCAGCAAGGGAGACATTTCAGCTTTCCATTTTCTGCTTCTGTTTTCTAATGTGTCGAGACCCTCTATTGTGGCCACACTGCCACGAAAGAGAGAGAGAGAGGATTAAATAGTATGTTACAGAACTGCCTCCGCTAGGGAACCACAGGTGTGGCCTATTTTCCCACTGGCGTCCACTTCGGCTGCTGCTGATGACCCACTAACCTGGTCTCTCTTGTCAGAAGCTCACACCATGGCTGTTGCAGTGTACTTTTAAAAATGAATCTGAGACATCTTGATCTTCAGTCAAATACTCTGTTACTGAGTGCTCTGTTATGGCTCAAACACACACAATTGCTCTATCTGATCATCTTATATCCTGTATTGTTAAGAACAATTTGAGGAATGTGTTAAAAAATATATGTTTTCTTATAAATATTCAGCAATTCATGCAATGTCATGCACTCCTAGTCATAATTTATAAATAATTTATAAAGTAGAATGAGAAACTGACTACAATGAATCTGAGCAAAATAGCTGTCAGGTACAGAAGGAAGCTGCACGATTGGAAATAGGAGAGATATTCAAAGTTTTGACATAATGTGGTTTTGTTAAACAAGATGGTTTGGGCTAACCTGTTTCTTCCTTTCATTCATGAATGCAGACTTGGAAGTCTTTAAAAAAACAGTGTTGGCCAAGTTAGCCTGAATTGTGTCTTGATTAATTAATCTATATTGCATTATGCCATGTTGGTGTTACCTGTACTTTAATGGTGGCTGGTGATGTCTGTGTTAGGAGAGGTGGTTGTGCGAGTGGACAATGGGGAAGTTGGAGCTGTGGCCGAACCCAGCTGTATGGGACTGTGTTTGTTGGTGTGTCAGAGGAGTTAGCCTACCTGTGCAGAAGGGTGTCAAAGAGCAGCTCCCAGGCTGATGGTGATACAGTGTGGAAAAGGCTTCCTTTCACTCTCTCTCTCATTGGTCAGTCTCTCTGACATCTTACTGTTTCTCTCACTGCTGATAATTTACTGTAATAAACAACATAATAACGTAAGTAATGTATATAATATAATATTAAAAACATTTCTTGTAAGGTATACATTCATAAATGACTGCGGACACCAGGTGTCTCCCTGTACTAATAAATACAGCGCTTAATCCAATAAGAGAATGCTTTCAAGCACTAAGTGTCTTTTGCAATTTCAGTTGGAAGAAAACGAGACAGGCAAAGCCCATGGAGAAGGCACCACCATGAGAATTGCACCTACAGAGGGCGATATATTGATTGCAACCTCTGCTTTCTGACACACACAGACTGACTTGTACTTGTATTATTAATTATGTTTACCTTTTGTGGATAATTATATATCTAAAAAAAGTTAAATTAAACTGAAAAGTTGATTATGATGCATAGTTTTTTTGTCATGTGTGTCTGTGGCACACCTGTTCATACCTCAAGACAGGAAAGCATTCACTGTTTCAGAATCACTGTCATGTCCATGGTGCCTGTCCATTTCCACAGTTATTATAGAAGCATAATACAAATTGCTTATAATATTAGGATATCTTTGGTGATCATCCATTCACTTGGCTAGAATTCCTCATTACAAGAATTTTCTACTGTGGATTCAAATGAGGATCAAGCAGCCGTCGAGTTTGACAGAAGGGGGGAAATTATGTTTGAATAAATAATGTATTCGTCAATGTCATGCCTAGGTTCAACGACAAGACAACGCTGCCCGGATTGTTAATGCTCTGAGATCTTGTTCTCTGGCGTCTTGATTAAACCTTTTCCACTTCATTTAGCATTTGAAGGACAATTCTGTGTGTTGAAAAACACCAAGGGTACAATTTGGTGGAGGGGGAGAAAATACAGTTGAGAGGATCACAATGACACCACATGTTTTAAGTGGCACTTTCAATCACTCAGGGGACTCTAGACAATGAGGTTACTGGTTTGATATACCAACATGCCAAAATTAATAGTGAGTGCAACTGGTGTGGCAGCATATGAAAGCAGATGAAAAAAAAGTAAAATGAAGAAGTACATCAAAAAGAAAGTAAGTAAGCATATAATGGCAATCAGTATCATTACCAAGCTAAGACTGCAAGTCAGTTTAAGCTACAGGGGTGCAAAAAATGATTATCTTATGAATAGACTGACCCAGCAACGTTTATACATTCTGTACAGGTATGAACAGTCTAAAGACATGTCTAAAGACATGTTCATTTAAGAGAAAATTAATTCATTCAGCAAATAGATTTCTTTGCAAAACATTACAGATAATGAAAAAATAACATCTTATGTTTATTATATTCCAGACAGCATAGGAATACAGTAATGGTGTCCACTGGTGCTCTGTTTTTGGACTATAGCTGACTTTATACTTGCCATTGACAACTTAGTTGTTACACTCACTCATTTCAGGTTTCTTATGGTGTTTTTCTGATCCACATTCCCTATGTGTGAACAATGTGTGATACTGTGAAGCATGGTGGTGACATGGAATCATGGAAATGCTTTGCATCGGTAGGCACTGGGAAGCTTGTCAGCATAGAGGGCAAAATGGATGGAGCTAAATACAGACAAATCCTTGAGGAAAATCTCAAGGAAAAAAAATACCTAAGACTGGCATGGAAATGTACCTTCCAGCAGGACAATGACCCCAAGCCCACAGCCAAAGCTATAGTGGAGTGGCTTAAAAACAAGATAGTGAATGTCCTGGAGTAGCCCAGTCAAAGCTCAGACTTGAATCCGAATGAATCCAATCTGTGGCAAGACTTGAAGATTGCTTTCCAACGATCCCCATCCAACTTGAGAGATCTTGAACAATTTTGCAAAGAAGAATTGAATAATATTTCACAATCCAGATGTGCAAACCTGGTAGAAACTTAGCCCAAAACACTCACAGCTGTAATGGCCGCCAAAAGGGGTTTCTACCAAGTGGGTATATATATATTTACTCAGGTGGGTATATAGACCTACTTCTATAACCTCTAATTAATTCTCTAACTTCTCTAATTTCATTTTTTCATTAACTGTTGTTTCACAATAAAAATGATGTTTCCTCTTCAAAGTGTTGAGTAGGTTGTTTCAATCAATGGGGAAAAAATCCAATTTAAATGCAACAAAATTTCAGGTTGTAACAACAAAATGTGAAAAAGGTCCATGGGAGTGAATACTTTCTGTTGCCACTGTGTGTGTATGTGTGTATATACATAGAAGGAGAGCGACAGATAGAAAAAGAGATAGATTTGCACAGGCATGGGGTTACTCTGATTCACTACAATACTCTTGAAGGAAAATCCAAGTGAGATTAATTTCTGGGATATGTCTGCACTTTATCACATTGCATATCATTGCATTAACATGATTCAGCCTGGTAAGTACATGGAGTGGGGAATGTTGATATTTTAGAAAAATAAGGTGACTTTGTTTAATCTGAATCTGCTTTTAGCAATCCCTCTGAAGATGTTCAAATAAAAGAGGATTTGCCAAACCATGGATATCAGCTTTTAAACTGTCTAAAATAGTGGCCAGGATCAAACATGTATGTTTTTGATGCATTCTGCAACAACTACCATAAGATAAAATAAACATATACATAAATGCATATGTCCCCAATGACTTGACATAAATTGGAGAGGAAAACTGAGCTACTCTGGACATTGCTAGAGGTGGTCAACTGATGTTTAAAACTTGAAAGTGAGTTGTTACAGCAGGAATCTGTGCCACTTTGATACTGGGCTCTATCAGACTGCACACATTTGAAGAGAGAAAAACCCGGAGATAAACAGAGAGACAGTGTGTCTCCCAATTGGTTCCCAGAGCTCTGGGAGTAGAGCCACGGTTAGTTGCCATAAACGCCTGCTGCAAATCAGAGAATTATCAGAGTGCTTCAGGATAATAACCCAGACAGAAACTATATAAAAAAGACAAATAATGGTGAAAGAAAATAACACTGGGGTCTCTGTAATCTAAATATTAGGATTGTTATTGCAGTGTGACATCCTGTTTTCCCCAGGCATGGCAAGACCGGTTATCTTTCACTTCCTTCTTCCACTTTCTTCAAAAGTGTCTCAAGCAGCAGAATACGTTTCTCCTCGGCTAAAGAAACTTGCACAAACTATGCAGAATCCGGACTATGCAGTGTCATTGAGATCGAACACAGAGGTGTATATTAAACAAAACTTATGCAGTAATATCATGGTTTCAGACTGCATTGCACAACCCATTTAAAGACAAATGCTTTCAAGCAATTAAATGACAGACCTCAGTGGTTACTATGGTTACTATGAAATGGTAGTAATTGACACAAGCCAATTATGAAGCCAACATTCATTTAAACATAATTATCATCACTGATCACTGAGACCATTCTGCGAACAACATGGAAGTGATAGTAACAATTGGTAAGACTAAACTGCATGAGTCAGGGATAAAACAATTCATTACAAACAGCTTCACAAAGACAAAGAAAAGTTCAGTTCAAGTGGTAGAAGATTTTGGTATTCCAAGAGAAACCGCAAAGATAAACAATGGAGAAATAGTAAAACAAGTAGACATGTTTAATCTGATCTGGATGATTAAGTAAAATATCTATATTGGCAATACAACTAAGTATGGAGAGGTCCATAAAAACCCTTGAATTATAACCAAAAGGGGGATCCCTTAAACACAGAGATTATGATTAAATATTCAATTTGGGGGAAACTGTAATCAGTGTTTTTCTTTTACTACTTATGTTAGTGTTTCAGTTACAATATTTGTAATAATAATTCAATATTTTTGGTTGTAATTCAACATTTAATTAACTGAATTTTTAAACCCAGGTCTAAAACAAGTATTTTATTTTTTCTAGATGGCCAGCAGATTATTTTTTTTAAAGCAACAGTTTGGATAAAGAACTGAGTTAGTTTGGAAGTCAAGAATGATTTATACTATTGACAAAAAGAAAGTCAGTTCCTTTCCCACTTGCAAAATAGGTTTATCGGTTAGCAGACATGCAATGATGAAGGCTAAGCAAGACAGATGACTAACTACCAATGAAAATCCAATGTTGTATAAATTCATTCCAGTCAAGGTTTATTTAAATCATTGCTGACTACATTTAGTTGTAAGATAACAGTTTCTTTAGTTCTCATTTAATGACAATCAAAACAGGTAATGTACTGTACATCGTATAGTCTGTGGCTGCATTATCTTTTTATCCTCCTACTTGACCTTTGGATTTGTTTGAGGAGAAATGTCACCAACTCTGCTTCTCTGTCTATCACCAGGCCGATTGGCTAACCCCAAAGAATGAAGCCAAATGTCAGATCTGAAGCACGGAAAGAATGTGCCTTTTGTGTTTTCATTGGCTTGAATGAAAACAAATTTGTATCAAGAGGATTGCATGTTAATGTTGGGAAAATAAGGTGCTACTATAAGAGATTTTCATCATTACTATTTACAGCTCAAAATCAGTTGGGATTTTTTTCCTGACAGATGGCACATTCTCTTCAAGTACATTTTAAACGCAAGGCAGAGGTGTATAAGAGTAATTTAGCAGTGATCATTTCTGAAAGTGTTGCTCAGAATATCGTATGAGCCAACCTTTAGAGTTCCATCAGAGGCCAGAGGTTGCCAACAGCTGGAAAGGATGTTGCTGAAAGGATTTGGTGGGGGGTCTTAGATCATGCTGGCAAAGGTGAACTTAAAACAAGGTGGTATTTACTACTACTTCTACTACTACTACAAAGTGGGCTATGTAACATACTTATTAACCAATAAATAAATAAATACATTTATTCACAACAATCCTGTAGGCCATTATCTGTAATCTTAGTCAAGTCCAAAAGCAAAAGGCCTTCCCACTTGGCTTTACATAGCTAGAGGCTGATTGGCTGATTGCCCGTGCTTTTATAATGAGGAATTCCAATGCATCCCCATGCTGGTCAATCAGTCAATCAGACAGCCCCGAGGAGACTGCACACTAGCCAATTAACAAATTAAGAGCAGGGCAGCTGCTCTCTCTGCCACACTGCCTTCAAAATTACAGCTGTAATGTAATTAAGAATCATATTGTCGTGATTTCTTCTGTATTGGCCTTCTACTGCTAATAGTATCACACTTTGTTTATAGCAGCAAGTGATGCACTCTTGAAATCATTTTGGGGTTATTTTACTTGTCCTAAATAATAAAAGTGATGAAATAATAAACATTTATAGATCTGAACAGTTCACATGTTTGTATAATAATGAGCATAATTGTATTTTATATAGAAATATATTTTTGGTTGCTGTCTTTCCCATCTGTAGAAATCTCCATAAACGTCTGTGTAGAATTCTGTGATCATTTCACAAATTATGATCCAGTCTTTGGGAGGTGTGCATAAAAATAAGGCTTGCATTGAAAAGAGAGAAAAATAAATAAATAAATAAATAACATAACCTAGCTGTAAAAAAAAAAAAAAAGAATCCCAGATAAAATTCCATATGATGTTTTTCTGTGGGTGAGTACAATCATAAATTGAAGTGCTGCTCCAATGAGCCGCTACACTAAATGAAGAAGTGAGCTGTTCAGATGCAGGGTATCAAGGCTCAGTCTTTTTAATTCCTGTCACAGATTCACAGATGGGTGTCAGCCATTAGGTAACAGTAATCAGCCTTAATCAACCCTATAATTAGTTTGATCGGCTCTTAGTTTTTACATAATTTGAAGTAGCACCAGCTCCAGGTTGTTCAGCCACAGAAACCTGAGTGTTGTCAAAAAAAACAAGTTTTCAGTGGAGCATATATGCTGTAGGCAGCATTACCTGATTTTGCTGTGTGGCTGTAATTTTGGGAACAACATTGATTTGGAGATGGTTAAGGTTAGTATCAGGGTTTGGTGTTGGTAATATAGTTCCAGAAACAACTACACAGCAAAATCAGGTTGTGTGCTCTAGGCAAGCTTGACAACACACTGTGTTGATAATCTATGATACAATAAATGTAGCCTAGCATTGATTAACAGCAGCTTGCAATCAAATTGAAATTTCCATGGCATAACTCTTGATTACAAACACATGCCATGGTACACTCTATGGCACAACACCAAGGGGAGAGAGGTTTTGTAGTTTGAATTCTACAGGTATTGCTATAGTACCTACAGTGCATCCGGAAAGTATTCACAGCGCTTCACTTTTTCCACATTTTGTTATGTTACAGCCTTATTCCAAAATGGATTAAATTCATTATTTTCCTAAAAATTCTACAAACAATACCCCATAATGACAATGTGAAAGAAGTTTGTTTGAAATGTTTGCAAATTTATTAAAAATAAAAAAACAAAAAAAGCTGTAACATAACAATGTGGAAAAAGTGAAGCGCTGTGAATACTTTCCGCATGCACTGTATTAGGGATAAAGTTCCTTGTAGTGCCTTGTGAGCTGAAGATCTCTCAATTCTGAAAATAGGTCACAACTGCTGAGAAAGTGTATAAGAAAATAAAATCAGCTGCTTTTCTTAGGATTTAGTCTAATAAAAATCTATCCGAGTGGCAAAGAATGAAAATAAAGCTCTCTGAACAAGCATGGCTTAGACAGAGAATCGATTCAACAATCCGTAATCTTGGGAAAGTTAGAGTTTAAGAAATCCTTGGCACAATTCTGTAAAGTAAATATACATCATGCGCAAATGAAAACATAACTTCTCATTAGTTAATATCAACAGGATACTCTCAAAAGATGAAGACATGCATTGGCATTTGTGTAACCAGAAGAAACTGACCAACAATTGCTTTGGCAATTGCATCTATTAATCAGGGTCTGGGAACCAGTAATTCAGCTGCACAGTCAGTAGTGATGATGCAAATAAAGGGAGTAAACAGTAAAGTATACAGTTCCAGTAATACAGAAAACAAACAAATTCATAGAAAAATAACTCCAAAAGAGAGAGAATTTTTTTTTGCAGAAGATATGACAAATGCTTTGGAGAATTGTGCAACTTTAACTCCAAACAAAGCCACACCCCCCTGCTTACAAAGACTTATTGACAGCTTTTCATCCACTTGTGTTCCAACAACTTTTGAAAATACAGGGGGCAAATGTCATTACAGATTGAGTCATTAGGGAACAACTGTCATTAACACACACACAAACCATCTTCGAGTCCTCCCTCCTGTCTCTGAACGAGTTCATTCTCTGTCTGGCCTCTCCCGTCGCAGAAGTTCCTGTCGCATTTTAAGACAGAGCCAACACTTGCTAAAATAGCCTTTTGCCACTCGATTTTGCAGACGCTCTGCACCTATGAACTGTCAGCCGTAATTCCTATATGACCCAGGCCCGCCTGAGGCAACGACCGGCCTTCAGAAGTCATGCATTTCATTGCACAGAAACATAATAATGATGGAAGGTAATGGATTTTAGCAGAGGACCACCTGAGCATCATGCCAGAACCAATTTCTTAGCTATAGATTTTTCTTCTTGTACATCACTTTGTGCGTTTCATCTCCCAGCAGTCAGTTGCCTTGTTCAAATTAATTTCAAGCATACCCAACCTTGTCACCTTGATGGAGCTTTCACATTTGTTTTGCTGGATACCTGCACGTTGAGCTCAGGGTGTACAGTATTTACCCCCGCTGCCTAGTAGGAGGCACTTTGATAAAATACAGGATAAATGGTTTCCATTGTGATAACACAGCCTGTACTCTCAGTCATAAACATTGTTCTCTTGAAAGTGATTGTTTACATATCTGCTGTTTCCATCTGATTGATTCCATTATTTTCTAATTGCAGCCTTTCCAGTTTTTAATATGTTAATTATGTATCATGTACCTTAGAGCTTCCAAGTCTCCTGCCTATTATCTTTCTTTTCTTTTTCAGAAATTCAGGTGGCTAGCATGTGAAGGTAAAGTAAAGTACTTATTGATGGTCAACAAGCTGCATTGCCCTCAACAACATGAAGGATCATTAACCTATTACACCAGAACGCCCCTTTCGACAGCAGATCCCATCTACTCAAGCTAATACATCCGGCCCTCCTATTTAGACTGTGAAACGATTGGCCAATACCCATTGACTTGGGGACTTATCTATCACATTAGCGTCTCACCAGGAAGGTATTTTTCCATTGATTCAGGGGTGATTGACTGTGACTGATCTCCCATTGGTGGCAGTCCATCAAGTGCATTCTAATGGCCAGAGACCACTGCCACACACCATTATTTTTGATGGAATGACCATGAATTTTTAATAGCACTCTCTGCTGCATAAAGACCAGATCAATTTTGCTGCATTTCTTTCTTCCCCCCCTCAATATTATTATGACACAGTGTGTAAAGATGCAGACATTCTGTTAGACTTTTTAAAAGAATTATGAAACATTTGTCCAAAGCACAATGCCATAAATGGTCCAAATGTCCTTATTGACATTACCTTCAAAATATTTCATTTGTGGAGGAAATGTTAGTCTGTGTTAGTATTTGTCACAGTTTGTAATGTTGAATGTATTTATTCTGTGGGAGTTCATCAGTGTGTCGTATTCCATGTGTTCAGTCCTGTATTTTCCCTTCTCTCCTCCCATCTGGTCGCTTCTTTAGCTCTCAGTACGTTTCCCCTCAGGTACTTTTCGACCTGTATTGTTGGTGCTTGCTGAAGCACAGGTGTGTGTGCTTGTCACAAACCTACATGGTCTGTAGAAGGGAAGATGTGGAAAACGTCGTGTACCACTCTTCCTACGCTGTCGCAATATATTGCATGCTTTCTGAGGATCAGAATTTTATAAGCCACTGTTTTTTGTGTGTGCATGTGTTATTGTTTTTAACGAAAATGGAGACAGTAATGAACTTCCACATAATCATGAGATTATACAGCCAAAAACACTCCTTCTCTCACAGCACATCCATCACCAGGTAACGCTATTCCTTGGAGAAAAGCTGTGTTCTTCAGCTGGGAGTTCTGTATATTTGTAATGTGCCACACCAGTTATCTTCAGCGTAAATGAAGGGATTTTTATACATTCATGTAACATCATTCTGCAATGGAAGGATTCTGTAAAGTACAATACACACTTAGAAAACAGTCACCTGAGGGGTGAAATGTTCCAAGGATTGTGCGTTAACTTGTCACACATCAGTGGAAACTACTTGTTTCTCAGTAAATAATCTGAAAGCTGAAAGCACCAGGAAATCACAGCCTCCGAAGCCTTTGAGAAACAGACAGAATCTCAACTGGCGGGGTCTGATCTGTCTCCATGTAGTCAGAAGGAGACTGGTGATTGATAAGAGAAGAGGCAAGCAACAGAGGTCTGTGTCATCAGAAGGCATCAATAGGGTCAATGCCCTCCAGGTGTCTGTTTTGCATGATACAGCATTCTCACTTCCTGCAAACAGGCTCTGGGTTCCTTTATTGATTGACACCTTACAGATACCAGGACAATCGCTTTCCTCTGACAGTGCATGCAATAGTGTAATCTCTAAATGCCTTTGTTTTCCATGCATTCAAAAGTGATGAGGACAACTATTAGTCTGTTCTGTTCCAAAACTCATGTGGATGTAATGATGGGTTTAATAACTGTTTATACATTGTTGTTGTTGTTTTTTTTTTTTTTTTTCCTGTAGTCATTCTTCACCATTCATTGTTTAAAAGACTTGTTTGAAATGGTATGAGACTCAAAGGACACAAAGCCCAACAATCACCACCAATGTATGCACCCAATTCACATCCTTTCAATATGTTTTCCTGGCTACAGTTTCACGATCTGGGAAGTAAATAAAGTATTGTTACATTTGATATGAAGTATTGATGATTACTGGTTTGTAAATGAACTCACAGCTACAAAATAGAACAAGCTATACGAAATCAAATATTATTAAACAGATCTCCACAGTCAAGGGGGAATATTTAAATTCTCTCCATTCCCCCACCCCCTCCCTCCACATATATGCAGATATATAATGATATTTATACATTTAAAACATACAATAAAACAATAATACATTCATGGTAAGTGATTTAAATTCAGAGGGAAGGCTGTCTAAGATAAGTCAACATGCTCCTTAAAAATAAAATTAAACAAAATTGATAAACCAGTCAATCAGTCTGTACCAATGACCCTGGCAGTCTGTTTTCACAATTTCTATTAACAGAAAAAGTTGGCAGGGTCAACCACCAGATGGCGCCTTCTATCTCTTTTCCAAATTCACTTAACTTCTTAGAAGAGGAAGTTCATGTCAGGTCCTAAAGGAGTAATTCATATAATCTGCATTTTATGATCATTTTAATATCTCAGTATTACTTGTTAGGTTTGACCCTCTTCTATTGTTCCACTTAGATTCTAGTCTAACAATTTTCTTCCTTTCATTTTAAGAAGTTGGAAGGGCTTTTTGTTTGATTGATTGCTTGTGTTAAATTCATCAGAAAAACAAAAACCCTATAAAAAACAACAAAGTCACCTTTCATAATGCTGGGTTTTCCATGCCAAATTTTTGGACGCCTATTTCTTTGCAAAGGATTTACAAACATTGGCATATTAAATTCAAAGGCTTACAGGTTCAAACAAATGATTACGTACTTCATTACAGACTGGTCCTTCAGGTCAGTCGATTGTCCAAGAAAAAATAAATTGAAATTTAGAGATAGAAAAATAAAATAGAGTGTGAAAGGTAATATCCATTCACTGGGTCTATGTTGAAGTTGCACCATACTGAGTTTTCAGGGCAACATCTGCCGAAAGTGTGTTTTAAATTAACAAATAAAAGCAATCACTTTCAGAACCACGTTTCAGGAGGGAAGCCAAGTAGATTGTTAGCAAACCAGCTGCCTGCTGGTGGGTACATTAGGGTGGACTGAAAATCTTGATATGTCCCATTATATTTGCAAAATCAAAGAGGATGTGTTAAATATTTCACATGGTTTAGAGACAAGACATCATTGTGAAGCACAGTGATAATTCATTCTTAGATTTATTCAGAATAATAAAAAAGAATAATAAAAAAAATGTATTCATTTGCATTTGAATTTGTAAGCTGTACATGATGTTTGGCTTAATACAAATAAATAAACTAGGTGTTCATGAAATCTAGCAGTCTCTGAGGGACATAAAAAGATCAACGTCAGAGCATCCCATTAGCTGATAATACAGATTAATACTTTTATGATAGTAGTGTTTAAGCTGGCATATTCCCTGTTGTAGTGGATGGTGTTTTCTTTAGCAGTTGAATGTGGGTATATAACAGATTCCACATATTATTGGCTGTGTAATGTTTTATAATTGTGAGAACTCAATCAATCCATTTTACCTAGTAAAGAGGACCCGTTTCAAGGTGAGCACTGTTTCAGGCTCATGTGATAAGTGACTTTCCAATGGCACATATTAGAACAGTCGCAGATTTTACAGAGAAGACATGTCTTTCCCTTAGTCGCTGGTCGATCCCTAGGGGAATGATGCAGAAACTCTTTGACCCTGAAAGAGGGAACGCTCTTCAGCAGTTACTCACCGGAGGAAAACAACTTTTGTAGTCAGTTGCCCGTGTTAAGCAGAAGATACAGAAGAAAAAAAAAAAAAAAGTTGGGTCGGTCATCTCTTAATCTCAATGAGTGCCAACTGCAAACTAAATTGAGGATACAAATGGAACTTAAAATGTATTATCCCTTACTTTTGAAGCAATTTTATTTCTTTCATGCATGCATGAATGTTTTTCTTTAGATTATATATTTCGAGTTCCATATTCTCGGGTTTACAGAGAACTATATATATCACACTATTGTCCCACTGAATCTCAACAACATCCCCGATTACATTCAAACTGATAGGTTTCTGAACGGCCCTGGCTTCTTTATTCAGTTCTATTCGCATTTTAATTGAATGAACTTTGGGTTTGCAAAGGTCTCCTCCTCATAGCCTCTTCTTTAGAAATCCAGAAGTTGACTATAAGCTGCTTCAGGCCCTGCTGTGATGCTTTAATGTGAAATGACATTGGAGGATCCTCTGACCACTAGCCTTTCATCAGTATTATTCATTTACTGGGTGCAGGTTGTCTTCAATCACATTAAGATTTAATTAATGTATGTATGTACATACTAATTAACTAATAACTATAATTTTGAGTTGTAATCAAATTACTAAATCCAAATATACCAAATCCTAAGGACACCACATTGAACAGACAGTTGCAGGGGTACAGCGATACGATACAACATAAGAAGTGATTCAAGGGAATGTGCAAAACAATTCAGAAATAATAATAATGATAAATAATAATAAAGTGTAAATAATAATAACTTCCCGTGATGTATGTGTATGTGTGTATATTTGAATGTACTGAATATGTATCTTATAAACACATTTGATATAGTTCTGTATTTTGCAGTATGTTTGTTTCTCTCATGTCATATTTTGTGTCTTAGAAATTATGTAATTGCTGAAGCTAAGAGCAGTATTCGTTTACCTAAATTAACAATATATTGGAAAAAACCAAACCAAACACACACAGAGACAAATTTGTGTGAAATGTTCTGTAAATCCTGATTATTTACACTAAACAACTGCATTGTATTGGTGCCAAAGAAGAGTCTGAATGTATTTAAACATTTGTAGAAGTACAACAATATAAAAAGTTGTTAAACCTGAGAATTGTTTGGCCTCACAGTAGGTGGAACAGAGCTAAAACTGTCATTATATATATATATATATATATATATATATATATATATATATATATATATATATATATATATATATATATATTTACCTTGTTTGTTCTTAGTTTTGCAATTGTTTACATAAAAGTACAGAGACACAATCTGTGGGAAGCTTCTTTTGTTCGCTCTTTATTCAGCCTCAGGCCTATTGCTAGTCTCAGGCTACAGACTGCCTGGTTAAAAGTTAGGGTACATAGTAATGCTTGTTAAAAATAATTGATTTTCTTTCTTTTTTCTTCTTCTGCTTTATTTTTTCACAGCTGCCAATTTTGGATGTGATATGTTTCATGTTAAATGAGGTTTCAGAGCAAAATAATTTTCTATGGTCTTGTCTGGCCTTGTAAACCAGAGCGAGCATGTGGTTTTATTGGTTTTGCTGAAGATGTTCATTTTCTTAGAGGGAAACAGTTATGTTCAGTGTTCACGAACCTTTTCATCATATTTTATACTACTGAAATAGCTGTGTAATGGAATAATGAAATCTTTAATTACATTTTTGAAATGCAATATAAAAATTATGTTCACAGGTCACAGTTTACATGTATACTGTGGGAAAATCTGATTCGGTTTAAAGATATTCCAGAACATTGTAAAATCAATGTTTTCTCTCATATAGTCAGTTTTCATATAGCTGTTAAAGGGTTAAACCTTAGTGTTTCTGTTTACCTTGATATGCTGAGGTACTCTAAAATGTCTACTTTAACATTTTTGTTTAATAATTCCTATCGTCCTAATAATTGTCTAATAATTCCAGTCCAATTTATCTTTTGATCTCATTAGGCTACACTTTGACAAGGGACAAGTGAAACATTATGTTTTTTTTGTCCGGAAGGTTATTTTACCATTACATTTCACCTAACATATATTCTTTAAATAGAATTGTAATGCTGTATAATTTGGGGAAGACAGCAGTATGTGTTTAATATTGACACCACATTCAATTCAGAAGGTATCAGTACTGAATCCTTTATCCAACAGAATAGCTATTTTTCATTATTTACTAAAACCTAACTGTGTGGAAAGTTTTAATCTGCAGCCTACTGGACCCTATACATAATTTTAGGAATTTAGAATATCAATCAGGTGTCTCCACATTAAATATTTAGCTCAAGGCGTGAAGAAAGTGATTTAGGTACCTGTAAAATATTTTTCAAGCTTTTAATGAACACAAATAAAAACATTTTAAAATTGGTAGTATGGGATATTTTTCCTATCTGCTATATACCTATTAGTTGGTCTCATTTGATTTCTTAGCCACTGGCCCAGTGTCCCTCTTTGATGTGACAGAACTCACAAATCCTTCACGACAGATTTAAGAAATTGCACCGATACACTGGGAAGATGAAGAGCTTGACTTTAGAGATGCCTGCGGGAACACAGCGGTGTTCTGTGCGTGTTTAGGTTCGAAATAAAGTCTTAATTGTTTAATGATCACATTACAGCTTCTCTATGCAGCAAGCTCAGCCATTGCTTGACCAGCGAGGCAAGATAATGGATGGACTAGTATCTCAGAGAGGAAATTAAATTAAACCTGGCAAAGTACTTCTCCAACCAGAATTACTTTTACAGTATTCCTCTGGGGCTAGCTGATTTGAAAAGGTTTGAATAAATAAAGACGATATTGCTCTTCCTGGCCATTTGTTTGTCAGTTTTGTTCTTTATGCACACAGAAACCTATTTAGCTGGTTTGATCATAACAGTCAAACTACAATGATTTTTAAGAGAGAAAACAAATCCATGCACAGATGACCACCTCTATTCTAACAGAGGTAGAAAGTACCTGTGTGAAAAGGGCACATGCATCTACAAAAAGTGCAATAATCTCCACTTTGTGAATTGCAGAGTGTGCACAGAAAAAGCAAGGTATAATACATGGCTTCAGAAATAACTTCTACAGCTTGGAGCTTGCACAGATTCACTACCACCCACATGTGGCCCAGCCCACATTGCCCAGACTCCATCTAAGATTATCAGTGAAAGAGTAGCCCAGAGACTATTAGAAATTCACCATTTGGATGTACAGAATTGTACCAAAACATCATATTCAACTAATACTGTGGATTAAATGCGCATTTTGCTAGTTTTCAATATGCAAAAGTTCAAGTAAGAACATAATGGTATGTTATACAAAAAAACATTATAATATAGTGCATATGAAACTAAAAATTTGCTACAACTATATAGCGTAGCGTGTCAGGGGGGTACGCCCTCATCTGATACTACGTGCATTGTAATAGGACAAACCGTATGTGATTAGTCCTGTTGGGGACTAGTTCCTTTTGCATAGCGGTGTAGGAATACGCCACAGGCAACAGGAGTGCCAGGACACTGTGCTTGTGATTGTGGGAGGGGCCCTGCTAAACTGAGCCCCTATCATGTTTCTGTTATGTTATGTGATTGGTTAATTGGGTTTGGTCACATAGGGTGAATGAGCAGGGATAGGTGTACTACCGGCAGAGGGGTTGGACCTGC
Organism: Amia ocellicauda; assembly: GCF_036373705.1. Classification (NCBI taxonomy): domain Eukaryota; kingdom Metazoa; phylum Chordata; class Actinopteri; order Amiiformes; family Amiidae; genus Amia; species Amia ocellicauda. The sequence continues at coordinate 6,007,873 of NC_089857.1, read as the reverse complement.
TGGTGGTCACGCATAGTCAGGGATATATAGCGAAGGGGTTTCACATGATTTTAGTCAGTTGGTGCCCCAGTGTGGTGTGTAGCTAACCCCGTGTTGGTTGGGCTCCCTGAGGCATGACTTTCTGTGCCTAAATAAAGAAACCCCTTTTGATAAAGCAATGAGCGCTGTTGACTTATTCCCTGCCAACTTCGTTACAATATTTTTTAATAATTTGACAAACATACATTACTGTAATTGTTCTCCCATTATTTTGGACCCTTTCTTTGTTTTAGACTACTATGAATGTAGTAACTTGTAATTTGTAGTAAGCAAATGGAAATGTGCATTTTAAAAGGGAATGCTATTTTTGTTGGTTTATAGTAGATATTTCCTATTATTATATCCTATATTGGCCTTCTACAGATCCTTCTTCATGAGGACAGAGTGATCTAGGAAGATGTTGCCTACAGCATGTTACATTTTTTCAATAATTGCCCATGAGGCAATACTGTTGCTTACTGTTGCAACCTTAGTACTGATAAAACATACACCCTGGTCTTATTTGTAATTTGCAATTAGCGGTCAAAGTGTAGTGAGTGCCCTGTAATACTGTATTAAGTGCAGCGAGTTCATACACACTGTGACAGGCTAGTTTTTTAAATAAATAGGAAAAATAAAATGTAGTACAGAACAAAAGGTGCCTTCTGGCATTTTATTTTGGTTTTTTAGCAAACACACAATAACAGAGAAAGAAAACAAAATATCCTACTCACAGGCGTATGTGCTCATAATCAAAAAACTAAAACTAAAAGAAAAATCGTGTTAAACCGTAAGTCTTGGCACTTTGTGGTTGCAATATTATAACTATCTAAATAAGGAGATCATTTTCATATTTTTAAGCTACATCCTACATAGGTCTAAAACCTGGGGCACAAAACACAACAAAAAGTCAGCTAAAATGCATATTGTCAACCAATAATTCTCATAAAAGAAATCTGTATTGTCTCCTTCCTTTCTGGGCAAGCCACGCCCACACATGGTTCGAAGCGCTGGCATTGGTCACTGGTCTCCCGAGAACCTGTCATTCACTCAGAAAACCTCTCTGACAAATGGACTTAGATCCATAATTAATGTACTATATGTCTTTTCCCAATAGTATCAATACATTTTGTAAGGACAGTTGTTGATCTTATTGATATCATAGATCAACCAGTAGATGGGGAGAACAGCTGATTTACAGCTGGTTAGTAGTCAGCTGTAAAGATAAAATAATATATTATATTATATTACTTTCACATTACCACACATTACACATCAAGATAACAGTATTTATCTTACATCCTCCCTGTACTCTGCAATAATTGCAGATATATTGAAGAGTTTGGATGACAACATTGGCAGATGTGTTCTTATCCCACTGAAATAGGTCAGTGCCAACCCTGTGCCAGGGCTGCTGCTGTACAGCTCCTGTACAGGTATAGTCATCTGGGGCTATGTATTCACTTTGATTTTGGCACGTTTCACAATTCTGTACTTTGTGGCAAATCTGGGCTGATAGCGCTGATCACACCAAACTGCCTGTTGAGCTCTAGTCCTGCACTTCAAAAATATCCTTCCGTAGAGCCACTGGACTCACAATCCTCTGGCCCTTCAAGAATAGATCCTCTTGAACCTAAGAGTGCTAGCAGCGGCTTATGATCCTTCTCCTAGGCAAACTAGATAATTAGCCATACCCATGACTCTATGAATATCAGCCACACATCCAGGTTCAGGCATCAAGTATAGCTCTGATTTTACTTGGGTCCGGCTCTAGGCTGTGACTTTGTGTCCCACAAAAAGCAAGCTGTCTTTTGCAAGTCCTTCTTGCTCTACCCTCTTTAGAACTAGGTGTAGTCTGTTATCATGCTCCTCTCTGTCACGGCCGTAGACCAGCATGTCATCTGTGTGGCACAACACTCCTTTGCATCCTTCAACCATTTGTGACATCTGTCTCTGAAAATGCTCTGGTGCTGAGGAGATGCCAAAAGGAAGCATCTCCTGATTAACGACCTCAAAACTACTTGCTAAAAGTTTAAATGTTAACAATTTTCAGAATGTGAAATATTACAGAATACACTATTTCCCAGCCACCATCAACACTACAACATTATAAATAATATACTGAAATAACATGATATTGGTAAGACTTCAGCAGTCGAGCTTGTGAAAATATTTACAGATGTTGTTTTCAATTTGTTTAAAAACTTTTCATACTTATACAACCACCACCCAAGGAAGCTTAAGTGTATGATTCTGAAAGCAATCTTTTTTCCCCCTTCAACAAGAGGAAAATATTTTCGTTATTGGAAAATCTTGGAGATCATTTAAAATAAAAAAAGCCCTACCCACAGGTTGTTATTTTTTGTTTGAGATTTGTGTGTTTGTGAGTGGGGTGCTATATATATTTGTTTTTATAATTTTTAAGAGTTTTGTTTAAAACCTAAACTATTCAGCCTGAGTTTGGAAGTTCATCCCTATTATCTGTTTAAAAAATGTATAAAACAAACAAAATCCCTCTAGCTTTAAAATAAATAAAAGTCCTTGAGATCAGCTTTGAATGTTGTCTATACTGCCATATCTTCCCACAGACACGTCTGATTTTTTAAAATATTTTTTTAAATGAAAATATTGAACAGGGTTTCTTGTATCTGAACCCCCCCCACTGAGCAGTGACATCTTTGTGGTAATTTTACCTGTATATAAAAATGTTGTTTTCACTGTTACAAATATGTTGAAAACATGTCTTGGTCTTTAGTATTTAAGGATTATTACATCACAGGTTTTTTAATTGTCTTCTCATAGCATTAAACCTGAATGTATTTTTCATTTTCCACAAACAGACTGATGAATCACTGTCCAAGCTTTGCAAGGTATATGATTTTTTTGTGTTTTTATTGTTTGTTATTCTTGATTAATGTAGACCTGGGGTCCGCGAAAGGACACTCAGCGGGGCGTCGAATCAATGATTTGGCACAGGCAAAAGAGCTGCTGCCTATTTCAGCACTAATTATGGAAGAGTATGAGGAGCACTGTTGCCAGATTGGGGGATTTTCCTCCGAATTTGTCCTGCTGCACCCCCCCCTTGTCCTGCTACTTTGCTGTGAGGACACCCCCCCCCCCACTCTCACGCTATACTACTCTCACCCCCCACCACCCCCACCCACTGTCACGCTATTTTCTGGTGGGGGTACTCAGCCAAATTCTGTGCGGCAAATGGGTACATGGGTTGAAAAGTATGGGTACCCCTACTCTAAATATTTTGAACAATAGGATATGGTAATCCAAGAATGTATCCTTTATTATCATATTATCATTTTATTTATTTTGTTTATATTAAAAGTTGTGCCTATACTTTCTAAATATAGCATGTTGTATGATAGCAGGGAGGGAAGATGCCCAAACAATTTAAAATAATTGAAATGCTTTAGTTTATTGTTTTTTTTAAATTGCATCAATGTTAATTATCCTAAAACGGTGTGGTGTTCAATATAATTTATCACAGACTTATGCAGATATTACACAAAGCTCTGTGCTGGCCAACAGTATACCGTATAGAAATATACATTCATCATTTAGCCGTCTATATTATTTCTAGGCTGTTGGAACATGTACTGTGTTTGATCTTTCTTACAGTTCCTTAAAGATGGGGAAGGTGGGGAAGGAAAAGGAATTGTTGGATGAGAAGCAGGCTGTGAGTGTGAACTGGGATATTTAGTTACCATTTCTGCATTTGAATATCAAGGTTTCAAGCATAAAGTGTTAAACTGAATATGATTATTCATGTCTATTCACAGACTGATCCCTTTGGTGCAATACATGGAGGGGAAATGCAAATATTCCCCTCACAATGTTTTAACTACACTTTATTCCCACAACAACACTTATCGTCAAAACATTTTATTCAACTAAATTATGTGAATAAAGGCGGCTGGGGGTGCTGAATAAATGTTATAACTGAAATAACCCAAACTAGTGCATTATCTACACAATACTTACAAAGAATAATACATTAAAAAATCTGAACAGCGTTGAACAATGCAGATTTGCTCAAATTTTCTGTCATTGTTGGGGGTGAGTCAGCTCTCATTCCATTGGACAGGATTAAATATATTGAGACTCTTAGTCAGCTAACTTCAAGTTAACCTGCCAGGGAGCAGGTTTAAGATGTTGGACATGTTGCCCTGGTAACATAGCTGGTTGAACTTTAAGCTCACTTCGGAGAATGGAAAATCCGGAAACGGAACGGAAAATGTTTATGGCAAGTTATCCTGAAACTTAGTCAGCTAACCTACTTATCCATGTACGAAGAATGGACTCCTGGGCCGCGTTCCTCGTAGCTGGCTAACCAAGATTCAAGACAACTTGAATCAGTCTGCCTTTTTCCATTCCTCAAAGCAAGCAAGTCCAACTGAGTAAATTACCATAGGAGATAGCCTGACTTATTGGATTAACTGTATCTGTCTGATTAGCCTGAATTAGTGAATTAGTTAAACCAGTTATGAGGAATGGGGCCCTGTTTTGTTTGAATGCTTATTGTGGTGTTTCTAAAAATCAATTTTCAATCCACAGAAATTGTTCCTGGTAATTTGTAATTTCAAAGACTTGTCAGTCATTAATTTGAACAGGCTTCTTCAGATGAGGTTCTCAAAAGCTGGTGTTGGCTTTTTGCTAATCAGTATCTAATGTAGTTCCTCAATTAAGAAAATCCATATAATGGTGTTGGACTGGTGGTCTTAGTGAGGCGTTTGCCATTGGCAAGAAGGAGAGACTCCCCTTTCTCCCTTAAGAGCAGTCTTTGTCATCCGAGGAGGAGGACGAGCTTCTGTGTCCGCTGTGTAGAGAGATGATGACAAACGCCATGATCATCCCCTGCTGTGGGAACAGCTACTGCAACCACTGTAAGTGAAACTGGAAAAAGAGATACCAGGGCAGCATAGTAATCCACAAATTGCTCTGTGTCTTTGAGGATTTCTATTTCTATGTGATTCACAAGAACTGAAGTAAACAACATTTTTGCATATGTGTTTTGAAGCCTAATAATTGGCAACAGGAGTGTTTTAGTTGATTTACAATGATCATACTGTGTAGTTTATTTTTGTAATACTGGAAACTCGTTTCCTGTACAGGTATCAGGACATTTCTTCTGGACTCAGAGGAGCATGCCATCAATCAAATGTTTCCCCCCAATTCCCTGAGTGCTAACACATTGCATCGCCAGGTACAACTCTTCTTGAGTTTGCTTTACTGCATGGGCAAATAGAGTTGGTTTGTTATTCACACCTTTCTCTCTTTTTCACAGAGTTAGCTGTATTTCAGGGTTAAATAATATTGGCAAACTATAATATTCACTCAAGGTGTATAAAGTGTCCTTAAACAGGAGCAAGCCATTTTCATTGGTACACGTTTTTCATAAGTAAATCAAAAGTCTAATTTTAGGCTTAGGTTTTAGGCATTTAATATCACTTTAGGCATTTTATCACTCTCACACATTTTTTAATTGCTGAATTATGAAATTCTATGCTTGCTCTCTTTTCAGATTGTCTTTAATTGCAGGAACCAGGCTGGTTACACTAAGTGGCTATGTCTGGGTCGAGCCCAGATGGCGTCTGAGGTAATGTCAACCCAGCCAAGGCTGGTGGTGCAGCGCCCGCTCCGCCCGCCTGCCTCAAGTGGAAGCTCCTACTCCGAATCCCAAGTTGTCATACAGCAGTGGTTGTATTCAGTATTGATGGACCCATTGTTAATCGAGCCCTGCATTTTGTTTGTCTTTTTTTCCCCAATAAACATATTACAATTTTAGAATTTTAAAAGTATTACAAATGTAGTGCCCTGGACCTTGGCGGAGCTGCTACGGGTGCGAATGAGGGGAGCAGCGTTGTGGGAGAGAGCAGCCAGATGGTTTCCAGAATACATTAATTTAATATACAGGTTTTTGTTAATTAAAATCAATTAAAATAAATGGATTAAAATACACAAAACACACAATACAAACAACCAGCGTGCAGTGCAGGCAAGAGGATCAGCGGTGGGGATTGTAAAACCAAAGCCTTTCTTCCTTTGCCCGCTCTCGCTCCCCACTGCCTCTGCGCTGACCGTCCTCTCACCTGCACCGGGAGTGGCCATACTGTAACAGGAGACACAGGGGTTTTAAATATGCTAATCAATGATTCAATTAATCATCGCACTGCAGACTGGAGGGAGGGAACACAAATTAAAACGTGCAAATGTGGGAGCTTAGTGTAATTATGTATTAATCATAGTTATTTTCAATGAAAGAACAACATAAATTCATAACAATAATTATGATTATTGTCTTAATATGCTGATTGGTGGTCTAACGGTGTTTGTGGTGTTATTCAGCAACTTTTGAAATGTATGTATCCCCCGAGATACATTGCCAGATTAGGGGGTAGAAAGTTGGTCAATGTGTAGTATTCAAACAAAATGTAGTTTCTAACTGGAAGACATTAAATATTCACTGCAAAAACAGGTATTATCATGCACAGGTATGTACATTATGGCAGTATAACCATATTTTTATTTTTTAATATATTTTCCTGCAGGGCATCACAGTTAGCTCATTTTATGGCAAAAGAAAGGCGAGTGCAGGTATGAGAGAGAGGGTGAGAGTGATAGAGGAGATCCCTGCAAGCTCTTCAGACTCAGACTCCAGTGATGTAGATGAGGAAATAATTTTCAGCCAGCATGAGATAGAGTCAGTGAGTGAGGATAGTTCTACTGAGGGGAAAGAGAAGGAGGACATGAAGATGGATCAAAAGTCCAAAAAAGCCAAGGGATTTAGGTGACTGCTTTTATTGAGGGACACTTACATGTGCAATCTTGAAGAAACCTCTTAAAGGTGCAATCCATAATCATAATCTGGGGTATTTACAAATATTGACAAAGTAAGAAGTTAACTCATTTCATAACTTCGTGTGTGTACTACCTGAAAAATCTGTGTTTTTTACAGCTGGCGGAAGAAAAGGTTTGAGCACCAGTCAACAGCAGCTGCCAGTGAATTCAGAGCACCTGATGAGCTGTCTTCTCCATGTAGCTACTTTGTCAGATTTTTTGATGACGATCTGTTCCAGCTTATTGCTGAACAGACAAATCTCTACAGCTGTCAACTAATTGGAGCCAGCATTAACACCACTGTGGATGAGCTCAAGTCATGTGTTGTATGAAGCTAATCATGGGGGTGGTGAGAATGCCATCTATGGATGATTATTGAGCAGAAGGCACACGTTATCTCAAAATAGCCGATGTAATGCTGATAAAAAGGTTAAATGCCTCTAAAGATTCATCCACTTTCAAGATAATGAGACATCAGACCCTGCCCAGGATCGGCTCTGCAAAGTCACACCAGTGCTGGAGCACATAAGGAAGAAGTGTCTGGAAATTGATAATGAGAACCAGTTCTCCACAGATGAGATGATGGTCCCTTACAAGGGAACAAAGGCTGGGTCTCTCCGACAATATCTTCCAAGCAAACCTCACCATTGGGGTATCAAGATCTTTGTTCGAGCAGGTGTTTCTGTGATAGTGTATGATTTCCTGACATACATTGGAAAGAGCACATTTGGCACATCACAGGGTCCTGTCAAAGAACTTGGACTCGGTGCCAATGTTGTTATTCAACTCTGCAAGACCATCAAGAACCCATCAGAGTGTGTTGTCTACTTTGACAACTTTTTCACATCTCTACCACTCATTGTGCATCTGAATGAGTCCTTTGGCTTGTGAAGTCTGGGAACCATCACCAAGAATAGGCTAAAGGGATGTAACCTTGAGGATGACCATTATCTGCTGAGGCAAGGAAGGGGCAGCTATGACTACAGGGTGGATAATGAGGCAGAAGTGGCTGTTGTGAAATGGGTTGACAACAAAGCTGTCGCCCACCAGATGCATCCAAAGACCAACAACCCCAAGACCCGTGGATGATGTCCGCAATGATCAAATGGATCACTTCCCAGTTTTTATTGACAAGGGAAGGTGCAGGATCTGCCCAGATGGACAGACAACCATCTCCTGCCAGAAATGTGGTGTTCGTCTGTGCATCGTCACCGGGAAAAGCCCATGCAACTTCTTCCAAAAATTCCACAAAAAATGAGAAAGGAAGGAAGGAGGAGGAGGGATGGTAGAGAGGAAATGAGAGGCATTGTGGTTGTTCATTTGTATGTGCCTTGTCCTTTTTGAATCAGTTGAAACTTGTTAGAACTGGATTGGTAGAACTGAAGGTTGTGGTAGGCCTATACTTTGAGAGAAATTATCAAATCAATTTAAAAACTTGTATGTGTGATGTAAATGACCAGGAAAAACAAGAATGTATCATTCTCTTCATCAAATAAAACGTTTACCATTTTGACTATTTTTACACCTTAATAGGGCAACTCATAAAATCTGAAATGTACAACATATTAAAAAATTATGTGTGGAAATGTTTTACTTGGGTGCAAATGAGATAAGTAGTAAAATTACATTATTTTTTAAAACTCATTTTCCACTCCTGCCTGTTTAAGGGTTAAACTGCTTTAAAATTATTTCCCATGACGAGGATAGATGAGCTTGTTGAAAGGTTAGGGAAAGCCCATATTATTAGTCCATTAGATTTGAGGAAAGGAAAGGTCCCCCTGAAAAGGGCGGTTCAGGAGTAAACTGCATGTGCCATACCGGACAGCCTGTACAACTACATTATACTTCCCTTCGTACTCCACAGTGCGCCTGCAAGTTTCCAGCGTTTAATGGACCGATTTCTGCGATCACACAGAGAATATGTGTTAGTATATACAGCCACTGCTGGAAAAGCCACCAGACAAGATTGCAAGCCGTTACAGTCATTGAGTTGAGCCAGATTGATGGCCAACCCAAAGAAATTTGTCATTGGGGTGAATGACGCTAAATACCTCGGGTATATCACCGGCCATGGTCTCATAAAGCCAAAGCGGCTATTCTTACTCTGGATTGGACCCACCCATCAATAAAAATTAGGTGGGAGATTTTTGGTCATCACAGCCTACTACAGGCGTTTTATACAAAATGTTGCCTCTTTCTCTGTCCCTATATGCGACCTCACCCTTAATTGTCACCCCTCCTTGGTCAGAAGCAGAAAGGGCATTTCAGTCTCTTAAAAATGCTTTATGTGCCTCGTCTGACAACAGGGCTGGGAGCCATGCTGTGGCAGATGTGTGATGGGGAAGAACAAACTGCTGGCTGGTCCTGGGTCTATTCTTTATTTTCCTGTTTCTTTGCACTATAGGGTTCGCATGAGGGGGGAGATGGCACGGTGCCAGATCATAGAGGGTCGATATATACCAGCTCACATCCTCAACTTTCTACCCACCTGAACTACAAGAGACACAGCGTTCAATACATTTCCCATAATCCCCACACAAGACTAACTGATGGACTAAACAGAAACAGGTAATTCCAGAATGGCACCCTAAGCCTTCCGGCAACTCCTCCCAATTGTCTCAGTATCCACTGGAGAAAGGACAAAGAAAGCGAAGTAAAGAAACACAGACTTGAACGTTTATCCTGGCTTGACCCGTGACCTTGACTTTGACCTTGATTTGGAAGAGAACACGACCTCGATAACAAATTTAGGATTTATGGACTTTAACTACTCTTTGGATTACATTTTGGATTGTTTGCTGTGTGTCTAGTGTCTGACTCCTTTTTTTATTAGCTTAGAGATAGAGATAAGTACAACAGCCAGCCCCAAAAGGTAACACTGCCCATCCTCATGTTACACTAGGTAACTTGTATTAAATACTCAATGCAAATACTGGTACACAATAGACTGAACCTTTGTCTTGCATTCAGCAGGTAACTGGTAACTGTAATGGAAATTATATTAACATAAACATAAACAAAATGATGTTCAAACAAACCTCCATGAATACACTGCTGAAAGGGCTATTTATTTCTGGTGTGTTTCAAGTCACAAGCTTCAAGCCGTTCCCAAGGACAAAGAAAAGCACGGGCATCCCTGCAGCATCATGGTAGAGGTGGACAACCCCGGCTCCATGCTTTACCAGCACAGGGAAATATGCAATCACGACCTTTGCCGTGTGAGTGCATTTCAAGAGCTCACCTGAACCAAGTCTGTCTTTAAGCTGCCTGAACACATTTTGTTACAAGTTTTAAGAGATAAGTTGGACTGGAGGAAACGAAGCATTTATAAGAACTTACTACTCAGTCTGTTGTCATGGGAGATTAAAAGGTTAGGATTTCCCATCTATAAATGCTTTCTAGCATTGTATAATACTTGGTTCATTAATTGGTTAAATGGCACAAATTCAAGCTGTAGTAATTGAATCCAAAATCAGACTCATCTGTATTGGTTTTCCTTGTCTGGTGGTCTTCTCAGGGATGCGAATTCCATTGGCAAGAAGGAGAGACCCCCTTTCCTACCACAGGAGCAGTCTGTGTCATCCGAGGAGGACTGGGAGCCGGATGAGTTGCTATGTCCACTGTGTAAGGAGATGATGACGGATGCTGTGGTTATCCCCTGCTATGGGAACAGCTACTGCAACGACTGGAAAAAGTAATGCCAGGGTAGCATAGTAATCCACAAATTGCTCAGTGTCTTTGAAGATTTCTATTTCTATGCGATTCCCAAGAACTGAAGAAAAACATAATTTTTGCAGATGTGTTTTAAAGCCTAATAATAATTGGCAACAGGAGTGCTTTAGCTGATTTACAATGATCCTACTGTGTAGAGATTATTTTTTTAATACTGGAAAAGTTTCTTGTACAGCAGTGGTCTGGAACCTATGGATCTTTTCAGGATATTATATCGCTCACAAATTTTCAATTGTTGACTGAAAATACACCCCCCAACATTATTAAATTATTTTTAAATGATAAGCATACTTGATGCATAATTATGAATGTGTAAATTACCATGTGTTCAAAATATTTAGGTAAGAGTAGTGTCACAGGTACCCTCAGGGAGCACGGGAGCATGGGACCCAAATGCAGTGCGTGGTCTGACAGGTGCGGGTCGGGTACCGGCAGATGAGGGCAAACAAGGGCTTGGCGAAGACGTGGTCGTGGGAACAGGCGAAGGTCTAGATCAAGAAGGCTGAACGAGAGACACAGGACTAGGACTGGGAACAAGAGAGAGAGAGAGAGCGCGAGAGAGAAAGAGAGATAGAGAGAGAGAGACAGACAAAGACAGGACTAGGAGTGAGCAAGAGAGAGAGACAGAAAGAGACTGGAGACAAAGAGCTAGGAAGAACAATGGGGAGCAAGGAGCAAGGAGCAAGGAGCAAGGAGCACTGGAAACAAGGCTTGGTGACGCAGGTTGCACTGACGACACTTCGCCTGAGTGAGGGCAGTGAGGTGTTAAAGAAGAGGAGCAGGAACTGGGAAGGCAGGTGCAGGGCCAATGGAAGCAGAAGTAGAGTGAACAAGTGCACATGGTAGACCGGAATGTTAATTGAGTGATTGACAGGAGCTGGAAGAAGTGACAGGGAAAGACAGGGTGATGACGGCCTCTAGCGGTGAGAGAGGGTGAGTACGTGGGAACCGTGACAAGTAGTATGATTGATGGCGGCAAGTCAGACTACATTTCATAGAGCAGAATTTTAATTGGAAGCCTGCCTCACGTCCATGTCAAATTGAATGACAAGCTAGCTACATTTGAAAATCAAAGAGCAAGATGACGAAAATTTAAAAGAGGAAAATTACATTTCAGTCTGAATTGACGGATCAATTTACTTTTGTGGAGTCAGGTTCTGCAGTGTCTCAATTGTAATGATCGTATTGCGTCGCTTAAAAAGTCAAATGTTAAGAGACACTGTAAGACGCACCATTGTAGATATGAGAACTCCCAACACGAAGACAAGTTTATCCAGAAAACTGGGAATGAACTTCCAGCCATTTTCAGCACACTGCAACGTGTCAGTGTCACCTTGCTGATGATGTTTGGCTCTGTCACAGAGGGTGCCAAGGCTCCGTGTGGTTCCTTAATTTCTTTATTGCACTTATGTTTTTTGTTTTTTATTTTTGGTTGATTTAATCTTTATTTTTCACTGATCTATTCCATTTCACTAATGGTTTCTTCTTTCACTGATTGTATTGATTGTTTGCACTTGTTTTCACTTGTATGACCGTATGGGACTGACAACAAATGTGGCGCAACTGCTTCACTGAGCAACGCCCCACTCTTCACTCACAGCCACTACACCTGTCAACACTCAGCACAAGATAAAGGCTGGACTGCCCAGAACAAAGGAGAGCAGTGGAGAGGTGTACAGGAAAAAGGCAGCAGTGATCACCAGCAGGAAGGACCAGCAGTAATAGTGACCACAGGGCCACAGGTTGGGCAGAGGACAGGCTGTAGAATACAGCACACAGGCTGTGAGGTTGCCAGCCGGTGGGAGTCGAGTATTTGCGGCTTGCGGCAGGTCCTTGAGGAGAGCTGCTGGTTACAAGGCGCTGGCTGCTGCATTCTGCGTGCCTGGTGTGATTAAGAGATCTAAATTGGATTATTATGGACAGAGGACGATCCAACTGATGGCGTACCTGGAGTTGTATGCACCAGTGGACTTACCTTGCCAGATTGATGACCTAAAGTTCCACTGTGGTAGACCGCACCTTGGGCTCCGGATAAAGCAGCACAGAGGGAGAGAGAGGAATGTATGCAATACTATCCGCGAGTGTGTGTATAATTGCACACTTCCCTGTGAGCGAGTGTGTTCTTCCCCTGAGTCTGTCCATTCTTTTTCTATGCCTCTTCCTTTGGTTGGTGCTGGCTGCATGGACAAGCGGGTCCGCTTGGGGAGGAGTGCCATCCCCCGCCCGGGACAGGAGCCGTGTTCGGGAACTGATCGCAAACATCCTACACTGGAATGTGCATTGGGACTATTTCCTTTTCTCTTCATTGATATTGCTGCTATTTTGATTTGATTATTTGGGGGTTGGGGTTCTGGGCTTAGTTTTAGATAAGGGTTTTACTATAGTTATTTTTCTACTTTTTAGCTTTTGTATTGGTTTTAGTAGTTTTATCGCCCAGATTATTAAAGGCAATTTTAATTTGTTATTTTGTATTTACCATGGGACTAACAGATTTCATGCCCTGCTAATTGCCCCTACTGTGACTGTGTTGAATACTATTTTATTGTCAGAATAAACAATTTTAATTGACTGACTGGTATCTGTGGTGTATGTCCTGAGATCTTGCCAAACCTGCACGGGGGACTACTGGAGTGGTAGCGAGTCCCCATCTCTGGTGTAGAGCAACTATATTGGGATCCAGTGGTCACTGCCACTCGTGACAGCTCAACATACACATGTGCGCAGTCCTTTTCACATCTAAACAACATCAAAACCAACCTGCAAGAAGCTTAATCGCACCAGTTACGATCCTAACTACAATGATCTCAGCAAAATGATGCAGCAAGAGAAATCTAATTGTAAGTTGGGGTGCAATACACTTATTGGTAAATACTTGTTTATTACGCCTCTCTCAACTTTTGTGGTGCTAGAAGCCAGCACTATGTCGGTGAACAAAATATAGCACTTTTTATGTAGCCTACTATTGTGTGCAATACTGCTGTTGTTATTTGTGCATTTCTATGTAATATTTCTTAGACACGAATGTAAACATTGCTGTAACTCTTTTTAGTTTTTTCCTCCTCAAACATTGTCTTATAAGGTCAGCTTGGCTGGGCTGCAGAACTGTGCAGTGCAGGGGTCAGCATGTTTTGTTTTTGTCTGATGAGTTTTGGCACATGGTCAAAGGGGTCTGGATTTTTTTTGTTTATCCCCAACCATAGCCTGTTGTATTTAAACCTCTGGGTATATCTCTGTTCACATCCCTGTCTTACCACTTCGCTGCACATCTCTCTCCCAGCACTGGTCTGGAATCCAAAAGAAACTTGTGCAATTAAAGAAAACGCATGTGAAGAAACAAGCAATTAAACCAATAAACAATAATGAAACCAATAAACATAATAGTGAATGAATAAACAAGTGTAACAGTCTCAGCCCACTGCACGTTATTTTCTTTTTTATAATCATGTATTTCACATTTGCACTTTTAAATTTGATCTCCCCCTCCAGTCCCCGTGCAGTGCAATGTTTAATTGGATAACTGAATGGAGTATTTAAAGCCCCTGTGTCGCCAGGTATGGGGTGGCCACTCCCAGGATAGAGCAGAGGCAGTGGGAAGTGCTGCCTCCTCTTGCCTGTACTTATCACTGGTTGTTTGTGTGTATTCTGTATAGTTTAACTTTTTAAACTCTGTATTTTAAACATTTAAAATGTCTGGCTGCTCTATCCCACAGCGCTGTTCCCCTCTTTCTCAACCCATAGCACCCCTGCCCCAGGTGCTACACAAGTAAATACATGCAAACCCAAACATAAGGTGAAAAATACAGCAAACATAATTAATGGTGATCTGACACCTCTTGTGACAGAAGCCTTATTGCAGCAGTTGGTGCAGGCTAACCTCACTCAACAGCAGGCTAATCACCAGCAAACACAGACAAACAGCCTGCTAAGTGAAGCACAAAGACTGAACAGTACAAAGGCTGAAACTGGAACTGTATAACATCCAGGGAAGTAGCGCACCCAGACCAGCTATAATAATTGATTGAATTTATCATACACACAAAGGGAAAGCCAGCAGTTGTACAATTACAATATACCGTAGTAATTATTTTGCCCAGCGTGTCTCCTTTATTAAAATTGATTAATATCTGAATATATAAGATTACATGCAAGTCTGGCACCAGGGGAGTTGGGATTGTGAGCAAGGAGAAAACGTTTGTAGTTAACCACGCCCATCTAATGTGTTGTCTGATATCACAAAGCTACGTCACAATGGTCTCAGGCATTGTAAGCCTAATTCATGAGCCCCCCATCAACCTGATGCTCATTCTGCTGAAACCCGTTAAAGAGGAAGGTTCTGTTTAACAATTTGAGCAGTAAGAAGTACCGGAGAAGCAATGGAAAGCGATAGCACAGAGAAAAACATGGGTTTTTCATTAATTGATGTGCCATTTGCTTCCTTCATTATTGATGTGTTTCTGATGTGCTTTTTCCTCACGTTGTCTTAGTCCTGTAACATCATGACCGCCGCCGAGGCCCTGTCTGCCCAAGCAGAAGAAGTGGCCGGCCTGTTGATGTGCCCGGTGTGTACCTGGTCTGCAACTCCTGCCGGGCAAAGCTGGGCCTCGTTCCGGGGAGTCTGACCTGTCTGACCTGTTGGGGGGAACTGAAGCCCCAAATTAGGAACATCGCCATGGATACGGTGGCGTTGATCGTTCCCTTTCCCTCCGAGGTAAGAACCCCAAGATTTACAGCTGCTCCTCCTCTCCCAGCTCGGGCAGTTCACTGGGTGTCTCCAGTGATGGAGCCGCCCCCCCCGCCCCTGCTTTATCATCCATAATGTCTTATTTTTGTGAGTAACTTTATCTAAAAAAATATATAATAATCATAAAAAAAATGTTATTTCAAAGCAGAATGGCCTTGAAAGGTGATTGTAGAACATGTCAAATTCAGACAAACATACATTTATTAAGGCCGTGTGAGCTTAGATCATTCCAAATCCCATCCTTATAGTGGTGGTTGTGTAGCTGATTGGTGTTTGTAGCTGTCAGAGACTGTCTGTTTATCTGTATCCATTAACTGCACAGTCATTGGCTGTGTATTGACATCTGTTGTGTTATTGGCTTACTCTGGTATGATATAAACTAGCTCTGTTCCCAGGGTTCGGAGGTGCATTGTGGGGGAAAAAGGAATCGGTATTAATGGCATGTTGGCAATGTGCATAAAGCTTGAGACTTTGCCATTGACCAGTACAGTAGTGAATAAAGTCAGGTTCTGCTTCTGTTGCCCAGATCACTCACTCAGTAATGTAACATGCTCTCCTTGAGTCATTTGAAGTGAAGGTTAAAACACTCCCATCTTGAAGAAGGTGCTGGAGTCGCTAATGAGGTTTTGACACTCCACAGCTGATAGTAAGGAGGCTGTAATGGTCAAAGCGAGCACTGTTGGTTCATTTTCAGTCTTACACAAGCTCAAGTGTGGCTCATCTGCACTCCTAATGCAGAAACCAGTTGATGCAAACATTTTTGAAAATGTGCTTTTATTTGTCTTCATGTTTTCCTCATGCTGTATTTGTACTGTAGCATTTCAGGCTTCTGCTATTTGATATTCATTTAGCCAAGTGTCACCTAAAGTCGCATTCTGGTAGCACAGATCTGCACAGAATCTGCACAAATATTGTGAATTAATTGGCTGTGTGGTCAAATTCTGTGCAGATCTGCTGGACAGTTGCATCAACAACAGGATGTTCCTGCAGTGGGTCATAGAGACACTGGAGCTGCCCTGGCTGACAAACAGGGACAACCAGGTACATTGTACTGCTCTCTCTGTCCAGCCAGTCAGTGTGTCTGTACTGTATTAACCCCCCCCCCCCTTTCTTTCTCTCTCAGTGCAGTGTTAATGTAGTGTCCAGCCAGTCAGTGTGTCTGTACTGTATTAGCCCCCCCTCTCTCTCTCAGGCCTGGCAGAAGATCATTTATGATCTGATGCCATCGTTCGCGCTGGGAGCGGTGCAGAACAGTGACCTGCCGGCCCTGCAGGAGATCCTGAAATGGGTGAGAGAGACTGATGAAGAGGGTGCCGTAGTGTCCGGTCCCTTAGTGTCTGTGCTGTTCTGCTGTAACTCTCTCTGTAGGTGGGTGTGGATATATGAATGACACTCTCTCTCTCTCTCAGATGTATGTCAATAAGTGTACTGGTGATGGGACCACAGCCCTGCACATGGCCTGTGTGCTGGGCCAGCTGGACATCGTCAACTACCTGCTCAGCATTGGGGCCGACACAGACATCGCTGACTGCTCCGGGGAGACACCTCTGCACGTGGCGATCAAGCACAGGTCAGCAGTGCACTGTGTGTGTCTGTACTGTGTTGTTATGTAGTGTTGTGCAGTGCATTGTGCTGTGTGTGTGTCTATGGCAGTGTAATGCAGTGTAATCCTGTGTTCCCAGGCGGCACGATGTGATCCTGATCTTGAGGAGTAAGGGACCCTCCCTGCATATCCCTCCTGTGAGTTGACATGGAGCTGATCCAGTGAGTGTGTGGCCCTGCGTGGATCTGTACTGTATTAACCTCCTTCTCAGGGCAGCGTTAATGTACAGTATTAACCCTTTCTCTCTCTCAGGGCCGTCCTCAGGAGGGACTATGAGCTGCTGCAGGCCTGGTTCCTGGCTGGCGTCAACATGGACCAGTGCGACTATGACAGTCGCACGGCCATGTCCGTGGCAGAGAAACTGAGGGACCGCAGAATGATCAGCAAGCTGCTGGAGTATGGGGCCACCCCACTTGTGTGAGAGAGACAGAGACAAAGAGAAATTTGATTTGATTTTTAACACCTTTATTTTACAAAAGAAAAACTAACAATACATTAAAAACAAACTAGAAACACATAAAAAACATGAAAAAAACTCCTGACATAAAAACACATCCTATTCTAAAAACCCTCAATAAAAACCACTACACAGGTGCTACCAATAAAAGATTCAAATGAATAAAACCAGTTGGTTGGAGTGTCCAAAGTCAATGGCACAGAGGGCCGCCCTGACCCACCACATCCGCAGAAAGGCGTCCAGGTCTCCAGTCAGGCTGTAGAAACTGTAGTCCAGTCGGACTCTGGAGTGCACGAGAGACCTGAAAAGGGAGAGTGCACACTGCTGCTGCACGCGCTCAGTCCGACTTCTCCTACTGCTCAGGATAGCCAGCTTAGCCTGCCCCACTAGAAAGTTTGCTAATTGACAAACTGTACTGCACTCCCAAAATAAACACAGTGTGAGAGAAAAGGAGCCCCAGCTGCTTGAACAGCCCCTGCAGTGCAGTGAACAGCGGCTCTAATCTAGGGCAGTGGCAGAAACAGTGAAAAAGTGTCTATCTCTCCCTGCAATGGGGGCAGGTGTCACTCACTCGGGGATCCAGTGTATGTGCAAAAGAGTTAGTTGCGACAACAATCATGCAGAAGGCTCCACTGCAGGTCTGCGGAGCGCTTAGGGAGCAGGGGCTTGTACAGGCTCCTCCTGGCCGGGCGGGCATCTTCCCCCAGAGCCAGGTGCTCCCTCCAGGGGGTGTTGGGGAGGGGCTGCAGCTGCTGATGGTGCAGCTCCCTCACACTGAGCTGATAGAGCTCCTGGGCTGTGCTGTGGAGACAGACACACTACACAGACTGTGAGGTGACAGAAGGCGGCCTGATGAGCTATGGGGGACTGAGAGACACAGACAAACAAGGGGAAAGATGGGGTCATGGTCCTTGGGCCAGCAGCGCTGCGTGAGGGCCTGGGAAAGCTGCTCCACAGCGCCTATGGGAAGGGCGTTCTGCGCTGCCCAAAGAAGTCTGGTTACGACTCTCAGTGACCGCACACCCAGCCTGGCAGCCAGGCTGTTGGCACCAACCCACTGGCCCCTGTTAAAATCCAACAAATCTCTCAGCAGGATCACGCCGGCCTTAAGCAGGACCAACATGAGGCTGCTGGAGAGCAGGAGTGGACAGCTAAAACCGGGGTTCAGTGCAACCCTTCATTTGCAGCTCAGATGCTCAGCGAGATGCAGTGCCGATGATGACAGCACAGCGTCAGTACGGCGGATTGAAATTCCACACTGCCTGTAAAATGGTCATCAGGGAATTCGGGGAAATCTATCCCGACTGGGCTAAGCAGGGAAAGATTGCCAGCACAATTCCAGTGTCCACTGTGGCTGCAGAGCATGGATTCTCCCTCCAGAACAGGATAAAAACAGCCCTAGGAAGCGGCTTCACTGAGGAAAAGGTGACAAAGGTGGATGAGAATTGAAAGTTGTGCCGAGGGGTTGGATGGCTTCAACTTTGCACAAGCAGCAGACCACTTCTATTCAATGAAGTCACACCACAAATAAACGGGAATTTGATAAATGCGGAATTTGGACCGACCAGCCTATTCTTTTATTTTTTAGACCTAACTGATTCTTCATTTAGCTTATTTTCAAGTTATTTAATTTGACAGGCTTGGAATGCAAAGAGACATATATTTAATGTAAGCTAATGTCTTTATTTAATTAACAATAGCAAGGCAAATATGGTAAATATCTATACGCTCAGTTCGCAAAGTTTGTGAAGAGTTCATTCTGCTGACTTTGACGAAGTGGCATCCTGACCATGTTCCGGGATAGAACCACTAAATTGGGGTCCGTTCTTTGTACATTAGCAAAGTCAGGCTAAATTGACTTTTCCCAGATTAAGCTAACGCACTAACTGATATCTGGGATTTTAGGTTCTTCCAACAATTATATCAGATTTAATTAGCTCATTAGCTTAAGACAGAGTTCACTTATCGCAGATCAGTACACGTTCCTGTTTGCATATAAAAGGACACTCAGAATCTGAAACTAGGATTTAGCGATGGCAAAACAGAGTGCTACCTATTACAGCGCTGCTGAACAGCAGCTTATTATGGAAGGGTATGAGGAGGCAAAATACATCATACTGAATAAAGCCAATATTCCAGCATTTACAAAAGACATGGAAGAAGCCTGGCAAACAATTGTAAATAAGTTAAATGCTTACGTTTATGGTTTTTTAATTGCATCAATGTCAATTACCCCAAAATGCAGTGGTGTTCATTATAATTTATCCCAGACTTATGCAGATATTTGGTAGAGCTCTGTGCTGTCCAATGGTATACTGTATTTACATATATATGAATCATTTAGCCATCTATAATATTTCTAGGCTGTTGGAACATGTAGGCTACTGTGTTTGATCTTGCTTACACCCTATTTAAATGCAATGACCAGTTAGGTCTATTTGGATAAGCCTAATTGTTGGATAAGAAACTGGGTGTGAGTGTGAACTGGGATATTTAGTGTCTACACTTGAATATCAAGGTTTTAAGCATATTGTTACACTGGATCTGACCATTTATTTCTATTCACAGGCTGATCCCTGATGCCTTTGGTTCAATAAACTTTTTTTTTAACGGAAAATATCCCCCTGCCAAATTTCTGTGCAACATACTTTGAGTAGAGAAAATAGTTAATCAGAGTTTATAGCCCGACATTGTGTGATATTCTGTGATATTTCTGACATATTTGTGAATAGTTTGCCATCAAAAGATTCGGGGGTTTAAAGACCCAGAATTCTGGTGCAAATGATTCCACTACATACCTAAATCCCTACAACACAATGGAGCTTGCTAGTATAAACTCAATGAGATGGCAACATCTTTACAATACCGTCTCCAAAAAAAAGCCTAACATTCGGAATTTACAGCAGTACACAGTCTTTCTGATTATCAGCATTGGTGTCTGCGTTGACTACATTTCTCTTCATTTGATCCTTTTATAACTACTGACATGCACTGATGACTTCTGTGGTTCAGTACATTAACAGGGTGGCAGTGATTTAAAGTGTAGTCGGTTTATAGTCACAAACTAAGTTTTGAACATTGACTATGTCTTGTTCTTGCCCATATTTCTGATTTTGGTTGTTGTATGGGTTTCATTTACAATCACGTTTGCTACCGATCATTGTTCAGTAGGGTTTATATTAAATATGACATTACCTAATACTCAGATATTTCACGCATGGCACTTTTCAAGAAGTGAAATTTCTGGTATGGCGTTGATTTACTTTTATAGAAAAAAATATTTAAGACCTTCAACAGAAAGCCGTTCATATTTAAGACCTCTTAAGGCCATGAAAATAGAGAAACGAATTTAAGACTTTTTAAAGACCAGCAAGAGCCCTGGTCAAGCCCATCCGTGGCGATCAAACGAGAGAGATACGGTTAAAAATGGACTGTGCTACAACAACACTGACTGTCTTGTTAAGTGTTAACTGTTTCATGACTCAAATGCTGTGAAGAAAACATGCACATGGGAAGAACGAAAGCGGAGATGATTGCAATTAATGTTCTAGGGGCAAAGACTGTAAGGGATATTTTGGATGATCTGTCTATGACCGAAGGTGACATTGTTTATTTCTCATATTTATGCCTCAAACAAGCGGAACAGAAATGTTTTGGCAGTGCGCCTTAGATATTTTACTGTGTCTGATGGAATGCAATGCAAGCTACTTGGCTTTTACAGACAGTGATGAAACGGCAAATGGCATACATCGAGCTATTATGAACTGTCTTGAAAAGTATCTTATGCTGTATATAATGCTAATGTCAAATTTGGAAAACACCACTCAGTTTACCAGTTATTAAGCAACACCAACAATCACATTCTGAAGGCAAATTGCCCACATAGCTCATTACACCTGCAAGCATGCCTGCGATCAACTGTCAGTGGATATTGAGTCAGTGGTTTTAAAGATTTACAACCACTTCTCAGTGTCTGCTTCACAAAGAGAGGAACTGCAAGGATTTTTTACTTTGTTGACAATGAGTGGCTAGACATTATGCGTCATGTTTGCACACGATGGCTCTCTCTTTATCTAGCTGTTGTTCATCTGGCCAGCTCTTACGTCATACTTCAGGTCATGTGGGGAGGCCTGTCCTGTGATACTGAGACAGATTATTGAGAATGAAGAAAAACTTGCACTGCTGAAATGTACTTGTGCTTTTTTGTGGAATGTGTTTTTGACCAACTTGTGAGAAAACTGGAGGAAACAAAGCTCTGCATCACTGATGTTTATGGGTAAGTCAGAAAGTCCACAATGGAAATGCTGCAGTAAAAACAGGACAGCTTTTTTGGATACTAGACCAGGCAGTTGATGGACAAACTACTGTCAGCACAAAGGTCCCAAATGAAACAGGACTTTGTGCAGTTCTATGAATCTGTTATTGCATATATTGACAAATGGTTTAATTTCTCAATATAAAATGTGATGATCAAGCTGAAACCCATAGTCACATTTGAGGAGCTCTCTTTCACTGACCTACAGCAGGTGGCTATTGCCCTTAAAATGACAGAAACTGTCAATATGGACCAACTCTATGAAGAATTCTGTGCCAGCCAGGAAGAAATAGAGAAAGCCTGACAGGATGCCACAAAATCCACCAGCGAGAAGTGGATGGGCATTTTTTTTTAAATAAGGAAAGCGAACTTGATCAACATGTTCTTCATTGTCATTTGTTCTCACTGTGCCAGAAGAAAGAGAGAAGAAACAGCAAACTGACCAACTGGATTCTGACTACTAACTGTGCGAGACCCCGATTTGTAAACCTGACCTGGACCGGCTTACGAGGATGATTACTGTGTTTGACCCCCGTTTCGCTATAATGACAACGAGAATGTCTCACCCTTCACTTGTTTACTGTTTTGTAACTGGGAAACCGAGTAGTGGCCCGGGATTAGTTAGGGCCGCCACAACATTGTTAGCTAATGCCCTAACCTGGGCTAGGTGTTATTTTCTTTACACAACCTTTTTCAAGGCTTCCTTTACAATCTTGCTTCCCTTCTGCGACCTACAACCGAGATTGCCACCCCACACTGTGTCAAAATACTTCTCATTGAGAAACAACCTATCGAAGACAATTCTGAACTGCGAAAAATATTTTAGAAACCTTTCTCAATTCCGATTCAGAGGAGTTATCTAACATCTCTAGCGAATTGGAGAAAAATTAGGATGTTGGCGAGGATGAAGGAGAAGAAACTTTACCTCCAACATGTCCAGCGACACAAAGGCACCAAACTGAGCCAGAGGAAGCTGAGTTGGTGATGTAGCAGAGGAACAAACAAACTCCACAAATAGGTAGACACCACTTTATCAGAAATCTACATCTTTCTGGCCACAGTGCTTCTCATGGGGAAAGTCCTGTTTGACCGATGCTCTCCTCATCACTCCCTTCTTCACCAGTCTGTTCTCCCAGGATCGATTCCTCCTGCTACTCCGGGATTTGCACTTCTTACACAACAAAGACCCCCCTGCACAAAGTCAGTCAGTGTCTGCAGGAAAAGTTTCTACAATTGTACAATCCTTTCCAGGATCTTTTGCATTGATGAGTCGCTAATGCCATGCAGGGGGAGACTTGCTTTCCGGCAATACATTCCTTCCAAGAGGCATCAACTTGGCGTCAAATTTTTCATCATGTGCGATGTAAAGAGCGGATGCATCCTCAAACTCATTGTGTACACTGGGGCCAGTACCAGAAATTGTCCACGATCCAGATTTTGGAGTGCATGACTCAGTCGTGATGGAAAACTACCTCGACAAGGGTCATGTTGTGTACACTGACAACTGGTACAACAGCCCGGCCCTGTTCAAGAGATTGCATAGCCGGGAGACTGGAGCCTGTGGCACCGTGCGCTCCAACAGGAAATGGATGCCACAGTTCAGGAAGAAACTGGGGAAAGGCAAGGTCCAGTTTCTCCATTCGGACAATCTGCTGATAACAAAATGGCACGACAAACATGATGTACACATGTTGAGCACTGTGCACAGTCCAGGAATGAAGGAGACTGAAAAAATTGTTCTTGTGACTGGCCAAAAAAAATCAAACCATAGTGCGTGATTGGTTATAATAAAAAAATGGGCTCCATACATTAATGTGACATGAAAATTAGTTTTGTGAACTGTACACACAAAACAGTACCACTTGCTGGACATTGCTGTGCTGATTGTGGGTCTGTGTTTCAGGGAGTTCCTGCACAGTCATTCCTTCACCACCTCCCCAAACCAAATAATATTGTGTAAATACTTCTCAGTATTTGTGTTTTTAGGGGTTCAACATGCACCTTATTACAGAAGTTGTTTTATTTTTGTGTGCTTTTGTTTTATGAGTCTGGGGGAAAAAAGCTTATTCTTATATTTATCTTTCTATTAATGTAATCAATACATCTAAAAAAATGCTTTTTGCAGTTGTGTTGCAGAAAAAATGTGTTTAGAGTAACTTGGCAGATATGCAAAATGTTTTATTTTATTTATATTTTCTGCAATATTAATAATAATATGCGGGGAAAGGTGAAGCACATGGAAAAAAAAAACTCACTCACAGTGGCACAGCGCTGTTTAGAACTCATCATGTGTCACGGTCTCTCAGGGGAGGACCGCAGAGCTTAGGGAGTTAGGACCCAGGTGCAGTTCACGTAGAGCTGGCAGACAAGACAAATGGGCTAGGCAAGAACGTGGTCGAGGTCACAAGCAATGGTCGAGGGATCAGGCAGACAGACAAGCAAAGGCAAGACGGAATCGTAAATGGAAAGACAGGAGCCGAGGAGACAAGGCTTGGAATCGTAGACTGGGCTGACGAGACTTCACCCCGAGTGAGGGGTTTAAGAAATGGAGCAGGAACTGGGAAGGCAGGTGCAGGGCCAATGGAAACAGAGGTAGACTGAACAAGAGCGCATGGGAGACCGAAATGTTAATAGTGATTGACAGGTGAGAAAAGAACAATGAAGGGAAAGGAAAGACAGGGAGATAGCGGCCTCTAGTGGAGAGAGAGGGTGAGGGCTTAGAAGCATGACATCATGCGTTTGAAATATGTTCATTGCTTTAAGTCTCCAGCCAACTATAGCAAGACAATATAGATCTGCACATACAGGATGCATTTTGGCAATTTGTATGCGTGTGTGTGTGTAGTTTCTGTAACATGTCATCAACAATATGTGTTGATTTACATCCATACAACACCGCCGTGCTCTGTCCCGTATCTGGATGATAGAAAATTGGCAACCCTAGCAGTAATCCTTCGTCAGCCTGCAATACAGTGTGTGTACATTCACTTTGTTTGGTATAAATACATGTACACATGAAACTAGGGTGACCATAAATCCTGGATTTAAATTAAATGTCCCAACAATTCTTTCAAAATCGTTTAAATGTCCCGTTTTTTAGCACATGCACATGTTAAAAGTTTTCAGAATGAGGAATATTAGTCTTCAAGGTTTTGATCAGATGACTTGTGTGGTGGAAGGCACTATTTCTGAGCTCAGCCAAGACTACAAAATCCGTGGAAATGCAAACACGCCTCCTTTTATTGAAATGGCAGGATATTAGTAAGACTTCAGCAATCGATCTGGTAGTGAAAATTATTTTACATTATTATCGATTTGTTTAAAAGCATTTCAGGTGATTTTTGTGTGCCAGAATTCTCTGTTGAGTCTTGTCCAGATATGATGTGATTAAATCAACAGAACAATGAAAGTGGATGGTACCAGCATGAAAACCCTAATGGCATATCTGCTGTCAACCCATTGTTATTACATCTAAGCTAGTGTTTATCTAGGCTCATGATATACTAGCAACATGTCGAGGGCATTTGAAACGGTCAATGTCCAGAATAGGCTACAGGCCCAAGAAAGTATCTATAATAATTACCAATTAAAACATATAATTGTGATGATTTAAATCAATCATTCTCTTCATTTTCTGATTATGTTACAGAGGAAAAATGTGCTTATGGGAACTTCACCCTAAATCCAGGGCCACACACATAATTGTTTGTATTTATTCTCTTGCTGTATTTTCACTCTATGTCCTCCACTTTGTTTAAAAGGGTTGACCTGTTCCTGTAAGATTAAAAATAACATGCTTTAAGGGGGAAATTTGTACATACAAATGTTAAAAAAGCATTTTGCTTAGAAGAACACTGTTTGGGAGAGTACCTACCTATATCCAGTATTCCAGCAGGGCTAGTTTCTTCTCCATCCCACACATCACAGATGTAAGGTGGTTCTTCAATCCATTTAACCAACATACTGTATAAGCCACCTGAACTACATTGAGAGTACAGTACAAAACTGAATTTATGGTACACAGAACCATCCAAAGTCAGAACATAACATTGGTAAAGACCTCCACTGTCTGGATATACCGCTGCAGCTTTTCTGAAGAAAATATGCAAGACATTTCAGGAATAGAAAAAAAACATCACATCCAAAGCTTACACCGAGCAAGGTAATACTTATCATAAATATTACCTCATAAATATTCATCATTAACCGTTATCTTCAGCAACATCCATGGAATTGAAATATTGATAAAGATTATGATTTCTGTCAGGCAAACAAACACCTGCATCTGCAACTAAACATGCAGCTTGTAGTGGCTTAAATTATGTATAACAAGCCAATTTCAAAAATATCTGAATAAACTGTATAAAACCTTGAGTAAAAAATTGCTACAAACTTACTCTATAAGGTATGTGGTCCAAGGTGGTCTTAGGAGGTATAGCACAGGCCTGGTTTGTTGAAAATCCAATATGGCTTCCTTACTTTGAACGACTTTTCAGTGATGTTGGCTGTATGTATTGTACACACAACGGATACGTGTATACTCAGAATTAACTAGTTACTAATACATTTTAGTGTTTTTTTTTCCCTTCATTTGGTTGGAGTGCTGTTTTAAGGGAGAGTAATTAGCTTTATTTATTATTTTTATTATTATAATTTTTATAATTTTTACTATGTATTTTCAACACATGTAAACTGATGTTCACAAACAGAAAACTATATATAGAAAACGTGTATGTGTGCATCGAGCCCTATACTATTATCGCTGGTTGTCTAGTGTTGGTTTTGGGATTTGTTAGGCTTTGTATAGGTGGATACAAAATGCACAGATTTTGAAACCCAGCTTGAATTGAAACACAATGTAATAAAACACACATTACATAACTATACACGAGGGATTTGTTTTTTTATCTTTGAACATACATGCTAATATGACCTTGAATTTACTACATTTTATTAGAGCTCGATCTTTGTGCTGGTTAATTGTTGAGTCTTGTTTTGGGTACATACAAAATGCATATTGAAGAGCCGGTATTAATGCTTTGTATAAACTGTATTAATGTTTTAAATTAATGTTTGAAATACTAATATGTCAATAGAGCCAATTGTATTAATTGTCAAGCAAACAAATGTTAGTAAGGCTGTTTTTACGAGAGCTGATGCTGCAGAAGTCCCTCCCGGCGTTTGCTTCAAGGTGTTCTGTGGCTTATCTTAAGGCTGGAGAGATCACATCATGGTTATTGATTAACAGCTGCTATGATGACCATGGGACCGGACCTCTCCCAGTATATCCAAGGAAGCCATCTGGTTTCCGCATCCCACACCTTCCCCCAGGAAGACAACCACGAATATTACAAGGGACAGAGACCTGACCTCGAGGCAACACTCGAGGAAAGCATGTGACTGGACCCTGCCCACAGAACCACATGTCATGCATTGTATAAAAGCTGTAAAGATCTTGCTGTTCAGAGAGACTCTGCTCAGGTGGAGAGCTTCCATGTCAGGGCCTCCCAGGCCTGGCATGTTAAATAAATACATTATCCTCTGTGCTTGAAGACTTCAATTCTTTACCTGGGTTCAACACACACAATATTTAACACCGGTTGTATGCACTGCACAAGTAATGCACTGTACACGACGGGAATGTACAGCGTATGTTTTATTGGAGCCTAACTGTTTTTGCGCTGGTTGGTTCTCGAATCCTGGTTGCTGGAACTTAACTACTTTTTGGATGGCTAGATACGAAATGTGCAGAATTTTAAACACGGCTTGTATAGAAACATACTGTACAGGAAGAAGGGAAGGACAGAAACTGACCATACATGCTCTTATGATCTTCAATATTGTGTTGTAGCCTACTTGGATCCTAAGTCCTGGTTGTTGAGACTTGCTTTGTTTTGTATTGATTGATACAAAAGGCGCACAATACTGGCTGCAATGACTTAGACTGTAGCAAAATGCTATTAAAAAGGTATTTCAGCCTTGCATCGTTTCCAGTTTTGTGTCTGTTATTATTACAATAAAAAAGTTTGAGGAAGCACAACAAATGCTACAATTTATAATAGAAATCAGGGTCAAAGTTTGTATGAAATAGAACAATACAGAAAGGTGGATAGAATACAACTGTTCAACTGACATTAGTGCTTGGACATTTCTCTTAACCCTCCTGTTATGTTCAACTGTAAGGAACAGCAATAATGTTCCCAGGTCAAATTGATCCGGTGCATGTTTAACCATCTGAAAGTAGTTATATATATATATATATATATATATATATATATATATATGTTTCTCCATAAACATTATCTATAGCTAAATTAATATCAATTTAATCAATGATTATTCACTTGTTTTTCATTTAAAAATAATTTTCAAAAACTAGATATTCAACATGTTTTATTTATTATTATTTTATTTTGACTTTGACATGGCTTTGAAGGCATGTATTGCCTAAAGGGGCAGCGACCTCTGAAGGCCACCAGCCTTTCATCCACAGTGACATTAGGACCTGAGTTGTACAGTAGTGGCAGCTTGTCCCACACTGTCCTAATAGCTGCCAGCTTATCCCTCTCCCATCAGCCAGCTCTTGTCTCCCGATTATCAAACCTGATGACCGTTTAAAAAATATGAAAGGTCTCCAAAGACATGGTAGCTGGGAATATGGCCCTGCCTGTCTCTGCATCCCACAGGCTGGCTGTCGATTCGTCTTTGGACTTTTGAACCCAAATAAGCATATAAATGGGTTTCGTCCAGTTCTCTCCACTCCTGCCCCAAAACACGCCTCCCTTCTAAATTAGTCATTTCTAGAACAATTTTCTGAATTTAATCAGGAATGACCAACTAAAAGCAGACTTTATATCTGTGACACAAGTCACTGCCATCCCAGTGGGCCCTGGCACGGCCTTTATTTTGTTTGCAGCTGATATTGTTAACCGACGCATGTTCGGGGATGAGGACCATTCTATCTGACCATTTTTATATATGAATGCCTCTCTTGGAGTTGATGGCTGTGGGACAATACCATCATCATCTGACAATTTATCATCATGATCAGAAAAGTTCATCTTCACTTTCAGACACTTCCTCCTCAGCTTCACTATCATGATCAAGGATGTGTTCCAGAGCATCCTGGGCTGTCATTATTCTGCTCATATTGCTCATCTTTACAACCTCTGAGAGAGTACAGATGCATAATATTGGTAGGACTACATGCAAGGGACCCTTTTATATTTGTTGCCCATCCTCCCTGAGTTTTCCCGTGGGAAATAAAATAAATAAATAAAATATAATAAATATAATAATAACATTATATTTGGTTCGCAGGGGTCTAGTCTACAGTTGTGCAACGACTGTCTAACTGTCTACTGACGCATAACTGTCTACAGTCACTAGCACCATCTTTACAAAATAGCATTATCGGCAATAGCATTTGGACACGGCTTTTGCTCATAACTTTGATCGTATGCCACTGGGAGACTTGGGATTTGATGGAAGTGATCTGAGGCCCTTTGAGACCTTAACCAACTTGTTGGTTTGGTGCAAATCAGTCTAGTTTTTCTCCTGATCAAGTGATTTCACGCACCCAGTGTTATGATCTGGTTGAGCTTACTGTCATTCCCCATATGCCCCATGTTTCTATTGCTATATATGCAAAATTATCTGATATCGTTGTACTGTTGGCACATGTCCTTACCTGCAAGTAATTGGGCACCTACATCTGTGTCCCTATTATTTGATAAACAAATATAGTCCCATTGTTCAATTTGCCGAGCCGGTCAATTTGACTGATTTTGTTATTAACATTTGAATTACTCTGTGTTCCTAAATACACTGCACATACCCATTCATGACATTTCATAAATATATGTATTAAACATCTACTGCGTTTTAACTGCATAAACACAAAAATAAAAAAGTTATAAACACATTGACCCAGAATAGCCAAAATCAGGTTATTTTGACCGGTAATTTAAATACATAATAACTCAAATATAACGCATAATCCTGCCTTCCCTTTACAATAGAGTCAGTCTGGCACTCAAGTGGCGATTTCTACCTGTCTACAGTCTTTCATGTGTTTGAAAAACACACACATTGTACAGCATTACAGGTGTTTTCTTAAAACTGTAGTCGGATTGAGTGGATACAGTGATCACCCGCAAATAAACATGGATTGGAAACAGAGGTTGAAGAGAGCGCGTTTTGGAAATGCCGTGTATATGAACATGACTGATTCAGGGGCATCAGTGATACTGGCAATGACAGATCATTCGTGGGTTTGTGCCAGTGCTGTGAACACACTGCGAGTGAAACGCCAGGTCCAAATGGCACCCGAGTGCTTTTACTCCACTGATCAATACGCGATTGCTACTGCACAGTACAGAGTGCGCATGCGCGTGTTTCCAGTGTTTGTTTTGATAACATTTGAGTCTCCTGCCCAGAGTATAAGGTGATTAAAATGTTTGAGTCATGTCTACGACTAGACATCTGGTCATTACTACCATCACTGTCCTCTCTATATTGCTGTGGGTCTGTAGTGCTCGGTTCAGTACGGCACAGTGTTGTGATCCTAACTTTATTAAACGCATAGATGGTTCACGGTTCGCTGCTCCATCAGTGACGTGGGAAACCCCCCAACTGCCCACGTCAGTAATCTCACCCCCTCGACTGGCCCATTAAGACCCCCGTGCAGCGCAGATGTGTAACTAACACATTTTATCACAGTCCCAGCACACACACGCACACACACGTGTACTTGCAGATGCTGGTCGTGGGTCGGACTCAGTTCACGTCCCGCAGCTCCGGGGTTTCCTGCACAAACAGCGCACAGCTGCCCGTCGGGCTGATTTTACAGAAATGGAGACACGAGTGCAATACAGCAGCAGTCCGTCCGGACAGAGATCTGGACTCCAGTGTCAGACACACATGCAAACCCGCCAATGACAGCCTGTGGACACGGCCAGACTCGGGTACAGGACACGCATGCGTGTTGCACCCGGGCTTCACAGACTCGGCCAATATGTGACAGTTTTACATATAAACGTCGTAATAAACAATGGCTGCCTTTACGCTCAGATGAAAATGACACTTGCATGGCAATATCAGTCTAAACTGTCCTCCCCGCCTAGTCGAGTCCATTTTCATTCAACAAGAGGGTGGAGACACAACCATCACAGAAGACAGAGGCTGCAATTCACCTGCAATCATCCACACAATCCCTACATGCACATTTGCATAATGCATGCCGGGGGAAATGTGAAAAAAGAAAACGTATTACAGTTTTTCTCGATTGCTTGAGCACACTTTTTCAAAACAATTCACTTTTTCAATGAACACACAGCCCCAAACTGAAACACATTGGCCAAAATGAAACGTTTAATTTGCAAAATGCACTAAGACTCTCAAACCATTAAATACATGACACAAAATCAACTACCTCCATCAAAACATACAACTTGTGATCAAATGGAAAGATATTTCAATCATTCATTAGATTATAGCCCAATAAATACTAACTACAACTTTCAATATCCCCTAACACATTAACCTACTTTGACATGTCTGTGTCATTTGATTATACTATAATTATAGTATGTACCATAAACGTAAACATGTTATTACAGCATGCGCTGTATTCCTTTTTTTCCTAATTTTTTTTTACCAAAGATGATCAATGCAGAAAGAATGTCACTCAAGAGCAGGAATATCCAGAACCAACAGGCTATATTTGACCTTTTTTTAATTTTGTCCTTTACAAATGCAATGATGCTGTAGATACAGAGAATACAAATAAAATACTCCAAGCTGACAAATCAATCAAAACAAAGCCATGTCAAAACAGGCAACACAAATACACTATTCACCATAGTCAGTCCATTTGTTGCTTTCAATCAGGCCACATGTTTTCATCAAAATCACACTGGATGCTTTCACTCACAATGCAGCGAGGAACACATCTCCTTGCATGGCACATCCACGCTTGGCCGTCCTCTGCAGTGATTTCCAGACAACTGGCATTCATTGCATCTAGTAGAAACATCTGGTCATGTGGACAGAAATCATGAACTTTCCACCTCCAAACAGAGAAGAATTCTTTGACTGGACTGAGAAAAGGAGAGTATGGTGGGTGACGTTGCATCACCATTCCTGGGTGGGCTGCAAACCATTCAGTACCCAGATGGGAGAGGTGTAAAGCAACATTGTCCCATATGATGAAGAAGCAGGACATGTTAGGCCTCACCAGCTCTCTCTTGTCTGGTGGAACCATTCTCTGGTGCAAGCATTGTGAGGAGATGTTCTGTATTGTATGGGCCAGTGGTAGGGGTGTGGTAAAGAACCCCACCCTGGAGAGAGCGGCACATTCACAGTGGCCCTCTTACCAGTGGGGTTCCTCCCTTGACTCCTTACATTTGAAAGGTTGAAGGCTGCTTCACTCACATATATTGCAGTAATGTATATGGAGTTGCATTTACGGGCAGCTCTACCTCTCCTTTGTCCTTACCCTTGTGCATGTCCTTGTCCTTGCCCTCACCCTCGCCCTCAGCCTCTTACTTGGTCCATCCTTGCAAACATTTCAAATGTGAGCTCTTTTATGCATGAATAAGGACTGCTTGCTGAAAGAACAATTGTGCAAAGAAGTTTTGCACACGTGCAGAAGAGGTTCACATTCATGGCTGTAATTTGTAGTAGATGTGACCAAATGTTTTAATTTTGTTTGACATGATTTACTCAACTGAATTTTGTGTCTTTTGTAGAGAGTTGTGTTTACAGTTTTGCAAAACTGTGCTTAACATTTGTGTTACTTAGTGTTTTGCAAAAATGAATACTGTTTTGCTCATTAGGTTAAGATGGAGATGAAGTTGACCCCAGTTTGATTAAAGTATCTTATCAATCGAGAAAAACTGTAATCTGGGTGTAAAATAACTGATTGATTTTCTAGTTTGATCAGGATCCAAAATTATCGTCATGCAATTTAAAATGTTCCAGTGCGGATTTAAATGACATCCCATTATTTCTTCCCAGAAGCCTCTGAATCCATTATCTTACCTCTCTACACTAATATATATATATATATATATATATATATATATATATATATATATATATATATATATATATATATATATATGTGTGTGAGTGCATGTGTGTGTGCGTGTGTGTGTGTTGGGGGGGGTACATTTCTGTGGTTTCCTTCACAAATTCTAGATAAGTAATAGAAGAAAAATCCTAGTGTATATATTATCTGAATATATTTTAGTGACGGAAAATAATGTAATCTTATTACTACTCTTACTACTATTTAAAAGTAAATATTAAGACATTAAGGTTTTAGTCTAGTTTGGCTAAGAGTCTCCTACAGTTAGTTTCAAGTTAAATCCAGTTTAAACTATACTTTGACAGTCACCATTTAAGAAAAACAACAGTGTAGCTAGATAGCTAGATAGATAGTGTAGCTCAGATTCAAACCATCATCTCAGGGGCCCCTCCAAGCACCTCACTCCATACAGCTCCACACTCCGAGCGACTGATCCGCTATGCCAATATAATGGTTCACTGATGTGGGGGGGTTTGTATACTAATTTGTAACTATCCCATACACTTTGAATTGCATTTCTTGCACATTGGAAATCTGTCTGTCTCTGAATTTCATCTGATACAACCACATCCCTGTGATAAGGGAGGCTGGCTTGGCACTGAAGTTTCACATGCTACGAAAAACATAGGGAGCAGGGGTGGCATTTCAAGGTGTGCACCTTTCTCTCTCAGACAATCCAGGTCAGTCCAAACTGATATGTACAATCTATGCATTTGCAATGTATTTTTCTATGCCAAATTTAAACTGACATTCCAACTCAATTAGATTGATTTTGTTAAAGTGTGTTTATAATTTTGTGATGGATCATTTCTCACAAATGTGTCTGTAGCTGAGTGAGAGCTGTGTCACAGCCTATAGAAGTAGCATTGAGCTTAAACAATCAGTTCAGATACTTTAACAAGAGTGTGTTCTTGTCAATCTAAAATAACGCAAACAGTATCAAGCTGTCTCTCATTTAAAAAAACTCTCTGAGACCAATCCATGTCCCAGGAAAGACTGGCTGCTCTGGCTTTGTTTTCTATTGACAACTGTAAAGCAAGAGAAGTAGATTTAATTTCGCCACAATTTTCTGCTACTTAAGTTTGATCCACTAGTTTTTGATATGGTAAGACACACACTCATTTTGACTTATAACATTACTTTGATTGTAATGATTCAATTTAGGCAGACTCATGTAAACATTTGCTTTGATTGTTAAGAGCGTTATCACATCTTTATGGGACGTATTGCATCACATCAGCATGTTGTTCAGGGGTGATGCATTTAACATTTTTGCCCACTATTAGTGCCAGTGTCATGTAAAATGTGTCTATCCAGCCTCTGGAATTAAAGGGGAGTATCCCATGCTCTGCAGGATAGAACTTGCATTTTAAACCTTTTGAATCTTTAAGCTACAAAAGAGTAACACTGCAAATTTCCATTAATCTTTTGGCCAGGAAATGACACCTTTACGAAACCAACAGTTAAACTTTTTTTAAACAATGTGTCACCATGTTTTTCAACATCGTATCTCAAATAAATTGCTATTTGTAAACATTAAAGTTATCATCAAACATGCTACAAAGTTATTAAACATTTAATAGATCATTTTTAAACCATTACATCATAATGACAAAACTGCATATAGTTATTTCTGTTTGTAACTTTCAATTGATACAAAATATGTACAGCCAGACCAGTCAAGGTTTTGAGACGGGTCTAAAATCTGTCACCTTGATAGGAATACAGACATGAGATAGGACAGTGAAAGTTAATAAAGTCTGAATGGAAGGCCTCTTGTGCTTTCCTTCCTCCAGAGTAATATTGTATGAAACGTTGATTACATTAACAGCTTCCCAAAATTGACTCCCAAGGTCATCTGTGTAATATTTGTTTGTTTAACACCATGTCTTGTAATGTGTTACCTTCTAACACTATAGGTATCTGTCTGTTGTTTTTCACCTTAACTTTTCATAAAATTGAGTACCATTGCTTGACTTTATCCTTTTATCATATATGCGGCTACCTGTGAGTTTAGAAGTAAATTATCAGTCTTTACTTCCTGCTTATTTCTATATCTCCAAAGACCCCCCATCAAAATAAACAAATAAATAATAGTATATCACATTGCAGTAATACATGTCTGAAATCCCCTCAATAGGTATTGGTTTATTTGTCCCTTGGCTTCATGGTTCTAATCCTAAAGTTGAAAAATGTCTGCACACGTGCATACACACACACACAGACACCTTATAGTGCCATTCTATAGTTTTCTATAGAAAGACAGAGTACAATGGTACAAATAAAGTAATTAAACAAATATGAGAAGTTTGCTTTAACAAGTTTATTAGATGTCTACATCGAAAGCAGTCAGTCTTGTAATGTAAACAGGAACGAGAACAAAGATTGCATTTTAAATTAAGCACTTACAAATACTACATTTTGTGTTTAAAGATCAGACTATATCATACAGCATATTGAGACATGAGGAAAATATGTGCCGGTGGTGAGGGGGAAGCTGTTACTGGTGGAGCAGATTTGGAGGTTGTGTCAGGAATCCTGAAGTCACATGTTTTTCCTGGAGGAGACAAAAGAGCATTTTAACACCATATCTCTGATAAAGATATTTAAGCAGGACTGTATGCAGGGCGTCTTTTCCAGTTAGAACGTTTGCCTGATATTGGTTCATTTATATTTCTTTGCCATGAAAGTCCTCTTCTAAAAGAAGGCAGGACAGAGTAAACCATATTGATATTGAGCAGAACTAAAAAGGCAATTTATTATGATGCCACTGATCAGGAACAGATTAAAGATACTCAGCATGTTGAGTGAATGAAAACCACTACTATGACGTAAATTTAGTGTAGCGTTTTACAGTGTTGTTGACAGTGGTTTGAAAAATAATCAAACTGAAATACATCTCCCTACATTATGGGCGTATGTTGGTGAGCACGTGGACGCAAGGGCTCACAAGAAGAGGAAAACAGAAGATGAAAAAGAGGAATAAGTCGAAGTAAAAGAAGAGGTGGCCAGGATATTTATTAGGAAAATATACTGACCGATTTATTGCCCCACTCCTAGCAGAGTCAGCACTTTCTTTATAATGTCCAAAATCATGTTGATGCTCAACCCAGCCAAAGGAGAGGTTGCAGCCGCCTTCTAAAGAGGGAGCAAAACACCAATACTTTAATTCAGATTCATCCAAACAGGAGAAGAAAAATACTCAAGGAACCTAATGCCATTAGGACAACTTTATTCGAGAACTCTCAAAAACATTCCAATATTAAATGTACTTATTCCTCATACCACATATTAAATACTAATATTACTACCAATAAAATAAGTATATGGAATGTTTTTATTCTGGAAATGTGGGTGTGGTGGATTTGGATTCCTACAGAATGATATATATGTCAACATTTGAAAAACAAACTTTAGAAAATATATAGGATGTACACCAGTTTAATGAAATTGAGGTCAAAATAAATATTCTACTTTAAAGGACAAAATCCTTTACAAGTCTCTGTCATGTATAAGACATTCAGTTTTTTGTTGTTGTTGTTGTTGTCACTACAGTAATACAAGTTGAGGGACTTACTGAAGAGGACCGTGCTACACGCTCAAGTTCTTCATCAACCTGAAAGGACACACATCACCAAAATGAACATAATTTCAAGGACTGATAATTGTACTGAAATATATTCATTGATGGCAAGTGGATCTCTGAGAAATTAACAATGTCAACTGATCTGACGCCTGTAAAGAATGTGCCTTCCTCATATTTCATTGAAGACAATGACATATTACATTTAAATATGAAAAGTGATAGTCATGTCAAGCAGAGGGTCGAGACAGGTCTTTGAAATGTTTTAGTTTGATAGAATTAAATGCAATTATGGGCATGTAATTTAAAACATTCACATTCTTACATCTAGAACCTTTCAGAGCATTTATGTATCCAATCCCTTAATCTGTAGCTTCAAACTGATACGAACACTTACCGGGAGAGCAATGCTCAGTGCTATGAGGCACAGGACGAGAAACACAGTCTTCATGATTGTCTTGGAGGCTGCTGAAAGGCATGGAATGAATAATCTGTCAATGCTATAAGCTGTTCAACATCACACTTTAATCACATATAGAATGCATACATAAAGCATTGTAACATCTCAGATCATGTAATAACATGAAGCAAATCCTGGGCACATCATTTTCAGATTATCATAGATTAATTTCCAAAAAAGTAATTCAGTAAAGTTCAAATGTTACGTGTTCAATGCAGAAGGGGAAATAGTTCGAGTCGAATGATTCCCTGTGTCAGGCTGGTTTAAACACATTCTAATAAGGTCCTATTTAAAGGAATTTCAGAAAGCTAATGGCCAATCATATCACATTAAATAAACCATGTAAATAATGTGGTTTTGTCGGAGGATATATTTCCTTACAAACTTATGAAATACAGGCTTGCCATGACTATGGGAGAGACATGCTCAGTTGCATGGTTTATTAACACCCACTTTAGGACCAGTGAAGATGTTTCACCTGTGCAATACTTATATCGCAATTTACAGTGACACAATAACACTTTAAGTAAGGCATTAAGACATTAATGACAGAACATGCAAGTTTAAAATCAGCTTACATACACACACAGAGACAGACATAGCAGACCTTTCAATAAGTTGAATAAGTAATAGAAAACTAGTCTATGTATTATCTGAATACATTTTCGTGAAGGAAGAAAATAAAATCGTAGTACTACTTAGTAGTACTACTTAGTACTAGCACTATATTCTGTCATCTACATTTTTGTAAACTGCAAGTTCAACCTTATCTGAAAATGGGCAACAGTATGTAAAATAATCCGATATCTTGAAACAATTCTAAATCACCCTTAATTAAGTGTCTGCTTAGAAATATTAATAATAAAGAATATTAATAAGCAATTAACACCAATAAAGATATAGACAGCATTATGATAATTGACCCGAACAGGATGTGTGTAATACAAAAATGCGGTGCGGGGGGGGGGGTTGCAAACACGTTAAATTACACTAATTAAGCCCAGCAGAAAAAGTTTCATGCTCCATGTATTTTTAAACTTTGAAACAGGTCAATTTGACCCGCAACATAACAGGAGGGGTAAATATATATTTTTTAAATGTAATAGCAATACTGTGGTTCATTAAAGAGGTTAGGCTTTTGGATACTTAGTTGTCTTTGTAATTAAAGAAAGCACTTCTTACCAGCAGAATAGTATTACTTGTGCTATTATGTATACCATTGAACTGTGTTTAATTAAAGAAGTGTAAAACATGTTGTTTGTTTCATCACACTACTAAACTATAGCAGATAACACAAGAAGGAAGCACAAATCTTCAAAATCAAATCCCTTTTTATTTTAGAAAGAAAGCAAGATAAAGGAAAATGTTGTAAGTATTAGCCCTAGATTATGACAACATAAAGTAGCATCATCACAATGCAGATTTCCAAAATTAAAAAGAGGGCTTGTCACATTACAGATTATTTTTTGGGTGGGAGGTGGCGCGGTGCTTAGTGCTGCTTCCTCACAGCTCCAAGCAGTTATTGATAATGGATGGATGAATGGCTCCACAAATCATTATAGACCAAGATAAGTCAAAGTTAAGTCAAAAATAGTGTATATATACAATGTTCGAACGAAGTGAAACACTAGTAGGAATCCAGGGAGACATGCTATACTTTCTCAACCATTGCTTTTCTGTATTTTACATATTATATTTTAATCTGGTAGACCTACTACAAAACAGTTAAACATGCATTTTGTTAAATTCACAGTGTTAAAGGTTAAATTATTTTAAAATAAAATATATGGTTTGCAAAGATGTAAACAAGTCAAATTGTATCTTTTACAGTTCATAATACACTACAGGACTAATTATAGATATTGTACACACATCTTGTTGAATTATTATTATTATTATTTATTTATTAGCAGGCAACCTTGTCCAGGGCAACTTACAAAATATCAGAGCAATACAATGTCCAATAATACAGTGCAATACAGTACAATAGAATAATACAGTGCAGTGCAGGCATAATACATTTTACAAATTTAGAATTTACACAAGTGTATAGGAGATACAGTAAGCAATATATAAGGTCTTACATCCTAGATTGTAAAAGCTGATAAGTGCAAACAAGATGTTAAGTCAAAGTTAAGAACTAAGGGAGAGGGAGCGTAGGGGAAATCAAAATAAACAATACAAGTGCTATTAATGCAAAGAGATGCGAGAGGGGATGAGAGGCTCAGAGGAGGGAAAGACAGGAAGATCTGGGCATCATCTGCATAAAAATGGTAAGAGAAACCATAGGATGTGATGAGGGGGCCCAGGGAGCATGGGTTCAGATCTTCGGTCATCTTGTCAATCTCCAATGATGAACAATGCCATAAGAACATCTTCAAATGAAGCTGAATAGTCTCTCTGTTCATGTAGGACAACAATCAGCCTGGACAACAATTAATTATGTTGTTCGGCTACTTGTGAATTGATTTGCTTGAACTGAGGGTAGCTGTCCAGATTGTATCCATCCTTTAATAAAAACATAAAAAACATGCAGAAACGTAAAAACATGATTGTTCTGAATTATTCACACCCATGATTCAATGTAACAAAAAGTTGGTATTGGGGGGAAGCAAGCATACATTTTTTGGCATAATTACATGCAAACAAAAAACATTGTTAGACTATCAGTGATAGATATCGCAAAAAAAAATCTGTCCAAAGAGTAATTTTGAACCTCCAGCTTTTGAAACAATATTGGACAAATATATTTCTGCCAAGTCCAATACTGAACGTTTGCAAATATTAATGTTTCCATTAATTTATGCAACGAATACTGCATGTACACTTGCATTAATTTTGACAAAACCCATTACAGTCTACGACCCATATGATTAATTTCTGAGGGCACAGTATAATAACCACTATGGCAAAAGCCTTGTCTCTGTCTTTGTCTCTCTCTCAATCCAGTGGCCAAACAGAAGAAAATAAGAAAGGATCATAATCAGCATGCAACTAACTTGTGTGGTTACTCCAATTTAACAGATCCACTAAGAACCATGACTGTTTAAAACAAGCTGGGTCTCTGTTCAGGCAGTAGGCATGAAGTTTACAAGCATTGTCATACATCACTACCTTTTGGACCTGACAAATAATAGTAATAGCATATATAATAGTGTGTATTGATTATAGTAATACATCATAAACTACAGTATATAGTATAATAATGTAATTGTGTAGTGTAATATAATATTCTATATAAAACTTAATTTCCAATGCAAAGTACACATTAATATTGTTCTTTTAATTTGATGTGGGTGGCCTTTAAAAGGGCCCTTTTTGTGATTCATCACTGTGGATGCCCTGGCACTGCACCCTCAGCAGAAAAATAGGAAGCAAAGGTCTCCCTCACACACTTGGCCTCCTGGGCAGCGTTGTTGCTCCCTGCTCTATGGACCTCCTGAAGTGCCGACGCATGCCCTGCCATTTCCGTCCTGTCCATGGTCCTCTGCAGGTAGTTGTGCAGGACACAGGTGGCCTTCACACAGGCCTCTGCATTGGCTGGGCTGATGGCAGTAACACCCTGGTACATGCCCCACTGTGCTGCAAGAATACCGAAGGTATTTCAACGATCATCCTCACCCGTGATGAAAGCCTGTAATTGAATACCCTGTTCCTGCTGGAGAGGGTGGAGCGGTTGGAGCCAGGGAAAGGCCTCATGAGGTCTTGCCAGAGGGAGAAGGCCTCATCTCCAATGAAGACATGGGGCAAGGGTCCAAGGTGCTCTGATCCTGGCAGCAGAGCGTCTTCTGGGAGGTCGAAGGGTGCCATCTTGCAGGGCCTGGCCGAAGGGGGAATTTGCAAGAGTCCCTCCATCGCTGCTCCTCCCATAACTACCAACGTCCACCACCTGTGTGTGGTACTTAGCATCCACAACTGCCAAGAGGACTATGGAGAAAGTCTCCTTGTAGTTGTAGAAAAGTGACACAGACCTGTCAGGAGCCTTATGCTTACCCACTTGCTTACTGTTGATCGACCCAACACAATTTGGGAAGTTCCACCACTCTGTGAAGTCAGCAGCAATGGCCCTCCAATCTTCCTTGGTAGGGACAGGCATGTATTCCTCCACCAAGGAGTCCCAAATGGCCCTGCTCACCTTAAATAAAACAAATACAGCAGCACATAAAATAGTGGTGGTTTCAACAAGCACATACCTACATGTAGAATAAACATTACTACTTGTTTAAACTATGTTTAAAATCATACTAACACAACAAATTCAAGACAAGATGCAAGAGAAGACGAAAGACACTGATCAAAATGATTTGTCTTGTTAAATAATTGATGCTTACCATAGGCAAATGGCGAGCCATTTAGATGGTGGAATGGCTTGTGTCCATCCTAGTGATCCGGGGTGCTACTTTGAGGAGCAGGGCATCAAACTGGCTCCTGTTAAGCCGGAAATAATTCTGGAACCGACCATCATCCAAACGTAACTCCTTCAAAAGGGAATGGAATTCGCCCCTCTGTTGGTGGGTTTGCAAGATCTGGTGGACCCACATGATCTTCGGCGGTGACTGCTGTAGCGTAAGGTACACTTATAAATTTCAGTTAAAGAAGTGAATTTAAGTATCACCTTATCAAGAATCCTAAAATCTTGTAGAACTCAATTTCTGCAATAATTGGATGCAGACACCAATTCCAAAGATATAAATTCTCAAATTTATTAAAAACAAAGATAAAATGTAGCACTACACTAGTTATACAAAAAGGGAAAACTAATTAAAATTCACTCAAGATCAACAAATCAAAGACAAATCACTTCCGTGACCAAATCAAAGAACATGGAATCACATATGATGACACACAAATCATTAAACAAAATTACAAACGCATTGACTACGATACCGGTTAGTAAGACGAAGGTGAGTCTCTCATTAGTATTGTTAGTTGGACATTAAATAACTAATGCAGGTCAGTATTTATGTCAAATAACTTCTCGTTATATATTGTAACACGGCTGGGGGTTGGGACGTGTTGACACGGGGTCAAGGTTAGTGCACAGGGAGACAGACAAACCAGGAAGCCACAGATGGGTTGAAAAACAGAGCGTTCCGTTATTTTATTAACGGCAGTTGGTTTGCGAGACGGGGCCTTGTAAAGAATAAAAAAAAAGGAAAAAGAAAAAATAAACCTATACTCCGTGCTCGGGTCTGGCTAACCTCTTGCTGGGCATCGGCCTTAACTAGCTCCGGACCTCTGAGAGGCTTACCAGGTTAGGAAACAAAAGAAACAAAACAAATAGGACGACGGAAGGCACTTGGTCTTTGGCCGGTTCAGGTTCAGGTTCAGGTTCAGGTTCAGGTTCAGGTTCAGGTTCAGGTTCAGGTTCAGGTTCAGGTTCAGGTTCAGGTTCCTTATTTCTAACTCCTTCTTTTCCACCGTGTTGTACTCCCTGTCAAACAAAGGAAACCCATCCCCTTATGTAGGAAGTTGAGTCAGGTTAACGAGCACCAGGTGTGGTGGACTCCAATCACCTGCACCTGCTGTGGGGCTGGGATCTTCTCCATGTAGGGACGCAGTACCTCAAACTGCCGGTAGATGGTACCATTTCCACCTATAGTACCTCCCATCCAAGATCATTCCCCTTACAGCCTTACAATATATATATATATATATATGTCTCATTTACGTTTGGGTGCCGAGAAAGATCCTATCATTACTTGTTACCACAATTCTCCCTAATTGATTACTGTTCAATGATTAAGGATAGGCAGGGCCACCTATAATCTAGTGTCTATTAACATTTGTCAATTTCAGACTAAACAGTTAAACAGGAATGAGAAGATTTTTCTCGGCGTTGACAGATTTTATTTCTAAAATTGTCAAACAAAACAGTTTAATGCAGCACTCATTTATATTTAAGAAAATACTAAATGATATTACACATTCTAAAGTTTATGACTCACAGAATAACATTTCTAATTGATTTCTCAAATGTCATGAATAATAAACTCCAAACTGTTAAACTTATCTGAACTTCGTCGCAGAGAGGCCTCTCTGCCTTCGGGATCAGATAAAAACACACAGCACGAGGTCTGTGTGGTTTGGAACAAAGGCAGTCTGGTTCGGCTTTGTCCAATAACTTCCACTCCTGGAAGTTGGGGTTTCACGGAAATAGAGTCTTTTCCAAACAGATTTTCCACTGGTGAAGACAAAGTCTTTGAGGAAAGCAGGGCCCTGTTAGTTTCCAAGGGTCAAGTTTCTTAAGACTCAATAGCTATTTAAATGACTGAACACTTCTGTATTACAGTCGACTTAGTCAATTGTCCAGCTGCATACACTCCACTGATCAGGTGGGTAGAGGCGGGCAGGCGCAGGTTCTAAAGTTCTTTACTTAATAAAGAATTCTTCGTACGGCTCAATCTCCTTCTCCCAGTTAAACTCTTCTGTTGCCAGCAAAGACTTGGTTGGTTTTTGATTCTGGTTCTGGCAACAGAGCTAAGTTGAGTTGAGGCAGTGAGTTACCGGTTCAGGTGAGAGAGAGAGAGAGAAAGTGCTGGCATTACCTTTTTATGCCTGATAGATCATAGGTGATTGGTTCATGAGTGTGTGAGGTCAGACTCCGGTTTCAGCCCCCAGTCTCCTATTGGAAGAGGTTCGATTTATGCCTGATGTCAATCCATGCCATCTTTTGGAAATGCCGGTTGACCTGGGTTCGTAGCTCTGTTTCGGGATTTCGGCTCTCGCCTGCTTCATAGGGTTTTATTACCTCCAGGCCCTATTCCCCAGACATTTTCACAGCAGGGATTCCAAGCCATTTGGCCCATTCTAGGTGAGCCGTCTCCCTAAACTGTCATTTTGACATAGAACAGTTCATGGGCCGATGATCTGAGGAATTCTGGTAACTTTGGGGGAGAAGTCTTCTTTAGATCACAGCTCCAGCTCAGGGCTAGAATGCTCTTATTACAATACACCCCCACCCCCCCCTTAACGCTACACTGCGATTGACATAATCCCACTATTAATATACAAACAATTCCCCCCTAAATGTTTATTTTTTGCGGTAATGCACCCCATTTGTGCGTTTAGGTTTGCCGTCATTTTACTGTTGACATAAAATAAAATGCTCAACTTCCTGTTTGTCGCTGGTATGAATTAGGAAGACACCCCCCCTACCTCCCCCCCCCACCGAGCGGAGAGTGTGCACGCTAGGGAGGGCTCAGCGACAGTTTGCCAGAGATTGAGCAATTTGCGAGTTGACCGAGCAGGCAGTGTGCACATAGGATAAGGGTTAACCCTCAACTTCCCATTTTGCTGTTGGTAGAGCATGTCTTCCAGGTCTTCACCTGATGCATCAGTATGAAATACGAAAGGAAAGCTGAAGTCTGGGTATGCCAGTATAAGAGAGTTGACTAACAATCCAAAGTCCATCCTC
Organism: Amia ocellicauda; assembly: GCF_036373705.1. Lineage (NCBI taxonomy): Eukaryota > Metazoa > Chordata > Actinopteri > Amiiformes > Amiidae > Amia > Amia ocellicauda. Next base: position 5,963,603 of record NC_089857.1, on the reverse strand, counting down.
ACCCACTCGTATAGCCCTCAAGGAGTGATAAATGCCATCAGGTGTTGAATGCCTTCCACCATGAATCCCTAGTTATTTTTGTTTTGACCTGGTCTAAAATTGAAAACCAGCTATAACCACCTAAAGTATCAGTGAGGTCCCGAATCCGTGGCAGGGGGTGTCGATCCGGCACTGTCTTCTGATTCAGCTGTCTGTAATCAATACATTACCTCAATGTTCCATCTTTTTTACGGACACAGACAACTGGGGATGAATAAGGGGACTTATTGTCCACCCTTATTTTCCACCCTCTTGCCAACAGATCCCGTATGTAGTCCTTCACCTCTTTATAATGTGGTTTAGGTATAGATGTATATGTATATGTACACTTTACAGGGATGTCAACTGAAGATCTAAATTTTATATTTCTAGAACTAAATTTAATATTTCTAGATACATTTCACATTCCTAGAGTTTTAAAGCTGACTCTGTTTCTCTGTTACTCTTTGGACCTGGTTAAAGCTGACACAGCCTCCCTCAAACAGTATAGATTCTTTCTCTCATTTCAAATATAGATATCTTATCTCTAAGGCTCTGTATTCTGTTGTTTCACTACATATTGTTCTTTAACAAAACTTGCTGTGTTGGCATCCTTGACCAAGAGGTTATTCATTCATAAAGTCTATGTAGTAAGTTATTTAAATGTCTCTTGTTAATTAGTTACAATTTGCTTAGTAAGCTTGTTTACACCAATCAAGGAGGAAAGAACTGTCTTCTCTGCCTTGAACACAACCCATAAAATACCAAATGTAACTTAGAATTGTTGAGACTGTCTGAGGAAACTTCTCAGGTCAGCCTCCCCTGCAGCTGCCGGAATAAAGAATCAACCTTCTACCACACACGAGTCTCTTGCTATTTTCTGCAACTCTTCATTATCCTTCATGTTGATCCTCATCTGTAAACTGGGTATAAATCCAATTTCATTATCATCACGTGCAAAGGCTGTAGACTCCTCATACAGCATTTGGCGGATTACTTATTTTTGTTCTCCATAAAAATGACTTGGGTCTACAGGAGGATTGCACAGAGCCTTGCTGACCCAGAGTATTATTTTGAGTCTATACCTATGGTGTTTACACCAGTCTTGTTATCGCTGACCTGGACACTGGTCTGAGGTAGCACAGAGGTAGATTGGATACTCCCTATTACTGTTTGATGAGGCAGTGTTATATTATGCCTAGTATAGTTGTCAACATAGGGGAGATCTGCATTGCAAATTTCAACAACACCCTCCACAATGTCTAACTGTTCTAGATGCACATCTTCAGGCTCAAATAACACAACAGTCTTGTCCTTCTCTGGCTTAAACTGGGTTCCCACTCGTCATTAAAAGTAATTTAATTTCAAAGGGATGAGGGCCTAAAAATGAATGTTGATGTCATTCAAAGTTATTGTTTATAAGCTACAAAGTAAAAGTCTGTTTCTTTCTATCATCTGCATTCTGACCACTGCTCTCTGCAGCAGCACGTCATCCCACACCTGTCTTATCAGCTGAGAGTTCCAGGGCTGAGAGAGGTCCTTTGGACTGGCTAGATATTCATAGAGTCACGGTCTGTAAAAAAATAGAATATCTCTAGGGATAATGACAGACCATAGTAACATCCTTTCCATTGGTCAGTACCATGCCAATGTTCTGCAGTTGTGCACTGGATTGCAAAAGCCAGCAAAGACGCAATGTAAGCAAAGTGCACATGGCTCTTTTCAGCCGAATCTCAGCTATGCATCTAAAAAATGCATGTTTCTTTCACAAATCGTTTCCCCATAAATTATTACTTTGTAATTGATGTAATTGATCAATACTTATCTAACACAACAACTTTGTTAATAAACATTAGTCTGTATAAAAATGCATTCCTATTACAAAAGATATGGAAATGGCATAACAGCAGCAATAAGCAGACCTGTCAACTCTCATGCATCTTGTGTCAGACTCTCATATTATTATTGTTTCCTGATATTGTCACACCTTTTTTTTTGTCACAATTTCAGATTAACTAAAACCGAACACCTGGTGGCCCATTCGACTCGAGGCGATGGCACATTCGGGGTCCTTTTTCAAGGTGCCTCCTTGGCAGACATCTGTGCGGCTGCAGCTTGGGCTTTGCCACTTACATTTGTCTGGTTCTACAGGTTGGATGTGACGGGACCGGTCCCTTCCATTGGGAACCTGGTGTTGGCTGCAGTCGAGCCCCAGTAGCCTACAGGCTCTGGCTCCTGATTTCCCCTCCCAGTCTGCCCCTGTTAAGCATATCCTGATGGAGCTATTGAACCATGTCTTCCCTTCCACCAGACTATGCCATCCAGTTGAGCACCCACAGAAGCTGCTCCTGGACTTGCTGACAGCCTGTCGATGTGTCCCTGGGTCTGTCATGTGGCCTCCAAGTACATTGCCTTACGAGGTCACCCTGTATATCGTTCATTATTGTATTGTGTTGCGGTGGTGCATGTGTCTGGCCTTTACCTATGTCTATATTATATGTGTAAACAGCAGGACTGTGGTTCCGCTCTAGCTTGTGTAGACTGGAGCTCACTGCCGCTGTTCCCAGCTGAAGGCACTCTGTTGACTAGCTGACTGTATATTATGTTGATGTCAGTGGGTCTGTGGCCCCAGTGCTTCCTTTTTCAGATAACCTGCATTCACAAACTATTGATGTACCCACACATGAAACAGAGAATGAAGGCATAAGCACTGTAGCCTTGGGAATGAGACGCTACAGAAGCATGTGGATTCAGAAGATGAGACATGGACCAATATTCTGGACATGTTTGTAAAAGTTTGATCATTTCACAGTTTTGCCAGATTCCTTCCATTGTGTTTACTGGGCTATTGGTTCTAATGAGGCCGGCGGGTCAGTTCTGACTCACTACCTAGAACAAATAGTCAAGAGGGAATCGCAAACGATACATCAATCTAGGGTGTGTATTCACGCTATGACCAGGTCACCAGGCTGTATGGTTGTCTGTTTTTACTGGACCCAGCGGAACAGATCATTCGAAAAAATGATGCCAGTGAAGCCAGTATGAGACTCAGCTCTCGGTTCATGGTTGCGTAAGGACGGGCATTTTGTGGGGTCTTGGCATATACCGCAACAAAGATAAATCAACTAAAATAAATGAGAAAAAAGCATGACATATTACATTGTGTGTTTATCTCTTTCTACCAAAAGTGTGAGTGTGCAGATCTGCAATTGATTGATTCCTCAAAACAGCTTATTTTATTTTTCATTTTTTTAAGTTTGACATTACTGCCTTAAAATCAAATTAAATAACAAACTATGGTGAGTGCACACTGTAATGTAGTGTAATGTACTTGCATCAAACAAGTAATACAACTTGTGTATTTAATACAGATTTGAAGGTACTGATTTCAATGCTATATAATACCAAAATAAGTAAAAGGAATATTTCTATCCATCACTTAAATCTGAACATTCCCTTACCAGCAGACTGCACTAATCTCCTAGACACTGGGAAATTGAAAGGCAAGAACATACACGTTGCAGTACCAAGGACAATCCCTTTGGTAGGCTGTGTGTCTGTGACAAACATGATTAGTGCTTCTAAACCACAGCATTAGACTCAGCCAAGAGTGACAGTTGTGGTCATGAACATTTAATGACCACCAGAAAAAACAAACCAAAACAAAAAAAAACAGGTAGGGAGGTCTATCAAGGTTGTGTGCCATCAAACAACAGGGCAGATGAGGGATACGTGAACTGCAGGGCTGCCATCTTCACCCATGCATATGCAAAAAGTGGAGAGCAGATGGAATATTAACTACAGGTCTTAATAAAGTGGCAAGGTAGTATAAGCCAAGAAATCTCCATAGGCTGCTGATATACTCTGATGATATACTCTAATGTCAATCTGTCCTCAGCAGAACATACTGATTCACTAATGGGCATCTCAGAAAACAACTCTACAGCACATTCATATACAATTTTATTTATTTATTTATTTATTTATTTTTTATTTTCAAGGTGCAAATTAGTTTTGAAAAAATATTTTACAAATGTTGGTCTCCAACTGTTTCAGAGCCATATAATGAATCCATTTTAGGAGTGAATGCTCACTTTCTCTCTAAAACCATTCAGTTCATGTTGAAACATCCCTTTTATTGTAGAGATACACACATATCAGCAAATTATATCATGCTTCACAAAAGCTCTGTGTCCTTTTCACACTGAAGGGCAAGGTAAATTAATATGCTATCGCCTATTGATTTAGCGTTCTGTGCAGTAAATTTATCAGCCATCCTACACAGCTTTACTATACAAAACCCTTTGATACAAAACAAGGCACACACTGCAAGCTGAGGTAGAGTACAGGTGGCAGGCATGCATAATGCATGTTGCTTTACAGGAAATTGAAAGTATAAAAAAGAATACAAACAAGGGGTCAACCTCGCTGCGGATTGCATCTATAGCTTCAAACACTCACTGATGAAGCCTGTAGAGAACAAAAAAAGATGTTAGTCTGGTTCATAGCCTTTCCTCCTCTGTAAATGAAGAAGAAAATATCATGTGGAGACATTTATTACCATGCTTAGTTTCTTTCAGTTTTGTACTCATGCCTGGCTTCACAGACTCTCAGTCTTCTTGGAATAACAGTATGCCTTGGACATGATGGTTGACAAGCAGCTCTGAGTTTTCAGATCTATTTTGATTTCAGGGCAGATGCAGATAATAATAATATTAATATGTTCATTATGTAGAGTTGTTAAAAATAGGACTGGAGGTAAAATATTACATGTAAAAACAAACAAAAAAAGCAAAACAAAAAATGTGTACGTCAATATAATGCAGAATGTTAGGAAAAGTCTAAAACACATGAGCATGTCCACACTTAGTCTTTAAAAAACAAACAAGAAACTAGAATTCACATAATGAAGTGTCATGAGGATTTTTAAATATAATTTTAATCTGTATGAGCTATTCTCAGAAAATACCCATTAAGGATGGCTTTGTCAGTTGACATGGTTAATCAACTCTCACTCTTATCTCTCTTTACAGACACTTACAATTTGTTGAGAAACAGGACTCTCCCTTCATCTAATGGCCTTTATTAAGGTACTTAGGAATTGCATGGACAAGCACAATATCGCAAATGACTGTAAGCTAGTTAAGTGAATATTAACCTTTCTGAGTCATGGAAACAATTATTAATGTCTTATCCATTTATGGGAAAGGGGTTGCAGTTTAATTTTAAAAATAATATACTTTATAATGCTTTCTTTCCTAGCCTAGACTTATCTAATCCTTCTGGACTTGGAAGCCTGCGGCTCTCCCTTCCAAGGTTGCTATGTTTTGTGTTCTCCTTGTTTGTCAGAATGGTTCTGTCTGTGTTATTATTTCCATATTATTCTTATAATTGCTGGGATTCTCAGGGAAAACAGTCTCTGATAATATTGTTTTCTTGGGACTCCAACAAGACTGCACAACCTCAGGTTACACTTCCATTGTAGCAGAGATGATAATGTGGTTCACAGCGCCACCCCTGCAGGTAGTGGCAGTAGTCTTGGGTGTTCAACACGGCCAGGGCTCCTGTTGTTTGCCTCTCTCCCCGATAGTGTTGAGGGTTACTTTATCTTATTTTTTGCTATTTTTGGTCTGTTCTTTTTGCAATATGTCAAACCCTTTACCATTTAAAAACTTGTACTCCTTCAACGATGTCACATTCTTCTGTTTAGTTTCAGATCCATTAATAGTCTCTTCTTGGTACTCCAGTTATACATCTTTCCATTCATCTTTGTATTGTCCGCAGTTTCTGTATACATTTTGCATTAAGTAGCCATGTTTCAGCACCACATTTTTGATAAATGAGCACTAGTAGTATGCATTGATCAAATAAATTTCTCTTCTGGCAAAAAGCTACATTTCCTTTCAATACTGTGCCGTTTCTTCCAAATGTACTCCAATTTTTTGTCCTACTCCAATTTTCTTAGCTATCACAAAGTTATTGATCATGACATTGGTTTTACTCAAGTGCATTTTGAGTTTTTCAATTTGAAGCTGCAGATCTTCAGGTGTTTCAAGTCCTCTGCAAATTAAAAGTTGTTTAAATAATATGTGTGATTCCTTTTTCTTCTCAGTCCAAAGTCTTGAAAACTTATTCAAGAATTGCTGTGAAGAGTTTTACCAGTGCCTTGGCGGAGTCTGATTGTTGATGTGACAGTATTGTGGATCTATTTAATACGATTTATTTAGATTTCGTCAATGATTTCTTACAGGACTGATGACTAAAGTTATAGATTTAATCAAATGCTTTCTTACAGTCGATAAAGCCCAGGCACACCAGAAGCTCCTATTCTCTATATCTTTCTACTACTTCTCAGATGACTTGAAAATGATCCATCATGTTATATCCACTTCTGATTCCTGCTTGTTCTCTTGGTATAAAACTTTCCATATATATTTAAGGGACCTGAGACCTTTTTTCCTTTTCTTATACACTCACCTAAAGGATTATTAGGAACACCATACTAATACTGTGTTTGACCCCCTTTCGCCTTCAGAACTGCCTTAATTCTACGTGGCATTGATTCAACAAGGTGCTGAAAGCATTCTTTAGAAATGTTGGCCCATATTGATAGGATAGCATCTTGCAGTTGATGGAGATTTGTGGGATGCACATCCAGGGCACAAAGCTCCCGTTCCACCACATCCCAAAGATGCTCTATTGGGTTGAGATCTGGTGACTGTGGGGGCCAGTTTAGTACAGTGAACTCATTGTCATGTTCAAAAAACCAATTTGAAATGATTCGACCTTTGTGACATGGTGCATTATCCTGCTGGAAGTAGCCATCAGAGGATGGGTACATGGTGGTCATAAAGGGATGGACATGGTCAGAAACAATGCTCAGGTAGGCCGTAGCATTTAAACGATGCCCAATTGGCACTAAGGGGCCTAAAGTGTGCCAAGAAAACATCCCCCACACCATTACACCACCACCACCAGCCTGCACAGTGGTAACAAGGCATGATGGATCCATGTTCTCATTCTGTTTACGCCAAATTCTGACTCTACCATCTGAATGTCTCAACAGAAATCGAGACTCATCAGACCAGGCAACATTTTTCCAGTCTTGAACTGTCCAATTTTGGTGAGCTTGTGCAAATTGTAGCCTCTTTTTCCTATTTGTAGTGGAGATGAGTGGTACCCGGTGGGGTCTTCTGCTGTTGTAGCCCATCCGCCTCAAGGTTGTACGTGTTGTGGCTTCACAAATGCTTTGCTGCATACCTCGGTTGTAACGAGTGGTTATTTCAGTCAAAGTTGCTCTTCTATCAGCTTGAATCAGTCGGCCCATTCTCCTCTGACCTCTAGCATCAACAAGGCATTTTCGCCCACAGGACTGCCGCATACTGGATGTTTTTCCCTTTTCACACCATTCTTTGTAAACCCTAGAAATGGTTGTGCGTGAAAATCCCAGTAACTGAGCAGATTGTGAAATACTCAGACCGGCCCGTCTGGCACCAACAACCATGCCACGTTCAAAATTGCTTAAATCACCTTTCTTTCCCATTCAGACATTCAGCTTGGAGTTCAGGAGATTGTCTTGACCAGGACCACACCCCTAAATGCATTGAAGCAACTGCCATGTGATTGGTTGGTTAGATAATTGCATTAATGAGAAACTGAACAGGTGTTCCTAATAATCCTTTAGGTGAGTGTAAGTAAACACAAGAGAAAAGATGCATTCGCAAACTAATGTTATTCTTTTCTGTTTTTCTGTTTGATTTTAAAAGCTGCAGGCAGCAGTGTATCACCCCAGACAAATGCACCTTTCCCTGAGGAATTTATACAAAACATTCATGTTTTCCCTTTTTTGTGCACTCTTTATATACAGTCAGTTTATTCATAAAACATGAGTTATTAATATAAGGTACTCTGATCCAACATAGCTTGATCAGAAATAAGTATTAAATGCAGTTCTCCATCAGATGTTACATTTCTTGCCACATTTATGGGTTAATGCATAGTGGAATAAAGGATTGAATGATTAAAATGTAATAATTTGTAGTAGTGTCATTTACAGTCTTTAACTGTCTAGCAACCTGTTTGGTACTTGCAAATGGGTAACACAGAGTGCTTTGGATATGGACTAATGTCTCTTAATTGTTATGCTACCTGAAAAGTAGCTCATGATAAATATATATTTTCCATATTTATGAATAATCCAAAATTAGGGTCCAGAATTCTAAATCTTCTCAAAATATAGAATAACAGAAAATATTTTTGGTATCAGTTGTAGATTAGTGACTAAATCCCAATTTTAGTTGAAGAATATACATTACAAGTCTACAAAACTTGTATAAATGCATAATAACCCATTTCCTAGGAGAAGAAAGGTTACTTTTACAATTAAATCACTAATTTTGGATATACAAGATTAAATAAAATATCAGTATCGGCTTTGACTGCAAATTGCCAGATGGTTATATATTTATAAAAAAGATTGACCTTAATAAAACAAAATTTCTCTCAGGGATGCTCAGACTTCTATTGTGTTTCCTCTATTGCTTTTCAATATCTTGGTAACTTGTTAACTCCCTTGTGTTACAAATCTATGGATTTTCATGGAGGTATATCTGGTTGCTTATATTACAACTGTCATTATAAAATACATGAATCAATCAACCATTTACGTGAACTCATTTTATGGGATTGGAAGTATTATAGTAATTGCAGTTTCCTACTGGGGACTCTAAGGGTGTTTTCACACTTGGTTAATTTCAGAAGGTTTAAGTGAACGCTCCAAACGAACTCAAACCCCTCTAAAGTAAGGGAGGTGGTCTGTGTATAGTTCATTTCAGGTCCCCGGTGTGGTTTGCTTAACCCATGCATTGTGAACACAAAACACTCCAGGTTCGCTTACTTTCACAATCGCTTTTCTGATTACTTTCTTGGCCCTCACAACTTACCATACATGATTCACATGAGACAGCAATGCTGTCTGGGGCACTCAGAATCAAAACCGTCATGGCTACTGCTGGATGTGGGGTTGTGTGGTCCGAGGAGGAGAAAACAGCACTCCTCCAGATATGGAGTATTGTGAAGGCAAGGCGAGTGACAAATATGAATTACTAGCCCACACAGCAAGCAAGCAAGTCAATACATTATTTTTTTTCTGTGATTTATCGCAATGCCGTGAGTTTTGCAAGAACATTGCGTCTTTGGTATGTTGTTTCATGCTGATCTAACTTCAATGACACAATGACCTTAAGCTTCGCACACATGTCGCATCTTATATCAAGCTAATGAGCAGATTCTGCACAGAATATGTCATCTGTATATCATCACAAACCAGGGGTTTGGCACTGAGAATTATTTGTCCATCACTCGATCTGTGCATACTTCTTGACTGAAGAGCTCGCCCAGTCTTCCTCAGTATGGGGGATTCCCTGCTTTTTTTCTAACCTCTCTAATCACAAAACACAATAACACACATGCAAGTTTATTTTAGTGTTTTTTTTAGTTTTTACTATTTTTAAATCATCATTTCATTACCTGCAGAAATCATATGAAATTAGCCTACATCAAAAACAGTACATGAATGATAACAGTGCAGTATTATTATTATTATTGTTATTATTATTATTATTATTATTATTATTATTATTATTATTATTATTATTATTATTATTTATTTCTTAGCAGATGCCCTTGTCCAGGGCGACTTACAAAATATAAGTGCAATACAAAGTGCAAAAATACAGTTCAGTACAAGGCATAAGAGTATGCAAAGAATATAATTCTATATTGTTAATAACCAAAATAACAATATTATTATTGTTTTTGTTATTATTCTCATTATTACTGACTACTGATATGTTGGTTTTAATGAAGCCAATTCATTCTTAGTTCACCTCGATTTTTCTAGTTTGTATTGAAATTTACACAGTTTAATGTTTCAGTGTACTCTGAAAATAAAGCATAGAATAAATAAACAATTTGAGATAAACAAAATTATTCCATGATTTCTTTTTAACAAAATTTAACTCCATAAACTGACAAACTCCTCTGGTACCCTTAAAAGGGCACCAAACCTGTGTGCTTCTCTTTAATCCCATGTGTACTCTTCACTGTTGTGTTGTGAGACTCTCAGCTTTCTAACAATGTGAAGCATTCTCTGAGGTTATTCACTGGACTTTTCAATAATTTCAATAAAAACTGGGGTGTTCTAAAACTTTTGACTGGTAGTGTAAACATACAATTTTAACATATTTATACACTGGCGGTCTGGATTCACAAAGAACAATAGTGTGAATGGACTGAGACCCCATCACAGCTAAAGGTAACTGGGTTATGTTTCTCTTGGTTCACTATTTGGTCCACTTTGGACTGAGTTTGGTTATTTTAAAGAGGACTATATATGAAAACACTCTAATATCCTGCACTAAACACTGCACTAAAATCCTCCACCAAACAGCACGTAAAAAGTTGAAGAGTGGAAATGACTGATATAGGCCATCAACTGTTCTGGCAGGGGTTCGCTCCATGTATTTTTCAATTTTGGATGGTAGACTGCAAAGCATATCATGCATTGTCCTGTCCTATTGTACCTGTCGCAGGGGTGATAGGATCTTGCTTTTAGAAATCACATATAGCCTGCACAACTCTCCGGTCTTTCACCTGTACAGTAGTAGTTTCCTCTTAACAATAACATAGATGTTACAATTGGTTTGTAGGCAGTAGTTTTAAAGTACTTAAAGGAAATTCGTTTTTAAAATTACTGGAGTGCTACCCCTGGATACTTTTGCTGGGCTTTCACAGACTTCATTAAGGTAAGTCACGGAAAGCAAATCTGAAAGCAGAAACCTTATTGCGAGTAATGTATCAATCCACAAAGACAGTGAAAACAGAAATGCCCAAAAAACAATGAGCTTGGATGGAGCAGTTTGACAGAAGTTTAGGAAGGAAGATAAATATGTAAATAATATAATTCAGTTAAACTGAAACATAATGGAACTGGAGCGCAAAATAGACTAGCCTGAACACTTTCTGCCCAGGGCAGCAAGTCAAAACACAAGCTAAATGTACTTGATTATAACAAGGGCTCAGCATGGTGACTTGGTTGAGTTGGTTGCAGTACTATACGTGTACAGTGACAAGTGAGGGAAAGTAGGAAACATTTAAATAGAAAATGGCACAACTTTGAGATCTTTGCTTGGGTTTTTGCATGACATGGAGACCCATCTCATACCAGTAATGTGGAAGGAAGGGATCAAAGCATCAAGATACAGCCTGAATAAAATAAATCAAAAACCAATGGAGTTTGGTGGCAATATGTTTAGTGTTTTCAGATGTATGCATTAATTAATTTGTTTATTTGTTTGTTTGTTTATTTATGTGTGTGTAGATCTCAAAAGCTGAAAAAAATTCACCTATAACTGCAAACCAGGCTTATTTTAAGTCAGGGGTTGTGTTAATGGTTGACCATTACATCACATGAATATTCTGCTGAGGTGGAGCCATTAAACTGCTCTGAGAATATGTAGCTCACAGATTGCTGAAGTGTTGGAGTTATGAAGTGTCCATGGAAAAGGTTTTTTAACAGATATTTAAACTTTGGCAATAAATAATGTTATCGGAAGCACTACCCAAGGGGGTAGTTAAGTCGGAAGCACTACCCAAGGGGGAGGGGTTTCTGTGCACTTCCGCAGGAACCTGATCAAAACATCACTCTATTAAAGCTGCCATTGGCCCCTGCGCTCGTCACTCAGAACAGGTCCCTTCCACTTCCTGTTCTATAAAACATGACGTCAGCGCAGGTTCGTCCTCTTTTGCCTCTTAGCTGGACTCTGGAATGTAAGCTCTCTGTGTCTGTGTTTGTAATAAACATTCAAACTGTGTATTTCGGCTGGCTGGCTCACTTCATAGTGTTGTTCACCACAGTTTTCGGTACACATCGTCTCTGTCTTGTGTGTGTTTAGTTATTATTGATAGCTAATCCTGATTCTGTCCCGTCAGCGCACCGGAGGTCCAGCTGCGCTTTTGGTTTCAGTTTCAGGGACCCACTGTGCCTGGGACAGCCAAAGCTGGTGGCGCACCGCCACAATGGCTGCCAGGGATCGCCCAGTTGCCCTTTCTCCCTGGCGCATCACCGTGACCAGCTGGTCAGCTGCGGCTGCTATCTCAGAGATAGGGGCGAGGTTGGTGATCATGCTCCGAGGGCTCCGCCAGCTGGGTCCTGGCATAAGCCTCCTCTCTCCTGGCTAGGGCAGGGGCTGTTGCCAGATGGTCCCAGGTAGCCCTCAGTTCATCGAGGAGGTCAGGCAGCAACGGAACTGTGTGGGCTGCTGCGCGCGTTGACCCCTCCCGAACTGAAGCGCGGCGGGGCAGGATCAGAGGGCCAGGGGAGCTGGAGAGACTCCACAGCTCTCTGGATGACTGCCCAGAACTCCCTGTCCCGTCCTGTGGGAGCAGGGGGGTGTCCACGCTCAATGGAGGAGGAGGGGTGGGAGCGACCAGCTCCTCCTCCATGAGCTCCACCTCGAGCTCTGAGTCCCAGAGGACCCAGGACCCAGAGAGAGGCGGTCCTCCTCCCAGGTGGCCTGGGGCAGACAGACTCCCCACAGTCTCCACAAGCGCTGCGTGAGCCAGTGGTGGAGCATCATGGTGTGGGGGGAGGGTGGCACCTGTTGCGCTGCTTGTGCTGCCTGCGCAGCCAGGAAAGCGCAGATTTGGTCCATCCTGCTATTGAGAGCGAGGATGGCCTCATCGCACTCTCTGTCCACTGAGCCTGACCTCCTTCACCGACAGCGCGGCGGGGAGGAGGCCAGTGAAGACTCAGAAGAGGGGGAGGGAGCCCGTGGGCATAGCTCCACCGCTCTTCCCTGTTGTTCGCGTGCATGCTGTGGCAGGTGCGGGAGCGACAGCCGGCACAGCAGCAGGAGTAGGTGGGGACGCCAGCACAGGAAGGGCGGCTGTCCCCAGCACTACCATCCTGGAGGAGGAGACGGAGGGACTCGGGGAGAGGCGGAGATCCAGTGCCCCCGAGGCCCCCCCATCACGCAAGTGCGGCAGCGCCCGGTAAGATGGTGGACCTCCGGTGCCCAGACAGACGGGGCATAACACCTCCCCACTCCAAGCAGGCAAGGTGCGTCGACCGCAAGCGGCAATGGCGGGGGCGAGAGGAGCTGAGCGCCGAGCGCACACGCATGTGCACAGGGAAACGTGCAGCAGAGGCGCCAGTCAGTGTTTGCAGTGGGGGCACACAACAACTGCAACGCCTCTGCAACAAGTGGAGTGCCTTGTGGGCCCACTGCTGTAAGTGTGTCTCCACCTGGCAACGTTTATATACACGGGGGCACTGTGACACCAACCACACGCAACCTTGCTGTTGCCAGACTGAACACTGTGTATACCAAGCACCAGGTGCTGGATACAAGCGCCGCGTAGGCCCATAGGCTTAACCACACTGCGTGTGCCGGGGTTTCAAGGGACACCGGGTGATGTGGAGTCTGGGGTCTGCGGGGGCCGAGGGTAGTAGACCAACAGCCGTAGCGGGATCTAAAACTGAGACACGCACACACGGACTGGGAGGGCGATCCAGCCGCCTCTGGCACACCCTTACACCCCCCAGCAACTCTCAAATTGGCAACTCCGCACCCAAGACTCTTGGGTGCTCCAAATTATATCAGTTGGCTACTCCCTGCAATTTCAGACAGATCCACCCCCCTGCCAGGGCGTGGTGTGGACACGAGTAAGGGACCCGTTGCGGTGGAGAAGCAAGCAATCCGCGAAGTGCCCCCACTGGGGCAGCACAAGGGATTCTATTCCCCATACTTCCTTGTGCCCAAGAAAGATGGCGGTTTCCGTCCCATCTTGGATCTGAGGCCGTGGAGTCCGAGGCAGGTGGACGGAGCCAGCACAGGCCCTCCATATCAATGTTCTGGAGTTACAAGCAGTAATCCTTGAACTGTTTCATTTCCTGCCAGTCCTGCGGGACAGACGTGTTGGTTCGGATGGACAACATAGCGGTGGTTGCCTATATCAGCTGGCAAGGAGGTCTCCGGTCGCGCAGACTGTACTGTCTAGCATGCTGTCTGCTTCTGTGGGCGCAGCCACGGTTCCGCTCCATCAGAGCAGTTCACCTCCCAGGCCTGCCCAACATAGCGGTAGACCTCCTCTCTCGGGGAGGTACCCCAGTCTCAGAATGGCACCTCCACCTGCTTGTGGTACAACAACTGTGGAGCCGGTTCGGCAGGGCGGATGTGGATCTCTTTGCCTCGGCAGAGTCCACACACTGCCCACTATTGTTCTCCGTCCGAGACTGCTCAGGAACCCTAGGGATCGGTGCACTAGCCCACATGGGGGCGCGCTGTCTCCTTTATGCATTCCCTCCGCTCCCCCTTCTCCTGGTGGTCCTGGAGAAGGTCAGGAAAGAACGAGCGACAGTTCTGCTGATAGCCCCACGGTGGCCTCGCAGATTCTGGTTTGCAGACCTGATCGCATTCCTCCACGGAGAGCCTTGGCAGCTCCCAGGCAGCTCCCTTGTTGTCCCAGGTGCAGGGCACGCTTTGGAACCCCAATCCGGGCCTCCTCCAGCCACTGAGTGGGAGCGATTGATTGCCTGGGGTCTGTCAGACGCGGTAGTTGCCACTATTCAGTTGGCGAGAGCTCCCTCTACGAGGTCGCAGTATTCCTACCGCTGGCGGACGTTTAGCACCTGGTGCCAAGACGGTGGTCAAGACCCAATTAATTGCCCCATCGGGGACATATTGTAGGGCAAGTCCCCGTCCACGCTCAAAGTGTATCTGGCAGCCATCTCCGCATGTCATGTCCGGACTGATGGCGAGCCTCCTGGGTCTCATTTTCTGGCTGTGCAGTTTTTAAAGGGAGCTCGGCAGTTACGGCCTCCTTGCACCCCTTCACTGCCCGCATGGTGTCTTGATGTAGTGCTGGACGCACTTTCCCAAGCCCCATTTGAGCCACTAAACTCAGCTGAGCTGAAGCTGGTGTCACTTAAGACTGCGTTTTTGCTGGCAATCACCTCTGCAAAACGTGCATGTTGCCTTATGAGGCCGCCCTGTATATAGTTCGTTCATTATAACTGTGTTGCGGTGGTGCATGCATCTGGTCTGTATCCCGCTCTGTATATATTGGTCAGCAGGTGTGTGGCCCGCTCTGGCTGTGTATGCCATGAAGCAGGGGACCGCTGCGGTTGTCCTCCAGCGGAGGGCACTTGAGTTCTCCAGTGCCCCGCTGTGTACATAGTTCATTTATTCACACGGTAAGAGCTGTAGTTGCCCTGCGTTAGCTGCGCTATTCAACAGGTTTCAACTGCTCCTGTGTTCCACGTGTGGCGCATGAGCCAGCTCCTGCACCCCGTGGTGTATATAGTTCGTTTGTACGAAATCTAAATTGTCAGCACAATGGAGCTCTTCCACTCTGTACTGTTTAGTTGAGTTGGATGCTCTTATGCTGCGCGCTGACAGCATGAAGGTCTTGCTGTCACGCAATATGAATGTATTGTATATTGTTCAGGTCGGCTACTCTGTTGACTAGCCAGCTATGTATCATGTTGTATTTTTCTCATTGGGTCTGTGGCCCCACTCCTATTAGATCAGGGGTTCACTGCCATGATATTGCGTGGAGGCTGCACAAATGCTTGATTGCCCGCGTCAGACATTGTGCAAGTAGATTACGGCCTCGCTCCTAGCTGCACTAGTGAGCAGCCGGCCTTGCTCTTGTAAGCGGTGGGTGTAAGAGTTAACCTCTGTAGCCCCGCTTTGTATATGCTGTTTGCAGACAGTTCCCAGTAGAGCGTGACTACGGTCCTCGCTCATGGGCGGCTCAGGTGTGGCCCTACGGGGCCCCTGAGGTTACTGAGGTTGGGCAGTGCTTCCTTTTTTCCTTTTCTTTTGCATACACAACCTATCGTTTACCTTGTATGCAATTTACTTTATAACTGGCTGGTAAACTAATCTACAATGTACATTTTTGTCCATTAAAATGTGGCTGCATGTTGAGTGTTTGAATCAGTTTTTTTAATCTACATTATGGTTTTAATTTGCCTTAAACTTAAAAGTATAAACTAATTATGCTGAAGTAGTACACGTAATATAACAAATATAATGTGATTATGTGATTTACAAGCGTGAAAATTCAGGAAAGGTCTTAGTTTTAATTGGAGCATTGATTGATAGTTTATCTTCAAAGTAAAACATCAAAAACGAGGTTCACAACCTGAATTTATCAAGGTTGAACCCGTATGTAAAACCATGAGATTATCCTTAATGAATTTAATTAATTGAAGCTTACATAAATATAAAAAAATACACAGACATAAAATCATGAATACAGTCTGATCAATATAAAGTTATTTAAAGGGAGGATTGCGTGTAGCCAGGAAATGTTTTTGTGTGACAGCTGATGACCGCACCACCAGCACATCCGTAGATGCAGTAAATGCATAGAGCTGGGTGACCTTCAAGATTGTCCCCTGAGTGTTCTGGGACAAACGGACATGTATGTCCCATACGTTATGACAAGTTCCCTAAATAATAATAATTACTATAGTTGTTCATTCAGTTTGATCAGTCACAGGATAATAAAGCAGCTGATCAGAGTAGCTCTTTTTTCATGCACAACAATTAGAGATCAGTGCTTGTAAAAACTGATATGTTAATTTATTGAAATGTAAAAGAAAATGTAAAACCCTTTTCTGTTTGTAATGTAATGGGGCACCTAGTGTGTGAGCTTGTTACAAGGACATCACCCTTTTCTGAAAGCGTGCCTGTTATACAACATACTTTTGGCTTGTCGGATCAGTCGTTCTGCTCCTGTGCAGTTCAGGTGCTCGGAGGTGTGTCTGAGATGGCAAGTCAAATCTGAGTGGGGGGTTCAGACAGCAGCCGCTTCAATGGTGCCGTGATTCGGATTGATTAACCTGATGCCATTTAGTCGGAGAGGAGGAAGGGTTTAGTGTGAGAGAGTGTATCTTGATGTCATCCTCCCCAGAACTTTATTATTTATTATTTATTTATTTATTATTAGTATTCAACCACCCCAGCCCACATTAACTGGTTGTACCTGTCCAGTTATCCACACTTTGTGAGTAGGACTAACAATTACGTAGTCTTTGGGTCCAACTGAAAGTGTTGGTACTCTGTGGAAAAATTGTTTGTCATCAGAGGAATTGATTTATCATTTGTTGTCCATTATTATGTCTTGATATTAGACAGCTGAATGTTAACAATCCAGGTCTAGAGTGCTGTATATTTTAAAATATATTTGTTAACAATTAAGCAGTTTATTGGAATGACAGAAATGAACAATGACATAACTGCTGGTCGGTGACCTATTCTGTTAGAGCACATTATGGCAAATGTTCAGCTGTCAAGTGAAAAGAGAAATAGAAAATAGAAAATAGAAAATAAATAATGAGAAAACATAAAACCCACAGTACTGGTATTACCCCTGATTGCACCTTCTACAGGCCTGAGGTGAGGAGAGCAATACAGGGCACCCAAGGAATTATTCTATTTCCAGTCTGATTCCTATTCCTGTATTTTAAACATATTTTCTGCTTTCATGTTCTTAGATCAATTTAAAGACAAAATGCCAGAATGTTTTTGGGACCGAGGAAAAATGTGACCATGTCATCCAAATGTTTGGTTCATCAGTGTTTCGCCTGTGACATTCATTCATGTACTTTTTAGATCATGAACATTTTTAAAATCTATATATTCTGGAGGATTACATTATTTCCTTGGCCTGTCTGACATTTAAATTCAATTTACATTAATTTAAGTCAGAGTCTCTAAACAAATTAAAATGTACAAATTGCGTATTGTATGTAAGTATAGCTAAAGTGTAGAACAGTAGGTATACCTTTTGCAGTGTTAATTCACACTACAGATTGTAGATTTTTGAAGGTTAAGGAAATGCCTCACGGCATTGTATGCGTCACTGAAGAACAAGCCGGACATGATTGACATTTCACAGATCATCAGGACCAATCCTATTTCCCAGTTATGTTGAATACAATGTTCAGCAGTCAATATTTACAGAGCCAACAAAGGTCACGAAATATATAGTTTCTTCTGCTCTCTGGTGAAAAATAAAGTTAACCCTTTAACCCAAAATGATCAGTTACTTCTATGACTGACAGCCCATTTTTACTATAAATGCATCATTAGAAATCCCCAAATGAAGCTACAAGTTACTGCTCCACATCTCTGAAATGAACACATGAATTGAATATGTATTTGCCATTCCCATGATGTAATGCATTCAGTCACACAATACTTTGAACTTGAATATTAGGATGGTGAGAAGGGAAATGTAGATGAAGATAGAAGTATACTTGGCGCTTCACAGGAAAAGTCTTACAGAAAAGACTTGAGACTTGACGTGAGGCCCTTCGAATTGCTGCATTTTAATTGGCTTACACTTCAAATTAGTTGCATTAATATATATATTTATTTTAATTGGTCTGCTTCTTTATTTTCCAAAGTACCACTGCTATATTTTTACTGCTACAAGTAGAGTAAATAACCATATGAGGGGCATAAAATAAACACTTTTTCAAGCAGTGTGACACAATATGTAGCTGTAAGAAACCATGTCATTTTCAGATGGAAATATTTTGACATTGAGTCAGATACCAGGGCCTAATGAAAAACCTTTCCAGTCTAGATGTGAGTAGCAGCATAGTGAGAAAACTTGTCAAGAGGGCAAGGGGTTGTTGTGATTGGCTGCTGTAGACAGGCAGGTCTTCCACATGAACACATCTCTAATGATTAACATAACGGCAGATGACAAGATATGTTAAAAGCATCACAGTCTGGAAAAGATTCCCACACCTGCCAACATACCAAGTATCCACCACAGGACTATGTATCTCTTAAAACTAGGCAATTCTGCAGAACATCAGCTTTAAAGTGAAGGAAGACTTTGTATTTAAAAATAAAATTAAAATTAAAATAAATAAAGGATACTGATCTCCAGGTCTTTGAAGAACAGACTTCAAATCATACCAGAATAAACCCCTGGAGTGAGAGGAAATGCCACAGTGTAGCATAAATGACCATAATGAACTAATTTGTCTGGCTTTCATGATGTTTTCACAAGTTTTATTCATAAGTTGCTTCATTTTGACAATGTATGGGGCAACACTGCTCTTTGTTTACACATCTTGGATTATGTAGACCTAGCAATTGAATTGCATAGTAGCATTTTTCCTTGATCGATAATACTTTTCATAAGAGAAACACTTAACTTTAAAACAAGACAGTTCAACATACAAAACAGCAATGGGCCCATATGCATATAACATCTTAGAATTTCTACTAATTCACTCGCTCCCTGGGCCCCCTCATTGCATCCCATGGTTTCTCCTACTCTCTCCACTTTTACGCTGATGATGCCCAGATCTTCCTGTCTTTTCCCTCTTCTGACCCTCTCATCCCCTCTCGCATCTCTTCCTGCTTGTCTGCTATCTCCGCCTGGATGCACTCGCACCACCTCAAGCTCAACCTCTTCAAATCGGATCTCCTGTTTTTCCCCCACTCTTCCTCATCTTCTGCTGACCTCCCCATCTCGATCCCCTTGGAATCCACCACACTCTCTCCTTCTTCCGCTAAAAATCTAGGTCTCCTACACCCAACACATCACCACGCTGCCACGCACCTGTAGATTCTTCCTGAGCAACATACGCTGAATCTGACACTTCCTCGCTGACTACTCAACTCAGCTGCTCGTCCAGTCCCTGGTCCTCTCCCGCCTGGACTACTGCAACTCCCTCCTGGCCAGCCTGCCTGCAACTACTACCTGTCCGCTCCAGCTCATCCAGAACTCTGCGGCTCGTCTGGTATTCTCTCTGCCACGATTCGCACACGCTACTCCACTGCTCCGCTCCCTCCACTGGCTCCCGATACCGGCACGCGTTCAATTCAAGACATTGACCCTCACCTACTGCTGTCTCGACCACACTGCACTGAGTTACCTTCAGACACTCGTCTCTCCATACATCCCCTCCAGACCACTGTGCTCTTCCAGTTCCAGAAGACTAACTCTGCCTCCTCTCCACTCTCCTTCCTCCAGAGCCGCTCCTTCACATCCCTGGCCCCTAAATGGTGGAACAACCTGCCCACCGAAGTCAAAACAGCTTGACCTCCATCCGGCGCTTACTCAAGTCACATCTTTTCAGACAGTACTTGTAATATTAGTCCTTTTAATCCCCGTTAGAAAGCACTTCACAGTTTTATTATGCTTCTTGCGTTTTTGATTGTTTTCTTCCTTGCTCCCTTTCCTGTAGCCCTTGACTGTGACCCTACATCTTGACAGCACTTAGCTTTTACCGTCCAGGATGTTGGAAAGTTGGAAGTTGTAAAATGTATTATATTTTGAATTTCTATGTTTTATGTAAATTGAATTTGTAATGATTGATGCCTTGTACTATGTTTTGCACTTATGTTGTAAGTCGCCCTGGATAAGGGCATCTGCCAAGAAATAAAAATAATAATAAATAATAATACTAGGAATCACGCTAAAAGTTAGTTTAGGAGTAAGATAACTCCTTGCTCACTCCTCGACTAAGTGGTAGAAGTTACTCATGAAGTCTCTTACACCTGTGTTAGCTGGGAGTAGGATCCAATCCTAGGAAAAACTTTTAGCATATTTTCACGTTTAGGTTAGAATATGGCTCAATGTACTGTATTTTCTTCATTTTGGGGAAAAAAAACCCGCAAGATCACATGTAGACTAGCAGAAGTGAAAAGACAACTATAGGAATATGCTAAGCTAACTCAGCCTTTTATTTGTTTATAATTTGACACAAAACAATACGTGTTTTCCCCTCATTCCTTCATTACGAGGACGTTATGGTGCTAAATGCAATTAAAATGGTGGAATAATTTCACATTCATAATCACAGTCTTAAAAGTCATACATCTTAAAATGTATCCTTCCATTGTACATACGAAATTGTCCACGGGTGGAAACACTGGGGTACATTCATGAAGGGATGCTACATTGTTGCATTTTCGCTGTGGCCTGACACCGCAACATTGTTACCACCTGTACTCTGCTGACAGTGCTGCACTTCTGAGGTGGAAGAAACTGTATTTCTGACTTGTTCAGTAACAAACAATATTCAGTTTCTGTCCAATTTGTATCATCGCAATAACTCTTCATCATCACACTGCTGTAATACCTTTCCTTTCACAGAAGGTGCACTCGGTCATCTCTCATTGCTGCTGTCTCCCAACTCCTAACTAGTTAGGGGACCTCGTGAGGTCTCCTAAATATTGGTCGCGTTAGGAGTACTTTAATTTAAAACATCTTTATGAATAGCTTTTACTCCTCAGAGTAAAAATAGGAGTAAATTGGCGTCACTCTCAGATATTTCAGGCACTTAGGACTGATTTATCATTCTCATACGCTTTATGAATACGGGCCCTGGTCTCTTCACATTTTGCATGTGATGTCATGTGAATGTGAAGATAAATAAAATAATTTCACTGTTTGGATTGTTTTCAGCTGTTTAAATGATTCCAGTTCAACTTGTAACTTAAATATTTAACTTTAAAAATAACTAGCATTATTTTATTTTTAAGTATTAAACTACACTCAACTACACTATATTCACAGAGGCGAAGCGGCAACCAAATCGAATCCACAGCATTGACAGCAACATCTAAAAGAAATCCCTGGATTCCCCGCCCCCTCCTAACTACTGTTGCAAGTGCAACGACCACATCTTGCAAACCTCCCTAAAGGGCCCCATGATTCTCGTGCAAGTTTGTTTTGAAGCAAACATGAGTAGTAACTGTCACAGAAAGCCCAAAAAGTAAATTAGCAGTGGGGGTGTGGTTCTTTTTTTTAAATGGATGTAGCTACCTAATTTAGCCCAATGTTAGCTGCTAGCTAAGTAACATGTCACCATCATTGGCACTATACTATTAAAACTAAAATTAATAAAATAGTTTGCTAACTTAGCTAGATTGCTAGAATATTTTTCTACAACCAGTTACCCAAATTGACTCTATTGTTTTTGGTTGTTGGAGCAAAAGTTATTTTGCTTGAAAATGTGTTTATTGTAAAGTATTATTTGCATTTAAAAAATAAAAAATGTTATATAGCCCTATGTAAACTGTAGGTCTAAATTGAGATTAATACAAATGTAGGCCTAATGGAGACTACACTGATTTGTGAAACCAGCATGTGAAAACTGTTTTGTAAATGAAATTGTATGATGATAGATATCTATCTATCCCTCATTCAGATTAATTTAAAAACAAATGTTTTCAACTGCTTAATTTTCTGCTAAAATAAAATATAAAAAATCTGTTCATATTCTGCAAGAATCATTAGCTATATGTATTTGTTTGATTCATAAGTGGTAAATTGACTATACAAACATGCTATTTTACAGTCTTATCTTTCCATAGGAGCATTATTAAAGTTCCTCTCGGGAGGTGCAAAAAATAAGTCCATTCTCCTGTTGATGATGAAGAAGAGGACACAATACACATTTTTGAACAGACTAAGAGCACTAAATGTGTATATAGATTTTATAGTTATTTACAATTATGTTATTCTCCTATTTGTATTATCTCAGGTCATTTTAGTGTTATTACAATTGCTTTAAGTTTTTTCAGCAAGTTATTTACAATTATTTTATTGTCCTGTTTTTGTCTGCTATGTTAACGTGTTTTTATTTATTTATTTACTGTTAACCAACGTGAAAATAAAACTCGGTTTCTGTAAATGCTTTTTGACATTTGATTATTGAATGGGGGTTTCAGGAATATAATGGTAATGAACATTAGTTAAAAGGGTTATGGAAAAAAAAAGATGGGATTTTCTGCCTAGGGCCCTTCAGACTCTAGAATCACCTCTGTACATTCATAATTAATTATATAATAATTTGGACATAGTTATAGTGTGTGTGCATGCATTTGTGTTACTTATGGATTTGAAATGGATCACAGGTGGCATTAGCTGAATAATCAGGGTGGGAAAAGGGACAAAGTTAATTGGCAGGGAAAGAGGAAAATGCAATTAGAATACAACGAGGTAGTGAGATTAGTGGGAAGTGCGTGTCCTCATCACAGTTGCCAATCAAGGTATTCCCATTTGTGTGTCGCTGAGTTCATGTCTGTGCAAAGAGATACCCGGGGAAGAAGAGAAAATACTCTAATTCCGACTTCCAGGTTCTTGTGTTTGGAAGGATGGGAAGGGAGATATGCGGTTATCTATTTTTAACAGGAAATACATTTTGATATAAAATAAAATGGCTTAAGATTGTTTTCCTGAATATACATGTATCCCTGTGAATTAATGCATCTCTTGTTGATTGGACAGTATGTAACAATTGCCTGGTGCTGCCTCTTTCCATTAACCCCTTTCCCTTCTTTCTGACATTGATTAAATTGTAAAAAGTTTACACATGATCCAAGGATTGCCCCAGTGTTTCCAAAAATGAAAAATAAAATTAATCACAAGGCAGCTATAAAAACACATTGCACAGCTGAGAGCTCAATTAATAACACAACAGTAGATTAAAACGTAATCAGTTTCCCAGCTGCTTTGTAACCAATGCCAAAACTGTTCTGCTACCAAGTACAGAAAAATAAAACCAAATAAATATCTACAGGCAACTCTTTCACAACATCATTGCTTTCAATATATTCAAATTATGGACGACTTCGTTTTATGACCAAAAGTTGTAAATGTGTTAATTTGTGTTAATTTTGAACAGGCATGGTTAGAAGCTGATTATTCTTTCAACCTCCTCGTGTGGTATCATACACCAGGCAGGTAGCTGAGCTAATTACTGTATGGGTCAAAGCTGCCAGAACTATCAATTGGCCAATGATAACGGAGAAACCAGTGTGTGAAGACTTCTTGCCAGACAGGGTCATTTGAGAGACCCGAATAAATCTGGGCAGCTGCTGTAGACAGATGTCCTTTTGAAAACAGGAAAGGTTTTATCTGTGTTAATGTGCAAGTTGTCTGTGGTCTTCTTAATGAGGAACACCTAATGTGTACCAGTTCAGGATATTATCACAGTCTCTTATTCTACAGAAATAGTTGGAGATCAGAAGTCATGTTCATTTTCTTTTAGGTGTCCCCCCTAAAAAAGAAACACATCTCACAACCAGATATCTTTACTTTTCATAATCCAGAACCTGACAAAATTAAAAAACAAAACAAAAAAACTATTCATACTGTCAGATGTTAAGTACAAAAGGGCCTTCTAGTGAATGCTTGTGTGTGGGTCTGTACATTGTGAGTGATGATAGCTTAGTAATGGAGGTAGAAAAAGGGTTTGCCAAGTGTTGTCAATCCAAAATGTCATGCACTTGAATACTGTATTGGCAAGACATTCCAAGACAAAGTGAAGACAGTTTAATGGGGCAGCTTCAAAAATCACAAAAAGGGCAAATATTTGATGGAGTACAACTGAAAGGAAATCTATCCCTTTGCCTATCACTGAACGCAACAATATTACAGAAACTGCAAATAACACATAGACGCATGGAATGGTGTATGCTCAGAATAACAAGAAAAGACAGAAAAACTAATACATTTATGTGACATAATTGAAAATGTTAAAATGCCAATGGGCCAGACACATTTCAAGAAGAACAGCCCAAAGATGCACAAAAGTAGCTACAGAATGTATCCCAAGAGAGGAAAAAAGAAACATAGAAGATGAAGCCCACACAAAAGATGGGAAGATGAAATAAGAAACTCTGCTGGCATGACCTGGAGAAGAGATAAATCAAAACAAGTGGAAAAATCTTGGGGAGACCTTTAACCAGTGGCTTCATAAAGGCTGCTGCTGCTTCTGATGGTGATATGAATATGATCTAAATTCTGTGGTGTAACAGGTACTATTATTTAAAGCATATTTAAAATGGCAAATTATTTTAATTGTTTAGTTTTATATTCATTCACTTTATTCTTTATTCTATGTTTTCTTTTGTGCTTAATGTTAATTCAGTAGGAGTTCTCCCCTCCTCAGTGTGCTCTAACTAGAAAACCTTTTAACTGATTGCTAATTGGATAATTGGGAACAGCTTTTTGCTTTGGTATAAAAGTCCTGTTTTTGTTTGTTGCTGCAGGATGGCCACCCTGGAGTGATTGTGTGCGTGAGGGGCAGTGCAGGAGCGAGGGAAATTAAGAGAAACTAAAATGAAAATATGAAGAAAACCAAGACACTAAGACTAGGGAGATTTTTAAATAGAAAAATAATATATTTGACTGGTGGTGTTAAATTGTGAATTTTAATGAAACATGCAAAAGAAAGCCTTTTAGTTTAGTGTGCTAGTTTATTTCCCTGCTCTCTCCTGCACTTCACTTGTGTGGCTCTGTTCTGTATTCACATGCATGTGATAATTGTAGAAAACATCTGCCTCTTTTAAATATACTGTTTTATGTGAAAGACTTAAACATTACATTTCTGTGCCCACTTAACTGGTAAACAGATCATTGGGAAGGTATTACAGAAGTGCATTTAAGGGACCCTGATCCCTTAAGCAAATGAACAGGGTTGTGTAGTTGGACAGTGCCCTCGCAATGTTACATTTATTAGAGGGAAAATACTGTTTGATTTCTGTTTCTCATTCATTCCAAAATATATCATCCAATCTATGTTGTTCAGCTTGGTGCAATTTTAAAAAGCACACTTCACAAGTTTTTTTTTTTTGTTTTTTTTCTTTCAAAAACTCCACGACACATCTGTCCTCTAAGGAGGCCAGAAACTTTCTTCAAGTTAATTTCCTGTAGTCTACAGTGCAACACTGCAACTGAAGCAGAGCAACAATAGCAGAAAACAACCAATTGTTTTACAGAAGAAGAAAATTCACATGAGATTTGTCCGCTTATGTGTGTTATTGCTCATCAACAATGTAGAACGAGAGAACTTCGCTTATTAAACACTCATCTTCAGAGAGAGAGAGAGGAAAGAAATTAATTTTATAACACACTTTGCTATAAATATTCCTTCCCTGCTAATGTTGTGGACACATTTTTGTGAAAGGTTACAGCAAACTGTGAAGAACTCTCACTGTCTCAATGAGTAGCACTGCTGTATAACTTTTAGGCAGAACCGATCATTACATACTTTTATGCAAGATCCCTTTTGCATTCTAATTTCTCCCACTGCAGAGCAAGCCTGCTATCGACCATTCATTAAATCCATATTAAGCACTGATTGCTGATTGAGTGAGTTTTTATTTAGCTCAGCTTGCTTTGAATTAATTGGCTTCCTGTGCATATCCTCAAAGCCCCCCTTCCTGGAACCTCAGAGTTGTGATTGTGGTACATGATGATTACAATTACATCGCTACATCCTTCACAGCCTACTGCTTCTGATACAGCTTTGTGGTTTACTCCACTTTGTTTTTCAGCGATCAGAATCTTTAGCTTCAAGACCAATCCTCTTAACACTGCATTGAACAGTCTGAACTAAGGGTCAATTAACTGGTAATTGAGATGGCACTGTTGTTTAAGGCTGACGTGTTTGGAAAGGAAAGGGGTGCATTTGGGCAGCAACACAGAAGGGAGTAGAAACTGTTACGCTGCAAATCAAGCACTGCATAATCTCAGCAGCCAAGAAAAGCAACGTTTTTTTTTCCCACAACTTATGCTATGAAGCTTTCCAGCTCCATGCTTATTAGTGATTGCATCTCATTTCAAGGAAAACCATCCCCAGCCTTCGAATGCCAATCTGACATTGCACGTTGCATTGACTAATTGCAGGTAATGGCCCAAGCTACTTTTCAAAAGCTAAAATAAGAATATTATGTTAATCAAGGACAGGCGCAATCAGTTCTCTCTGCTAGTTCCTTATCATTGCCTTTCCAGAGATCTAGCTCTGAACTCATGCGAGAGACTTGTTAAGAAGAGAGAGAGGCAAATTTCACACAGCCTTATTTTGGTTTTTAATTGTTTTGATGGAATTATTGTTTCAAGAGGGTGACAGATTGAGAGCACTGGAGGGCTTAGCCTCAGAGGAGGTTTATTATTGTTTGTGCTGTGTAAGCAGCTTCCTGCTCTAAAAAGCTGCCCCAACACTTAAAATCTGCCTTGAGTACTACAGACAGTAGACCATTCACTGTTCCCATCATTAAACAGCTCGGCTGAAATTGATATTTGCATAATAAATTGAGTATAAAAGATACTTCACCTCGGGAGTACTTGCACCTTGATATAGGAATGAATGCTGAACATTATGTCGGCCTAAACAAACCCCAAAACATATACAGAAATGAACATACATACAGATGGGTGACAAATTATTGGAAAAACTTGAATAAATGAGTGGAGGAACATAACAAATCCAGATGCCAGGTGTACTGCATAATACAATTAAGCAATTAATATCCTATCATGCTCTGTGGCATGTATACAAATGCTGAGCAGGCCCAGTTGACCTCGATTTTGGATCAAGATGGTAAGAGAAAAGGACTTTGAAAGAGGGGTCATTATTGGGGCACGAATGGCAGGAGCTTGAGTCACACATGCTCAACTGGCTAGTGTTCTCAACAAGTGGGCAAGTGCATGTGTGGGACACCAAGAGAACAATGCAGGCCTGACTGCTTGACCCCTACAGTGAGGGGGTCCGGAGGCTCTGTTATGCTGTGGGGGCATTTTCCTGGCATCACCTTTATCCTGTGGTGAAACATTTCTATCCTGATGGGAGTGGTCTCTTCCAGGATGACAATGCCCCCATGCACAGGGCATGAGGGCTCACTGAACGGTTTTGATGAGGATGAAAATGATGTGAATCATATGCTATGGCATAAACAGATCTCAACCCAATTGAACACCTATGGGAGATTTTGGACCGACGTGTTAGATAGTGCTCTCCACCATCATCATCAAAACCCCAAATGAGGGAATATCTTTTGGAAGAATGGTGGTTCATCCCTCCAGTAGAGTCCAGAGACTCGTAGAATGTGTGCCAAGAGCATTGAAGCTGTTCTGGCAGCTTCTGGTGGCCCAACACCTTACTGAGACCTTACTGTCAACCGTCTGTATTCTAGATTAGAATATTTTCTAATCTAATGAAATTTGAATTGAAATGACATATCTGATGTCTAGAAAACTTTTTCTCCGGTATCGAGACATAAAAGTTGTCTAACAGAAGTTAAGAAGCACCGCAAAAGTTATTAAAATTTAAACACAATGAGCATACATACATGCTGAAAGGAAGAGATTTCTGTTTTAAATGTGTGATCATTTCTGATATGATACATTTGTGATGCTGGGTCACATAATGAGTTAATGTAGTGAACTAATTTAGATTTTTAGGTTATACATTTTAGCTTGCCATCCTTGGCTGCTGATCAGCTGAGAGCTTAGCAATTTATGTGTTGTATTATTAATATTGCGGTACAGAAAAGGTTAAATACTAAGCAAATAAGCATTCAAGCACTGACCTCTGGCACTGTACTCTGAGACATTTTGTATTGAGAATAGACGATGAAGCTTTCATTAGTCTAGTGGAATCTAAAACTATGAGCTGCAGTTAGCCACAAATACATTATCACAGCGTGAAGACTTTCTGTAAAAACAATGGGAGACTAGCTTATGTAATTTCAAGATGCCACATAACCCCAATATAGAATTGTTTTACTCTAACCAATCACTGCCTGTTTTATAACTAACTGTAGTTTTGATATTAAATGAACACCTTTCTGTTTAATGTGAAGAGATCATACTTGTCTTCCTTTGTCCATGTGTTATAACAATTATGACTTAAGACAATAAAGATATGTGTTGGTAGTTATAACCACAGCACCAAAACTAAAAGCTGAAATCAGTACCGAGTATATTCTGAGATTTTCTATTTTTTGTCAGACAAAATGTATAGACAGCCAGATGAATATCAGAGATTATGACACATATTCTAGATTGTATCCAGCCTACCAAGAAGTAAATTGATACAGACGGATGCATAATAATAATTACTTGGTACTGAGGATGGTTTATTGAAAGAAAAACACAGGGAGTGTTAAATATAAAAAGATATTCAGAGCTGGTGTGCTTGGGGGGTGAAATCTAGGTGGATGTGACATGGGGTTATGATAACTTGATAATATATGAGGTACTGTTAATCCTCTCAATATATTCTGTTACATTTTCCAGTGTGATTCCAATTAAATGTGTCGGTATAAAACCATTCACCCTTGATGCAAAACACTGTTGGAAGAGTTTCATAGTGTTGTTCCATTTTAATATAATGTATTCAGATTTAGCTTTGTCAGGTTGAAGTTAACTACTGGATTGTAAAGCTGTAGTTTTCTAGCAGACTCAACTGAAACGTTTTAAGATTCAGAATATGCAGCTTAAAATGTTTTAGTCTCTTTCATTATATTTTGACATCCTGATCCATAAATATCCATCTCTCTCTCTCTCTCTCTCTCTCTCTCTCTCTCAAATATTCAAATTCACAGGGCTTTATTGACATGACCTGTATTGCATATTACCAAGGCAAGAGTGACAGATGTCAAACAGTTTAAAATGCAAACATACACATGTAAATCTAGATACATACATTTATGAATACATACACCTATTTATGATCAACAATTAAAAACAACAAACAGATCTCTCTATCTCTCTCTTTCTCTCTCATTTAAAATGCTATAAGCACAGGGGGGACAAAGGGAAAGAGAGAAGGGAGTAGAAAGGAGAAACTGAAGGAAAATAAAATGTCCCTGGTCAATTTATTTAATGTACTGTATATTTGAGGACCTAAAGAAGGGTTAGGTTTTTGTTTGTTGTTTTTTTCAATAAATACAAACCACAGCATTACCACATATGTGTGCGTGCGTGCATGTGTGTGCGTGTATTTCCAGGTTTCGACAATATTGGGAAACTGATCCGTCACTATATATATAACCTTAAATGTGGGTTGCCTTGTCCCAGGGAGTTTATATGAAACAGATTATCCTCTAATGGAAAACCATTCAAGGAAGGATGGACAGCAGCTCCCATCTCAAAACAGTCCACATTCACCGATTAATTTATTGGAGAAAAAGTGAACATCACATGATAATCTATTCAAAAACACCACCAACCAGAAGACAAAGACTTACACCGGTGGTACTGTGAGACCCTAAAACACTACAGACACAAACAAAACCCTCAGAAAAATCTGTTGACCAAAACTATTGTGGGAAATGTGGAACAATTAAAACGGAACAAAACAACAATTGGCAATACAAAATTGAACAATTTGGAGAAAAAAAATCAAAAACCTTTATAAAGATATTCAACAAACAAATTAAAACTAAAGAAACTGAAATTACTTGAACAATCAATTAAAGATAACCAAAATACTATTGATGCTCGAATCACCCTACTGGACTTAACTAGGGAAACCTGCAGCCCTGACAGCATCAGTACTGATCAGTACTAAATTCATGTTCAAACACAGCGGCCCTAAATGACAAGAGGCAATGCTTAAATTGTTCAACATGGTACTCCGTGTTGGTTACTTCAGTGACATTTAAAACCTGGGGCTTATATCTCCAATTTGCAAGAGTGGCGATGCATTTGACCCCAATAATTCCTGGGGAATGTGTGATCAGTAAACTAGGTAAGGTGTTCAAGATGGGGCTAAAACTTGAGTGTCATTCAGCCCATTGTGCTGTACGGTAGTAAGGTATGGGCTCCACTCAGTCAACAGGACTACACTAAATGGCACAAACACACAATCGAAAACCCTGCAAGCTGAACTCTATAAAAACATTGCAGGTGCAAAGGAACACATCATGAATGCTGGGGAGAATAAGGATGATACCCAGTTCTAATAAACATCAAGAAAAGAGCACTCACATTTTGGATGTGGCCCTCCAAACCCAACCAAACAAATGCTATCTGGAACATTGCGACATAGAGCTAAAATCCCCAAATAAATTGTCATCGGGCCCTAAACAGAAACTATACCCTGGCAGAGTATCTCTTCACTGTCAGAGGTACCATGACACTCGATACAAGAGCACAGCCTGGGAAAGGGGGAAATGTTTGTAGGCACTGTATTATTATTCTGATCTATTTTCTTATTATTTTTGTGTTTGCTACTGACATTTTTTTAAATGTATGTATTTTTAAATGTATATACATTTTATTATTTATTTAATCACTAACATGATTATTTCCCATTCAATTTATATTTTTTATTGTTCTTTGTTTTATTTTTAATCCTTTCATGTATCTATTTTATTTATTTTTTATTTTATAAAACCTAGCTTGTGTAATAATACATTTCCATGTTTGTATGTAGTGTGTAATTGCTTTGGCAAAGACTACAAATTTTAAGTCATGCCAGTACAGCACCTTTAACTGAAAATTGAGAGAGAGAGTTAGTAACTGGGTAAACATAGTGATGTACCACAGTCATATAGTTTCAGTGGAGCCACACTAACTGGTGTTTTAGGTGAGATGATGTCAGTCTTCAGAGATTTAAATAAGTGTTTTGTGGTTAACACTTAAGGGGAGGCAAATCTTTAGTGTAAGACGATAGAGATAAAAGGACACAGACACTACTTTGCTGGTCTGTTTTTTCCACACTTTACTATCACCTGTACAGTCCAAACAAGTATCTGCTGTGCTTCCACACAACCACTCTTACAAAACGAGATTGCAGTCATCAGCTGCAAATAAAACATAATTAACAAGCTTGTTTTTAATGTATTATTTTATTTTCACATATACAACAGCTATTTAAATATCTGCCACCTCAGAGAACTTATTGGGCACTATTTTGCATACATTTCCTTTAATCATCAATTTAAATCTGCAACTAATCATACTGCCAAGTATTCTTTCTTGCATCATTTGTTTTCTATTACACAGTTAGTTATACAAGCCCTGTTTGATAAGAAAAATATATAGTTAAATTAAATGTGTGAAACTGTGGATGCATTAGTGTGACAAGTCTAAATTTACATGGTAGTCATAGAGTCAAGGTTCAGCTATAAATACAATAATTGTGTTATTTACTGCATCATTTTTATGTACCATATATAACATTTAGCTATATCTAAGCCTTTAATAAAATGAAAAACAGACAGTTGACTACATTCGTCTGCATGATATTGACTTTGGAAATATACTTTGAAGAGCATTCCTAATTTGATCCAGCAATTGCATGTCAAAATACTTCCCTAATTAAAGCTGTGATTTCTGCAAATATTTTATTTTAATTGTTCCCATGTTCGACACTGCTGTACAGCAATACACATATGTAACGCATTCAATTATAGTCTGAGGATTTTAACTAGTCACAGAAGAACATGCATTTAATTTAATTGCATTCAAAAGGCCATTATGCTATAACAAATAACTGCAGATTACAGATAGATTGTAGTTAAACGGCCCTTTACTTCACAATAAAGCCTAATTATTCTGCCAGTTGTGTGTTTCATAGGATTTTCTCCTACACTTATAAATGTAGAAAACTTAAACACTGACTAATTTTAATGGTTTTCTCTTTTACTATGCATCACTACCACGCCTTTATTGTTTGTGAATAGAAAGAACTGCAGCCACAAAAAAATATTTTACAAAGGTTATACACCAAATGCTGTACAAAGAGGTTATCAATCTTGATTGTAGGTATTGATTGTGGGATCCCTGCACCCTATCAGCTTATGAATTAATGCAAATAGCAAAGGACATTTCCTGTAGCTTTCTCTCTGGACATTGAGCAGTTTGTTGATTGAGTACTAAACCCCTTTAGTGCTGTTTACCTGAAATCAATGCATAATGGTACAATTTAAAACTGCCAGCATTGCTGATTCTAATCAACATTGTGTTGTATTACACTACGGATGGACCTAAGTAGTTTTAGATCAGAACTGGGCCCACCACCCATTAACAAAGAGATTTCTCCGTGTGTATCTGTCTATGGTTTTATCCTCACCGAAATGGAAGTACTGTATACCAAAACAAGAGCAACAACCTTGCTAGTTGATTGAACAGTTTGCAGTTGATTTGTAGAAGTTAATCCGAGTACACTCATTACAAAGAAATACTCGTGATCAATGGAGAAATTAAACAATACATTGGAAGTACATTTTTGGATATTAGCATCATTACCAAGCTTTTCTTTTTTAAATTCAGCCTATTTCAAATTGACTTTTTTTTTTTTTTTCACATTTTTACACATGTAGGATAAACACATTTATGTGTGAGCCTGGCAGAGGATCACCAGGGAAGAAACCCAGCATCTAGTGATGTCTATGGGTTCCAGACTTCAGACTGCAAAGGATTTGCAACCAAGTATTGAAACTCACAATTGAATTCATGATTATATTAGTAAATACTTTTGAGCCCCTAAAATTGGGGGGATCACATATAAAAATGAGTGTCATTCCTACAACGTTAACCCAATTTGGATGTAACTACCCTTAAATTAAAGATTAAAGTGTACACTTAAAGAACATCTTGATTGTTTCCTTTCAAATCCATTGTGGTGATGTACAGATCCAAAACGATGACAATTGTGTCACTGTCCAAATATTTATGGACCTAACTGTAAATGTGTTTTTTTATCTTACAATTCTTCAGAAAAATTCTAACTTAAATCTTAACTCATTATTCTGCTCAAATATATACATTGCAGTAAAGGGGGGGAAAGCATAGCAAGAATGTTCACATAAAAGGAACACTGTGCTTCATTACCTTGACACAGACTCATTAATCATTTGTACTTACCTTCAGGTTCAGCATTGCATTGAAGTTCTCCTTTTATTCAGTGGGGAGAGCAATTCCTGATTCCTTTTTTGCAGGCATCATTAACAGCATCTGATATCTTGATGTGTGTGTGTTAGACCTGCGTATGTCCTCTGATTTACCAATCACTGCCCAAAGCTGAGGAAAAAAGATACTGAAGGGCCAAATTCCAATGTAAATCCTAAGTATTACTTCAGTTTTTACCATGGGAATGGAAAACCTAGGGTGGCCATTCGTCCGATTTTATACTGGACAGTCCAGTTTTCAGTTGGTCTGTCCCTTGTCTAGTATTTACAGGGTACTGCATGCCTTTATTTCCAGTATTTTCTGCAACTCACAGCCTCTAACAACCAAAAGCATTTGCATTTACTATATTCAAAACCCCGTTTTGTGTGGCTCAATTCATTCTGCGCCATTCACCAAATAATTGTATGCAAGGTGCAATATGGGGGGAGTGACTGAAATCATGCGTGATTCCTGCTATATTCATAGGTATGTGGCATGCAAAATAACATGTTAAAATGGATGGTATTAACTCAGCGCACAGCATTATTCAATGTGTTCCAATAACACAGTACAGGAAATGTGAACTAGTAGCAAATGTAAAACAAAGCAAGGCAAATGAACTCATTGATATCCAGTCAGAGTGGATCATAAATCAAATTCAGCCAAACTAAATGTAAGAAATCAATAAGAAAAAGATTATTATTATTATTATTATTATTATTATTATTGTTGTTGTTGTTGTTGTTGTTGTTGTTGTTGTTGTTGTTGTTGTTGTTATTATTATTATTATTATTATTATTATTATTATTATTATTGTTGTTGTTGTTGTTGTTGTTGTTATTGTTATTATTATTATTATTATTATTATTATTATTATTATTATTATTATTATTATTATAATAGGAGATACAAATATGCACTGAATTAAATAATACCTAAGTAAAATAATTAAATCAATCCGTTAGTTTTGTCATAAGGTATATAAACTATAAAAAAGGTCAGAATAAACTTAATTTGAGCGAATAGCTTACATAAATCACCAAGGATATTGCGGCTATACACCACTGCAGTAGGTGCTAGACACATGCATGTTGGACGCACAGTAGTAGTAATGTACATAATAGCATTGATTTATAATGGCATTATTCTGTGTTTGCCTATTACCCTGCAGTAAGATGGCTTACATACATACAATTATTGGTATTGGGTAATATTTATTACTACCACATCCACAATATTGTGTTTGTACTGCAATACTATGAGCCTCGTTTGCCCTGTCAGGACAATGGCATAGAGCCATGGTTTCCAACCTGGGAATCTGTACAAATAACTGAAAGTTTAACATGGCACTCACCTCTGTCCAGCACACTGCCTTCATCCATCCACCTGCAGAGTCCTGTTCCTTTACTTCTGTGGCTTATTAACATATGGTAATGACTCAGTCATAGGAAACATGTGATATAAATGTATTCCAGACTGACATTAAACAAGCACATATCGCAATCGAATTTGAATTGCGTAAAAGCTCTAATTTGACTGAATATAAACATTTTTGCGTAAAATTTGTACGGCGCATTCATCCAATAACTGCACAAAGCTGTGTTCAAACTATGGGAATAACAGCACTTTTGCTGAGTGTGCAGCCGAGTTTGCGAGGCTCAAACAGATTTGTGAAGCACACATTTTGTGCGGAAATTGCACAAAATTTAAATATTGGGCCCCATTTATGTAATTCTGCAATGATGTCAGTCCTGTGAATGCCAGCAAAGATCCTATCTGTGTGATCTGAATCAGCACATTTTGTTGGAAAGGCAGTTCTGTTAATTCAGCACAGAACAGCCCTGTAAAGGAGTGAAACAAACAAACAAATAAACAAACAAATGTGATTGAGACCTTGCTAGTGCTGAAAACAGTAGCTGAGTAGGTGTTCTGTCAAAAACTGTCTACAGTACATACCTTGTTTTATAATTGTGGTCGGAGTTAATAGCATGTGAGCTTATATAAGCCTTCACAGGATCTTTGATTTATGCAGTCACCTCTTGCACTTGACTTACCTTATCTTCCAACCTGTCGCACCATTTCTCATATTCTCTTAGGAGTGGGCTTAAGAAAAAATAAAAATGTAAATGCATGTGTTTTGGGGGATGGGGGGTCCTTCCAATATCCCATATCCTATGCTTCTGAGTTCATTTAGAGAGTTTAATGATAGTGCTTAAATGGGTTAAACTATGCCTTTTAAATGTTTGATAGTTTTGTGTTGACAACTGGACAATGACAGGCCTTGCTGAAATCAAGCACTAGATTGGTAGGAATTTGACAATGGATCCCTTAAGCACACATATCCTGAACTGGCGTTTGAATTGTAAGGGACTCACTAATCTCAGCAACAATGCAGAAAGAAAAAATCATAATGCAGTCAAGATAAAGTGCCTACATTGCTACTGTGCACTCAGTGTTTCAATAAATGCACGCTGCGCTCTCCAGTAGACTAAAGATCATGAAAATTGCAACCTCCATCTGTGAAAAACATATTATGTGGATAAAGGAATTCAGAAACTTGCTTTCCCAGAGATGGAGAATGCAAAAGAATACAAAGGTACATTTTCAATAGAATTGCTTGTCACCAGCCATAAAACATGTTGCAAAATGTATTAGGCTTGGCCTTTTTTTCCCCCCAACATTGTTCCAAGCAATGTTAAGTTGCCATTGAACATAAAGTCTCATAATTTTCTCCAGAAATGTGTGGTTTAACCCACTTTTTGGTTCAATGTCCATTTTGAAAAAAAAAAGCTGGAGCATTACAACATATTTTTTCTTTAAGGTGAAGTGGGACAATTCAATTTAATTCTGCTCCTTATATTGTTTATATTGCTTTTATTATTTTCTTTATATTGTCCATCCTTTTGGTTATAATTTAACCATTAGTATATATTTTCTACTTTATTTCTATTACATTATAAAGTTTCTTGGGGATAAATGTATAGAGCTACTTTCTTTGGGCTTCTTAGAGTCAGCAGAAGCAGTATGAAGGTTGTGCGTTAACGGAGGTTGGTAACGTAGATATTTGGTGAGAACTTCAGCTGTCTGACTGCCCACTAATAAAGAGTGATAGCATTTTGACCTGTGCCACATAGCAGTGCAGCCACATTGCAGTTTCATATCACTAGCACACTAAAGTCACAAATGACACGCAACTAGAACAGTAATAACAAAAAATAAAAAAAAACTCTATATTATACTATATAAACTATATTTAATTGTATTTTTAGTATAATTATATTTGTGTAGTCACTTTGGAGAGGTTAAAACCATAATCCTTTGTCCATCTGGGGGGATTCACAAGATCTTCAGTTCTTTACTCCACTTCATGTGAGAGAACTCCGGCTTAACCTGTACTTGCTTTTTGTAATAAACTTGTAACATTTTGGCTGGTGTCTGCTGAGAATTTCTAAACCCCTTACAAAGTCCTGGCAAACTATTAGTAAAAAATATCTGCCAGCGGAATGAACAGATGTCCCTTAACTTTAGTTTTAGACTATTCAACACAAAATGACTGTCTGTATTACAGGTGCACTGATGCATTGGTTAGTTATCAGATTGGCACCGATATAAAAATATATTACATTATCGGCTATCCAGTTTTTTGGCAGATGATGTTTTCCGATACCGAAGCCAGCTGGATATAAGGTTGTGAGGGAAATTTGAGAAGGAAATCTATTTGCTGTGGGATAAAATGTACGACCTCTCAGCTGTGAACATGTCTCGGAGCAGTGCCATTTGGAACTTTTTTAAACTGTATGAAAAGAATATGAGTACAGCTAATTGCATTGCAAATCTATTGTGTGGTTGCAACACAAGTAAAGTCTATAAGACGGCTAACTTAATATATCACCTGGAGGTGTTCAGTGAGATGGCGGAATCTGGTATGTTCAACAATGGAAAACAGCTGGTTATTAACAGCTGCTACTATTATATTCATTATTTTTTGTTTTGGGGTTATTTAAAAACATTTCACGATGACTCCACATCTCTGTTGCTGGTTACTGTCAACTGAACCAGTACTGAGGTTTAGAAAATTGGAATGTAAAACCAATAACTGTGTTTCCATTTTGCTTCCACATATATAATGCATGTAACAAATCCAAATTAAAGACAAAATGTGTTATCTCTGCCAAAATGCATTTTATCTAAGATCTATGCATCAAAAACACATTTGTCTCATGGCCTTGTCCACTGGAGCTTATGTTCTCATCTCACACACTGGCAAAATCAAACAATGATGAATACGACATTTTGGACAGTGCTAGATTTTTGGGACTAGGATGTACTGTATAATGACTTAGGCTGGGATTAAATCAAAACTTTGACCCACCCGCTAATGGAAAACTACGGAACTGTACTCAGTTGCGGCTTCATTTTTAGTAAGATGACACTTTCTTCTAATCATAAATGTAACCGCTATGATGTACAGGTTTGTAGTTTGAAATTAGTGTGTGGGTCAAAGTTTTGATTTAATCCGGCCCTTAGTGTCCAAATAAATAAATCACAAGCTGCGAATGCGAAGAGTTGCGGGAGAGTTGCGAGTGGGAATCTCTCAGCACAGCTTCTTGCTGTATTAAATCATAAATATCAGGACCTGCGAACGAGGAGTAGAAATGTTTTGTTGGTGTCGTTTCCAAAATGAGCAGGCAGTGCAAGAGGCACCGCGTGCAAAAAGCTGCAAATGGTCCCAGCAAGATACCGCAATGGCTCATGGAGGTACAGAAATCTGGCGTTCTGTGCTGTAAATCAAAAGCATTAATCTACCTGCTAACACAAAACTACAAATCTGTTTGTAATGGTTACAAATATGAGTAGAAGAAAAAAGTATCAAATAAAAAGCAAAGCTGCCATTGATGACAGCTGTGTGGTTATCTATTAGCAGGTGGATCAATGCTGATGTTTTTTGCTTATATGTGAATAACAGATCAATGCAAATATTTTATTCAGTGTCCACTTCTATGTAGTGCGTTGCAGATTAAATGAAGACTTTGATGCACCGGCTAATAGTAAACTACAAAACTGTACATCATAGTGGTTAGTAGAAGAATGTATTGATATAAGAAACAATGATGACAGTTTGAAGACACCTAATTACTGCATGGCCACACCATTGCTGTCAGCCACTTGAAATAATTATAAAGCTTCTTCTCTGCCATGGAACTGCTTAAACCATCGATGGTCACAAGTCTGTAAATGTGGCTCATGGAGTGTGTTGCCTGGAGAGATGCTGGGCAGTGTTCCGCTGACCTAAATAAAACAATGTACAAGGCTGAACTGAATAATATGCAAAATTAAAGCATGACTTGGAAAAGGACACGTGCCATATGTTAATGCTGTATTATTCAACAGGACAATAAAGTGCCAAATACATCTGAATTCTAACCCTAGCCATGAAGAAGACTTGTGAATCAATGCAGACCAGTTAGAGAGTATGCTTTATGATTAGTATATATAACACAATTATAATGTGTCATCAAACACTTTGGTACTGAAACATTCACAGAAACAATACTTTTATTTTTGAGTATTCAAAAACATGTTTGGAGATTTCCATTGTCAAAGAGTGGATTCTGACAATTTTAATTGCCCAGTTAAATAAAGGTGATTTTAACTATTTAGTATTAGGATTGGGATCTCTTTGCCTTTAATTCTGCCTTTAATGTAACACTGACATCGTTACATTGTTTAAACATGTTTGCATAGTAAAATGAAGACCGTTCTGTTTTACACTTACCTGTCCTATGTGGGTTACCATGGGGATCTTGTGTGAGGAGAACAACTCAATGATTTGAGTAGAACGTTAAGCTTGAACTACTCAAACCTCCTAATTTGAGGTGGCATAGTAATTCCTAGTAATATATAAGTGATGCACTATTTCCTTGGAGCTTCAAAAGATCATACATATTAAGCAAGTGGGTTTAACTTCAGCTCATTTGAATTGTATATTGTAGTGCTGGGTGGTATACCAGTTCATATCAATGCTGCTTAAACAACGTTCGGAATGCGGAGCGACACTGTTTGAGAGGGGTCCCTTTCACTGTTGCACTGTGGTGAGGGCACAGGCTGTATGTGTTACTAAGCGTGACGGCGAAGATGGATAGGATAGACATTGAAAGTTCCAAAACTGAAGCTGTAGAACAAGTAGAACGTGATGACACAGAAGAACTTGTGCCAAAAAGAGGAGCCGTGTCTGTTGTTTGGAGGTTCTTTGGTTTAAAAAAATCAGATGACGACCAAACAACTATTTTCTGCAAATGTTGTCGGGCTAAAGTTGTCAATAGAGGCGGCAACACAAGCAATTTGGTCCACCACCTTAGCCACAAACATGTCTTGGAATTTAATGAATGCATGAAACTAAGATCAGCGTCCTCCACATCAGCAGGTAACACTGGAAAAGCTAAAGAAAAGTCGAGTCAGATGTCACTTGAAGACGCGTTTGTTAGAGGGACTGCCTACGACAAGAAAAGCAAACGGTGGAGCGAGATATGTTATACCAAGTCGAAAATACTTCAGCCAAACAGCAATCCCCAACTTGTACCAACAGCACAGAGCCAAGCTAGAAGTAGACCTGGCGACCGTCCCCCACTTCTCAGCAACAACAGATGTGGTCTAGTCGCAGTATGGAGCCATACCTAAGCCTGACGGTACATTTTATAAGTGACGACTGGGTGTTGCGAAGTCATTGTCTGCAAACAAGCTACTTTCCTGATGACCACACTGGCGAATTACTCGCTTCAGGCTTGCAAGAGGCACTTGATTGCTGGGGGCTTTCAGAGCAGAAGCTAGTGGCAATCACAACAGACAGTGGAGCCAACATCAAGAAGGCTATCAAGCTGAATAATTGGACAAGACTTCAGTGCTTTGGTCACAGGCTTCACCTAGCCATAGGTAAGCAACAGTTATTGTATTAATATTAAACTATAATTTATAGCTATCAAATTATATTACAGTGTTTCCCATACATTGGTTCACAATATCAACACTGCCCGCCACAAATAGACTTTCCAAAAGGCTTTGACATCGTTGAATAAACATGAGCACTGCATGTATCAAAGTCAAAACGCAGTGCAGTTGTTTTTATATGAATGTATCTTTGAAGGAACTGACTGTCTTTAGAAAAGTTTCGATATCATTTTCATTTAATCTTTCCTTATCTTTCCTGATAAAGCAGTGTTTATGAGCGCTGCGCTGCTTTGTGTACAGCCGTTACCGGGGAAACCGCTATTTCTGCCGCTCCTAAAGCGCCTCCTGCTGGCAGAGAATTAATTTGCATTTTCAATCAATCTGCTGTCTGCTGTTTTATATATAGCCTATATTTCCCCCGGGGGAAGCCACACATAGAGTGTAAGTCTGTGTGAAACACTATTGATAATACATGTATAATTAATTATTTCTGTTTTATCTCCATTATTATCATTATTATTATCATCATCATCATCATCATCAATGCATGACTTGAGATTATTTTGAACTTCCTTCATGTGGGTTTATTGGAATCATTTGTGGAGGGGGGGTTGTAAATGAGAGTATTTTGGGGCTATAGATTAATAGTATGTATAGGTGATTGTAGTGCTTCCTTGGGAACCACTTTCTGGAACAATTGTAATAAATAGGTGTTTTTTAATTTATTTTGTCCAAGAGGAAGTAGATGTTGGTGATAACTGTATTTTAGAGTCTCCTTTAAAAAGTAAATATAATTATAGATTTAAACACTAATACTAAAATCCAATTCAATTTATTGATTTGGTGAAGAAAAGGACCGACTTCTACAACAACCTTGCGAGGTTGACATTGAAGGTGGTGGAACCTTAAGAGATTTGATAGACATGAAAGCTTTTAAATATTTTTATGATTATTTATTTACAGTGACAGGTTTATATAAATACACACACATTTTATATATATAAATATATATGTGTGTGTGTGTGTGTATATATATATATATATATATATATATATATATATATATATATATATATATATATACACTCACCTAAAGGATTATTAGGAACACCATACTAATACTGTGTTTGACCCCCTTTCGCCTTCAGAACTGCCTTAATTCTACGTGGCATTGATTCAACAAGGTGCTGAAAGCATTCTTTAGAAATGTTGGCCCATATTGATAGGATAGCATCTTGCAGTTGAGGGAGATTTGTGGGATGCACATCCAGGGCACGAAGCTCCCGTTCCACCACATCCCAAAGATGCTCTATTGGGTTGAGATCTGGTGACTGTGGGGGCCAGTTTAGTACAGTGAACTCATTGTCATGTTCAAGAAACCAATTTGAAATGATTCAACCTTTGTGACATGGTGCATTATCCTGCTGGAAGTAGCCATCAGAGGATGGGTACATGGTGGTCATAAAGGGATGGACATGGTCAGAAACAATGCTCAGGTAGGCCGTGGCATTTAAACGATGCCCAATTGGCAATAAGGGGCCTAAAGTGTGCCAAGAAAACATCCCCCACACCATTACACCACCACCACCAGCCTGCACAGTGGTAACAAGGCATGATGGATCCATGTTCTCATTCTGTTTACGCCAAATTCTGACTCTACCATCTGAATGTCTCAACAGAAATCGAGACTCATCAGACCAGGCAACATTTTTCCAGTCTTCAACTGTCCAAATTTCAGTTTGGAGTTCAGGAGATTGTCTTGACCAGGACCACACCCCTAAATGCATTGAAGCAACTGCCATGTGATTGGTTGGTTAGATAATTGCATTAATGAGAAATTGAACAGGTGTTCTTAATAATCCTTTAGGTGAGTGTATATATAAATGTTGTCCTTTGTTTACCAAGGGATGTTAGTGAGAGAGACAGGATGCACAGTTTATTCAGAAGCATGCATGTGAATCTAGCTTGACATCACCTGCAACTTGCAGAGAAAACTCATGAAACTTTCATGGTAACTGACTAAAGTTTAAATTCACAAACAACCTGGGCACATTCCCTGTCATAGTTCAGGGTTTTTCCATTAATCAGATTAGAAGATGCACATGTATAAACAATAAATAATACAATACAACAATAAACATACTTCCACAACAACAAAATCATCTTTATAAAATGAAAATTGATTTATCAAAAGCAAGGTGTGTCTGAGAGATTCAATTCAATATATATATATATATATATATATGCATTTAGATTTGATAAGTCAACTGTTGACATTATACATTGCATATATTTCACATTATATTTGTGTGTGGGATAACATGGATAATATTTGTATAACAATGAACAAATATAATGCACACTATATTTTAAGTATAATGGTTATTTCCAGGCTACTTTAATGAAGATGCATCTTTTACTAAACTTATTTCTACAAAAAATATTTAATTTAAGGAATTTTACAGTAATGTTTACGATGCAACATCACTTACTTTGTGTTAACCAAGCAAAAATGTTATCAAGACAAAATAAATGCATAAATAAAATCTAAAAGTTTCTACAGTATTGTACAGGTGGTCATAAACTTGACTACATGTGGCACAACTAGTGTTTCACTTTCAAATCAAAAGATAGCCATTACCTACTGTAAGTGTGCAGTAGGAGTCTTGATCGGAGCCGGCCTCAGTCCCTCCAGATCTATTGCATGGATTTTACCTTCTTGTACCATTATTCTTTCTTACAGATTCGAGTGGTGTAGGAGAGGACAGAGACGGAGACCGCCCCGCTCTATCCTCCGGATTCTCTCAACCTCTGTCGGCGGATTTTAAACTGCTCGATACATCCAGAGCAATGCTCAACAAAAACCTGTTGACCTTGACCAACTGTAGATCCCTCGACTCTTCTGTCGATATCGACCGTGGAATTCCTCCCCGTGTCCATTCCGTGTCGACCTCGACAACCTTCGTGTTCCATTGACCTCTCAACAACATCACAACCTGCTCTCGACCTCTGGATGCC
Source organism: Amia ocellicauda (assembly GCF_036373705.1). NCBI lineage: Eukaryota > Metazoa > Chordata > Actinopteri > Amiiformes > Amiidae > Amia > Amia ocellicauda. The sequence continues at coordinate 5,919,887 of NC_089857.1, read as the reverse complement.
TGTGTCGACCTCTTGGACCTTGACGTCGACAACCTCGACTTTAGCTAGGCGCTCCCGCTTCAGATCTGCCAGATGCTCCGGTCCGTGAACTCCTCCATCGAATCGAGTAGTTGGAGAAATACCTGGCATAAATCAGAAGGGCATCAACTATCCAGCTGATCAAATTTCAAAAACTGTTGGGGCTGATGGCAGCCGCCTCGAATATTCTTCCCTTGGGTCTGCTGCACATGCACCCATTGTAACGCTGGGTAAATGCCCACAAGTTACACCCAGCGAGACACAAACTCCACCCACTGACAGTGACCTCAACGTGCCGGCAGGCACTGTCCTGGTGGAGAAATCGGAACAATCTGCGCCTAGGCTCCCCCCTCGGATGCCTGCTCAGATGGGAAGTCATGCCTCTGGGACAGGCTGGGGCGCTGTCTGGAATGGGATGGGAGTTCAAGGAGTGTGGAGCGGCCTCTGGACAGCTGCACACATCAACGTACAGGAGCTGCAAACGGTGCGACTGGCGCTGCACCACTTTCGCCATGGTCTGGCAAACAGACATGTCCTGGTTTGGACGGACAACACGTCAGTGGTGGCCTACATCAACCACCAGGGAGGCCTACACTCCCCCAGACTACATCGCGTGGCGTGCAGACTTCTCCTGTGGGCGCAAGACAATCTCTACTCCATACGGGCAATACATCTGCCAGGCATGTCCAATACAGCGGTGGACATTCTCTCCATGGGAGGTCCAGACAGCTCAGAGTGGAGACTGAATCCTCAGGTGGTAGAGCAGATCTGGAAGAGGACGGGACGAGCTCGGTTCGACCTCTTCGCTACACAGGTGACGACCCACTGTTCTTTGAGGTTCTTCCTGGAGACAGGAGGCGGCCCCCTGTATGTGGATGCCTTTGCTCACCCATGTTCACAGGAACTGCTGTATGCCTTCCCCCCACTGCCACTTCTTCCACTGACACTGGAGAGGATTTACCAGGAAGGAGCTCAAGTTCTCCTGATCGCCCCCCGGTGGCCGAGACAATTGTGGTTCGTGATGCTGGCACAGATGATTAGCGCAGATCTATGGCTGCTTCCGCTTCAACGGGACTTACTGAGCCAAGCAGAAGAGCTGCTATGGCCCTCAGGCGTCGTGAGGCTCTGCTATTATGGGTTTAGGCTTAGTCAGGTGTCAGGACTCGCGCCACTCTGGTAGAGTCTTCCCATTCGGTAATGGCTGTCTTTATATCTGAAAGGGAATGATAGGTTATTATCATAACCCCGAAATAGAAAAACAGCTATTACTCTTCAGGGGTCACTCAGCCAGACAACCTTCCTGATGAAGAAATGGTCGGGGGCGGGTCTTCCTCCTGTCAGCAGGGCACCTATTGGGCAGCATTGGTACATGCTTTCAATGATTGGCAGGCTCTTCCCATTAGGTAATGGCTGTCTTTCTTTTTCAGGGAACCGGGGTTATGATAATAACCCATCGTTTTACAGTATCATGAATGTTTCAATCTACTGTATTTATTTTTACAAAGCAATTACTAAATACTGTATTTTCGGTACCACATATCATTGTTATTTAAGTACAGTTCAAACAGAAATAAGAAAAATAAATAATCAGTACTTTGCTGCTTGTAATTTGTTGGGCTAAATTTAAGCAAAACCACAGCCTAATACGAATCAATCCGGGACTTGGGTGGGTTAGAAGGGATAAAATGCTGTCCGTCACTCTTTTCAAGAATGCTAAACAGTGTATACAAAGTTTGACGAGCCTGAAGCAATGATGTTGGTTCTGTATTTAAGTGGCGCTATAATAAATGTCAGTTTGTCTGGCTTTGGAAGTTGGCAGTTGCCACACAGCAGGGGTGGCAGTATAACGTGTAAGAATAAGATAGATTTCATATTGGGAGACATTTGTTCAGAAAGAAAAGCAGGCAGTAAACAAGGTTGGTGGTATAGCGCTGGAGCACGGTATATGAACATATGGTTATATGAAAGTTATAAAGTGTATATTTTTTTAAGATAATTGTTCTTGATCATGGCTGCCTTACGTCCAATCCAGTTGGGGGAAAAAAAAATAAAAACATCCACATAAATATCTTGGCATTTTGCAATATCACATAAGCCAATGATTCTATTTTTTGAGTAACTTAATATTTACAGTATTATTTCAAATTAAGTTGAGTCCTGGATTAAGGAAATTTTGAAATGCAGGACTGCATTTTACACCTCCTATTTATGGTATTCACGTATAATTATAATAATTAAATATATAAAGGTTCTACATTTCAAAAGCTTCATACAGCAACATGTTATTTATCCATTGTAGCCCATTCACATGGCTATGATCCTAAACAGTATCTACTTTATTCTTAAGGGGATAGGTTTCTGAGTATTATTTGTTCACTAAAAGTAGACAATTTAAAGAAAATATAATTACATGAAAGTGTTCCATAGCAGATTACCAGATTCAAGCAGTTCATTATAAAGCTGTGATTTGGTTGTGGATTAATAAATTAGGCTGCTATTAAATCAAAGGTCAACCTTTCAAACCTGTCAAACCTGTACCCAGTGCATAAAATGTGAATTATGGAAAAACTAAAATGAATAATCTCTCAATTGTTGTTTTTTTCTTTTTAATCAATCAATAATTTCTTCTTCATTTTGTGAGGCAATGGAATATGTCAGTATAGTATACAAAATGAAATAATTGTATATTATAGGGCAACTGAATAATGATTTATTAACAGTGTGTAAATATATATTGGATGTTTTATAACATTGTCATGCAGTACTGGTTAAGCATTGTATATAAAATTCCATGATGAGGTTTTAACCAATTGACACAAAGTTTGTAGCTGTAGATTTCACATAACAGCTACAACATGCATAGATAGGGGCATATGTAGCATAGCCAAGCATCTATATCTATATCTATATCTATATCTATATGTGTGTGTATATATATATATAATGTATGCATTGTTACTACAATGCTTTACCAATAGTGTGTAACAATGTTATTAAGCATACATTATATATTTATAATCCAGCAAGCATCAACGTAAAATATTATTGAATTACCAAAATGCTTTACAATTCAATGTGTACAAATTCTAATATTAAAACTATTTTGAACCTCACTAATCAAACTGCTCTGTGTGCTGAACAGGTTGTTGTTCCTCCTGTAAAACTGAATTCAGCCACTTTCATCTTCTGTTTGCTTCCTTTCATGTAATCCAGTGTTTGTATTTGTTTCTCAGCATGACTGCCTTCCAGTGCAACATTTGCTGGACAATTGCAAATATCCAGACAACGGCTAGAGAACATACAAAATCTGAGCAATCCGTAAACTCCATGAAGCAATCTATTTCCATTCCTTTCTTTTCTAGGGTTATATCTCAATGACACCTTGTATGAGTGACATTAAACACAATAATTGTCATGTGTGAATAGTGAGAAGCAGTTTTTAACCAAATGTGCTCTTCATTATAGTAAAAAATAAGTATGTACAATCCACTTTCTATAATTCTTTCAGGAAAGGTTTAATCTGTACTGTATATGTCTATATATCTATATATCGTTTGTTTTGTTTAATATTCATGTCTGGATGTGGTGCCTTTATTAACCAAACAATCATTTTAATGGATATTCATCATCCCTGTTGTTCATATAGAATAGGCTTCTTCCCGCAGACGCGTCTCTTCAGGGTTAAATGCAAAAAGGACACGACCATATCTTTGTTTTCAAAGGATCAACACGAACCACCAGTAGGCACGAAACTGAATGTATGTATATCTACTTGTAAAACTGACCATAAACAATTATTTGCTAGATTCCTCAGTAAGTTTCTGTTTCTAATACATAACTGTTTCAGGCCAATTACAAGGTAGGGAAATATTCACTTGATGTCTGTTTGAATTCAACTCCAGGAGTTGACTCGTTACTGTTGATGGCTGTGCCCCACACCGTTGTATTGTGCAGCAGAATTAATTTGTCAACTGAGAAATAAATATTCTCAACATGCTGAATAGATGCGGATAAAGGTCACATTACTGAATTACTCATATTCACAAAGCTACCTACGTTTCTGAGTATGACAGAGGGAAGAGGAATGTCATCCAACAAGCTTTATGAAATTGTATTCCTCAGAGAAAAGAGGATGAATCTCTTACATCTGTAATCTTATAATGGCATATTGTGTCAGAGACGTTGCACCATAAAACAATCAAATACACAGTAAAACAAGCAAACTGATTGTTATTTGTTTTTAAAATAAGTAACAATTCTCTTAGCAGGCAGGTTTTTTCCAGCCCTGCTTGATGTAATGCATTGTACTCAGGTGGCGTTACAGCCACCTGCACTGAATAAAATTGCTTTCTATAAAATGAAGTTACTCCATTAAATGGATGCTGGAGTTGTGTAAAATGCCTGCTGGGTACGATCTTGAAGTAGATGCCATTTACCCTAGTTCATGTCAAGAAACCTGCAGTTTGGGGAGTGCCCACCATGAGGGATTGACCACAGGACATATATGTCTTTTTTGATTGAATATGTATCACTGAGATGCCCGAGGTGTATTTATCAACCCCTTATTTTTGTTTCTCCCCTGCATACAAAACACTTAAAGTCAACACATAGTTTTAGAGCTACTGTAGGCTTTCTGATAGTAATAGGAAAACAATTAATTTTAGCCAATACATAGCCGACAACCTTGAATCGTTTACATCAGATTTTATAGCAGCTGAGCTCTAAAACATTATATCATCTTGCAGTTGTACTTATAGAAGACTCACGTACTGGGGGAACACTAATAATACACACCATGCAAAAGCCTTCACAAATGTAATTAGAAGTGCAAAAGATGTGCTTTTATTTATATGCAGTGCACTGTGATCCAAATAAACAGACAAAAATCATAAACAAAACCCTATCTCCTTTCGAGCCCAAACTAAAGCCACATAAACAGGTCCCTCTCTGAACAGATAACTAATAATGACAAACATGAGAAACACAAAACAGCCGGTCACACTTTACGATAAGGCACCGTGATTGCTTGTGAATTAATATATGAATACCACAGGATAAACAGATGAAAATGTCATGCACTTCCTCTGAGTTGTGATGTTAATTACATGTATAACTGGGTTAGGGTGATGCCCAGCTCCTACATCCCTGATTTAAATCACCTTGCCTCCTTTCTCCCTTAATAAAAGCAGGTGTATAAAAAGAGCTGCAAGGTCACAAGGCAGTCAGACTCCAGACTCTCTAATGAAATCTCACAATATATAATACATTTTTTCATGATTTACTCTCCACTGGTATTTGCTGGTCATGAATTAAATTATGGCTTAATTACAATGCAAGACATTTTGTAACTGAATACAAACAGCGCTTAATTTCATTGTTTGGATAAGCTAAAGACAATTATTTTACAAACCTTTACAAGCTTAAAAACATTTTACAAATCATCCCAATTTTAGTTCCTACACATCTTTTAGACTGACTTCTTAAGCAAAATAAAACGCAGGGTTTTCGGCTGGGTTCACTATATCATTATTATTATTTTTGTAAGGCTGCACAGGTTTACTCATTCGTGGGGGTTTGTACAAACTCTACTACCTTCGTTCATTCATTTTAGAAAATGTTTATTTGCACATACTTTCTCGAGGAATGTAGCATTTGAATCTACAATTAGGGTGACCATCTGGCATGAGACCAATTTCAGGACAGCAAGATTTCACTTAGCATGACGTTTTGGAAAGCTGTAAATGGTTAAAACAACAATACATTAAAAACGTTAAACAATTCTGCATTTGCGAAGAAACTGGACATTAATGTATCATTTTTCCTGTAAGACACATTTTACATCCGCCCCATGTGTGATAGTAAAACTTCTGTGGCAGACAGTGCTCCTGACATTGACTTAATCCATGGTATGCTGTTTTCCCATTCTTAATTGTAGCAACATGATCTGTCTTGTTTTCGGGGGATCCATTTTATTTAACTGCGACGTCAAGTTCAAATTGACTATAGCAAGCTACTGTACATCTGTGCAATAAATAAAAAAGTATGAGGCGTCACGTAAGTAAAACTGCACCAATATTCACGGAGTATTCATTACCATCTGAATTGGGTTAAACAAACCTTTTGAACAAAGCAAACTGTAACTCATAGTCTATTTACAAAAAAGTGTTAGGCTTAATAATGTTGATAATATCAACCACAGTGTTGCATAATAACATATTTGCATGTTCGATTTTTCAAATAGGTATTTTGCAGGACAAAGGTTACAAATGCCAGACTGTCCCGTAATTTGTGGGACGGTTGGTCACCCTAATTACAGTGCTTAGAGGCTTTTTCTTTTTCTTTCTCTGTTTACTTCTCAAAGAGAATCTAGTTCTGTTCACTAAATAACAGTTTTGCAAGTAAGGCAATATTAACTAGTGACAAGCAATAATAAGGAAAAGTAATACTGTATCATTTTATTATTATTATTGCCAGCAAAAGGTTACTTGTTTATTTATTGTAAAATCTTAACACTAGTAATAACAGCTTTAAAGGCAGTTATACATGAGTTATACATCTGACAGCCCGTACCATAATTTGCAACATTTCATTTTCACAGATGTCACACACTGACATGTTAAAACAAAGTTTCAAATAGAAAAATATCAGCCTTGGGTAAAGTAAGGATCAAAAATATTCAGAGTGAAAAAAATCATTCATGGAGAAAGAGAAGAAGAAAAAAGTGAAATATTTCCTGAAGGCTTGTTCTCTGTGAAGTGAAATCAGTGTATCATTTTAGCTTAGTTTTTTTTTTTTTTTTCAACACAAGAATATAATTATCATTAACCCTGAGTTTATCAATTTTATTAAAGCACTGCAGGGCAATACCTAGAGGAACTTCCAATCTAGTTTTAAAGTATGCTGAGGACTCAACATGTTATTTGGTGTAACATACATGATAATTTAAGTCAAATACACATGTATTTATTTCCAAGTTTTCTCTGCCTAGGAGTGATGTTTGTGAGGGGATGTGTGACTATATAGAGTGGAAAGATAGGTCAGGTATATTTCTAGATTGATTTCTGACATTTGTGTGTATCACTCAGGATGCACTTTTAAAAGTAGGATTTTCAGAATTTTGGATTTAATACATTACACTCTTTTTCATTTTTTCAGGAGGGCCAAGGAAGATGGGCACCTTCATCCACCCATTGACAACATGTGCCCTGTGGAGTGGAGCATTGTTGGCCTGGAAGACAACATCCCCAGGAGGGACGAAATGTTTGCACAGGATGGAATAAGAAAAGAATCACCGTGTTCAAAGAGAACATTTTTCCTATCTAAACTACAGGTGAAGGAGTGACTTTGATGTTACAGAAGGACCCTTACTCACCTTACCATGAGAGAGAAGCAGATTTGACAAAAATGAATAAAGGCAAACAAGTCTAAAAAGATATATCCAAGAGCAGCCAATATACAACATATATAAAATGTTCCAGATTGAACTGTTATTCATTTCATACAAACCCTGAATGAAATCACTGATGTATGGTTTTGAGGAGTTGAATGACCAAAGGCTTTCCTGTGAATTAAATCAAGTATTCCGGGAGGGAACAAAACTGAATCGGCATCTGTACTGAGTGGCTTCGCCTTCCTGGTGTTCAGCCTATTTGCAGAGAGGGCGAAGGCCAAAGCTAAACAGAGCTGGGTTTGTGCTGTCTTAGGTGGAGCTTTAGTAAACATGCTCTCTGTTGTGCAGAGTGAAATTCATCATTTATGGCAGACTTCCCAGCAAAACTGAAGATTTCAAACAGTAAGGGTGGAGTTGAATGAAGTGCTGATTTGAACAGTTCTGTTCAGTCACACGGAAACCACCTGCAGTTGATTTAACTACATTTTCTTTCTACCTAGATACAAGGTTTGCTCCAGATGTCATTCTAGCACTTGATTTATAAGCTGCTTGCAGATTAGGGATGCAAATCTGAGCTTCAAATCATGTCATATATGAAACAAGCCATGCATTTGAGACCCTGCCATTCAGGGTAGATAATAGATAACAAGCTTGTTTACCAAATCTTCTGCTTTCTTTGATTCTCCCACACATGCAAATTAGGTATACATCTACTTTGGTTGTCACTTGATGCATTTACATTCACAAAGAATCAGCTCACTTGGTCCTATTTGTGAACCCATTTTTACACTGTATAAAGGTTTATATACACTACAGTTCAAAAGTTTGGGGTCACTTGAAATGTCCTTGTTTTTGAAAGAAAAGCAATTTTTGCATCCATTAAAATAACATAAAATTGATCAAAAATACAGTGTAGACATTGTTAATTTTGTAAATGACTATTGTAGCTGGAAATGGCTGATTTGTAATGGAATATCTATATAGGCGTACAGAGGCCCTGTGACAGGCCGCTGTCTGTCACAGCACGGCTGCTGCTGACGCCCGCTGATTAGGTGCTCATGTGCCGCAGCTGTGTTGTCCGCTCCCTCGCAAACAGGCTGTGGACTCATGGCTGCAGGCAATGAGCATCGTGGCGACTGTGAGGTCAGCAGCAGCTGTACTTTATCTATTTAATCCCTCTCCTTCCCCGACGGAGGCAGCTAACCGTTGAGAAGGAGTACTGCCACTACAACCTCTGACTGCCCAGAACCCACTGTTTGTGTGCTTATTTTTTGCTTTGTTTTTCCCCTTTTTGTGTTCCCCTACTGGACTAACCTGACCCTCAATAAAGCCCGGACACCACCGGAATCCGAGACTCTTTCCCGGCGTTTTGTGACTGGTGTTTACAGGCCCATAATCAGCAACCATCATTCCTGTGTACCAATGGCATGTTGTGTTTGCTAATCCAAGTTTATCATTTTAAAAGGCTAAGTGATCATTAGAAATCCCTTTTGCAATTATGTTAGCACAGCTGAAAACTGTTGTGCTGATTAAAGAAGCAATAAAACTGGCCTTCTTTAGACTAGTTGAGTATCTGGAGCATCAGCAATTGTGGGTTTGATTACAGGCTCAAAACGGCCAGAAACAAATAACTTTCTTCTGAAACTCATCAGTCTATTATTCTGAGAAATGAAAGCTATTCCAAACTGCCAAGAAACTGAAGATCTCGTACAACGCTGTGTACTAACTGTGTCTCTAACCAGAATAGAAAGAGGAGTGGGAGGCCCCGGTGCTGAGCAAGAGGACAAATATATTACAGTGTCTGTTTTGAGAAACAGATGCCTCACAGGTCCTCAACTGGCAGCTTCATTAAATAGTACCCACAAAACACCAGTCTCAAAGTCAACAGTGAAGAGGCGACTCCGGGATGCTGTCCTTCTAGGCCAGTGGTTTTAAAACCAGTCCTGGAGTACCCCCTGCCGTGCTGGTTTTTGTTCCAACCTATGTCTTAATAAATTAATGGAATGGTATATTGCTTTGTTAGGTCAATTAAGGATTCAATTAAGCAATTAAGACCTCAGTTGGAATAAAAACCATCAGGGTAGGGGGTACTCCAGGACCGGTTTGAAAACCTCTGTTCTAGGCAGAGTTGCAGAGAAAAAGCCATATCTCAGACTGGCCAATAAAAAGAAAAGATTAAGATGGGCTAAAGAACACAGACACTGGACAGAGGAAGATTGGAAAAAGTATTATGGACAGACGAATCTAAGTTTGAGGTGTCCGGATCACAATGAAGAACATTCGTGAGACGCAGACCAAATGAAAAGATGTTGGAGGAGTGCTTGATGCCATCTGTCAAGCATGGTGGAGGCAATGTGATAGTCTGGGGTGCTTTGGTGGTGGTAAAATGGGAGATTTGTACAGGGTAAAAGGGATCTTGAAGAAGGAAGGCTATCACTCCATTTTGCAACGCCATGCCATAGCCTGTGGACGGCGCTTGATTGGAGACAATTTCCTCCTACAACAGGAAAATGACCCAAAGCACAGCTCCAAACTATGCAAAAACTATTTAGGGAAGAAGCAGTCAGCTGGTATTCTGTCTATAATGGAGTGGCCAGCACAGTCACCGGATCTCAACCCTATTGAGCTGTTGTGGGAGCAGCTTGACCGTATGGTACGTAAGAAGTGCCCATCAAGCCAATCCAACTTGTGGGAGGTGCTTCAGGAAGCATGCGGACTACCTCAACAAATTGACAACGAGAATGCCAAAGGTCTGCAAGGCTGTAATTTCTGAAAATGGAGGATTCTTTGGCGAAAGCAAAGTTTGAAGGACACAATTATTATTTAAATTAAAAATAATTATTTGTAACCTTGTCAATGACTATATCTCCTATTCATTTTGCTATATTTCCTATTCAAACTAATTTCATGCATGTTTTCATGGCAAACAAGGTCATTTCTGAGTGACCCCAAACTTTTGAACGGTAGTATATATATGAATATGAATATAAAATTTGATTGTTTTAAATAAACATTAAGATATAAGTGAGCACTGGTAACAGAAGCTATAGCTTTTGATATGCAATGTAAAATCAACTTTTGTTAAGAGAATAATTAAAGCATTCTTAATAAACCGCCACTAACATGGTCATCCGTCCAGCCCCCCCTAGTGAATTCCAAGGTAGCACAAGAGAGAGACAGAATGGATATTAAAAAAACAGCATCTCCTGCCATGTGTTTGGATTCACCTGTGGCAGCCGCACTGCCCTCTGCCAGTGGCTTGACGCTGGTCTAGCATGCAAATGTTGCCAAATTGTTGGTAGATAGGGGCCCCTTGAAGGGTGAGGCCCATGCCAAAACACTAAGTAAAATTGCATTGTCAATAAACTTTACTTTTTCACATACTTTTCAGTCCTGACTGAAAAGTAATTACCAAGAGGTTGTTGGCCTGATGTCAGTATTTTAATAGCTAGTGGCTTAATTATACCATCAAGCCATTTCTTGCAGGTTCCTAGAGAATCAACATTTGTATAATTTATTTATTTATTGGAATTTAGATTAAGTGATAAAGTCCAATAAGAAGAGGCTACAGAATATGTGATTTATTTACACCTCTTGACAGCCAACAATACAGCAGATTTTTAGGGGACAGAATGCAGAATAAATACCTTATAATATGCTATGGTTGTAAATGGATAATAGTTTATATATTGAGCCCTTCAGGGACATATTGCTTATTTCCTTCTGTCAATGAATGAAGAGAGGGAAAACATAAGAATGATGTATTGGTGTACATGGTCTAAACCTAAACATGCATCTTTATTCACTTATAAGGAAAACAATTTAAATACATGAAAACATTCGCTTATCAAGACCTCCAATGAGAGTATAACGATGTGAAACATGTCTTTGTCCACCCTGAGTCTGTGTTCATACAGTCACAGTTATCCAAAATATATACACAAAAAAGAACAATACAAAATGATTGGAACCCTTCAATTGAAGCAATATTATTCAGTTATTAATTTACATGGTATCTTTACTTCAATTTTATGTGACTGTGTTTCATAAACATAATAAACTTCCCTAAATAGAATTCACAATGGACACTTAACTGACAATCATTGATAAGCTATAGTTCTGCTTCTGAACCCAGTTATTGCAGTTTAATACCCCTGCTGAATAGAATATGTTTTAAGAGACACTAATGAACTAAGTACTTTGAATACAATAAAATGTGCCAAAACATAACTATACCCAGAACCATAGGAGAAATAACACATTCCTGTATGTCCCCTATTGAGATGATTGCACGTTATATGGTAAATATTTATAGAAAACAAATATAATAGAAAGTAAAAACGTAGCCTCTGCTACCAATCTGTGAACTTTTGTCACAATGTGCAGAGCTTCTGGAGTGAGGAATTTCCTTCACAGGTTTCTGTAATAACCTGCTTGTGGTGTTCAAGTGGAACAACGGAACCTATTATTCCCATCAAGAAGAGCTTTGAAAATGTAATTTCCCAATTACATGCATCTTACTTACTTATTCCCTTTTAGCTAAAAGCTAAATTAAACTATTTACTTATTTTTTCCATCACCAACTCATTTAGAAAAAAAATATCAAAGCATGTTCCGCAAGAAAACCGATGCTAAACAACACTTCTCTAAAACCACTGAACCTTTAAATGTGCTTTCAATGTCCCCAATCCAAGTCTTAGAATCTTAAATACTAAATGGTTTCCTTTTCTCGGTAACTGGTGGGGATTTTATAATGTGTTATAAGCTTTATATATAAGTCTTCTATTGATTGGAATCATTTAATAGCTTTAAAATATACACATCCCCCATCTTCCTTTCCAAATGCTAGTCCAAGAAACCTGCTAATTTAGAATAAAAATAAAAATATTGTATTTGTAGTTTTGTGATTCACAATTAATAATTTCCTCAATTCATTCCAGACCACAAGAGCGTTGTAAAAGCAACACATTGAAGATGCAAAATCTAATTATATAAGGTACTGGTCAGATCAAAATCTGCACCATGAGAGTATCCCTGGAATTGAATATAGAAAACACTGTGAATTAATGAATTTACCGTTACTCCATATAAAATCGATGTCATTTAGTGCATAACTGTGGCCGCAGTGTTAAGTGTGGTTCTGTTGTATGTGGCTTAAGCACAGTAAGAAAAAAAAGAAAAAAAAAGAAAAACAGCTCATAAGGCTGTCTCACAGAAACTCTTTAACTGTAATTTGAAACAGATTTTTGATTTAATTTGTGTGCATACTTACCATGCAGGCTTTAAGGGAATTTTAAATTTAAATTTTACCAGGCACATCTACATTTTTCCAATGAGGTTCCATGTATATGTACCTACAGAATAATTCTGAAAACGCTGCCAAGTTATCTGGGCTGTTTGACTATGAGAGCAAAATTCCACTTAGTAAATAGTATCAGTTAGTAAATACAAGCTATTGCCAATTGCTGACAGAAGGGTCAATAGCCCAATTTGTTGGAGGGCCTGGAAAAGGGTCAGGGGTATCCCATTTATATAACAAGTTATCAAATTAATATACCATTTATATCACACATTATTGAATTTAATGTGTACTTTTCAGTTTTAAAAGAAAGCTACCCCAGGACTTAACTGTGAATTCTAAGTGGATTACAGAAATATGTTTATGTTTTACTATTATTATTATATGTATACATTTTTAAGCTCAAGGCACCTCTCCCTCTCTCTGGTCCGCTCTATCAGTTGTTATTTGATGTCTTGGCCAAGGCTGTGTACTGGGAGCAGAAAGAAGTGTGGTTGGAAATACAATGACTGTAATTGTAGTTGACTTAATCAAATGTTTTACCATGGACTCATTTCTTTTCGACATTGGAAAGGAAAGAGGATATGTGACACACGCTAGACCTGCAATCTGCATACATTTGTAGCAGGAAGAAGGGGAGAATTCCAATTAGATGCAGTTCCCCAACACCCTATTTGAGCATTACTATTCAGACTGACAGTTCAAGCTGGTAACACTTTCTGTGTTCTATTTATACTTTTATTTCGTGTGCTGCTTGACAACAGCGAGTCACAAAGTGAAGAAAAGAAGCCATTTGGAAAGCATCAGTGCAATACATTAGTTTAGCACACTGAAGCATAAAAAAAGTGTTTTCTCGCTTATGCTGAGAATAGAATTTTTGTATTCAGCATGCATTATCTAGATGGATGATTTAGAAAAATAATAACAACACATATAAGTTATCTAAGTATACTTGACGCAGCCACATAGTTTAAAAAAAAAGCTAATGCATGCAGCCTGTGTGGTCAGAGTCCCCCCCCCGATTCGAACCACCATGTTTTAGGCACACCTCTAATATCTGAAATACATCTCAAATCACTTCCTGTATGTTGCCTGAGATCATCACTTCCTGTTTAGTCATTCATTTATTTCTATGTAACTGAATGAGTAAACAGGAAGTGATAATCTCCACAAATCTATAGGACGTTCTTTCGAGATATCTCAAAATACAGAATACAGAATACAATTCAATATTAAATTGTGCATCACTAGTTCTAAAAGAAAACACTGGTGAGATACTCATGTGGCATTTATATACATTTGAAATTATGTTCTTAGATGGCATTGAGGTTGCATTTGAGGGTAGGATTGGTCTGATTCCACTCACAAATAATTCTCTATTGCACTCCATTACTGGTTTTAACCCAGAAACGTAGTAAACATAGATTAGTCTGGCCTAGACTTATAAATGAAATAGAGAGTTAGTTATGCAGTAGGGATTGGTTTTCTGCAAGGTTTTGTAATGTATTCTTTTCCCATGATGTTTGAAGCTTTTTAATGGTCTCCTCAAAACCATCAAAAGATTTTTGGAATTCCTTTACTTAAAGGAATTAAACTAAAACCACACATGCGACTCAGACAAGCAGCACCTTCATCATGTTATATATACAGTATATACAGGAACATGTTCAAGAACAAGAAACATGACCCATAATGCAGCATGGGAACTCACTCAGGCTTATTTTTAGGACTTGAGTTCAACTGATTTTATATCACAGTTAATCCCAAGTCTTGTGTGGGCATCGCAGATTAGAATTTCTGGTGCAGAAGCAAAGGATTTGCAACCAAGTACTGAAACTCACAATTTAATTCATGATTATGTTAGTTTGTTCAAATACTTTTAAGCCCCTAAAATTGGGTGGACCACATATAAAAATGGGTGTAATTCCTACACCGTTCACCCAATTTGGATGTAGCTACTCTAACATTAAAGATGAAAGTCTACTTGATTGTAAAAAAGTCTGACTGCTTCCTTTCAAATCGACTGTGGTGTACAGTTCCAAAATGATGACAATTGTGTCACTGTCCAAATATTTATGGACCTAACTGTATGTATATATATATACACCGATCAGCCATAACATTATGACCACTGACAGGTGAAGTGAATAACACTGATAATCTCGTTATCATGGCACCTGTCAGTGGGTGGGATATATTAGGCAGCAAGTGAACATTTTGTCCTCAAAGTTGATGTGTTAAAAGCAGGAAAAATGGGCAAGCGTAAGGATCTGAGCGACTTTGACAAGGGCCAAATTGTGATGGCTAGACGACTGGGTCAGAGCATCTCCAAAACTGCAGCTCTTGTGGGGTGTTCCCGGTCTGCCGTGGTCAGTACCTATCAAAAGTGGTCCAAGGAAGGAAAAGCGGTGAACCGGCGACAGGGTCATGGACGGCCAAGGCTCACTGATGCACGTGGGGAGCGAAGGCTGGCCCGTGTGGTCCGATCCAACAGACAAGCTACCGTAGCTCGAATTGCTGAAAACGTTAATGCTGGTTCTGATAGAAAGGTTTCAGAACACACAGTGCATCGCAGTTTGTTGCGTATGGGGCTGCGTAGCCACAGACCAGTCAGGGTGCCCATGCTGACCCCTGTCCACTGCTGAAAGCGCCTACAATGGGCACGTGAGCATCAGAACTGGACCACGGAGCAATGGAAGAAGGTGGCCTGGTCTGATGAATCATGAGTTCAAGGTGTTGACTTGGCCTCCAAATTCCCCAGATCTCAATCCAATCGAGCATCTGTGGGATGTGCTGGACAAACAAGTCCGATCCATGGAGGCCCCACCTCGCAACTTACAGGACTTAAAGGATCTGCTGCTAATGTCTTGGTGCCAGATACCACAGCACACCTTCAGAGGTCTAGTGGAGTCCATGCCTCGACAGGTCAGGGCTGTTTTGGTGGCAAAAGGGGGACCTACACAATATTAGGCAGGTGGTCATAATGTTATGGCTGATCGATGTATAATGTAGCATAAATATAAATGACATTGAGCTAATACACTTGCTGGCTTTTAGGAACAGCACATTGTGGATATAATGGTGCAATTGTATAAATGAGTTAAACAACTTCCACCACAGTTTTAATAAAGCATGTCTAATAGTCTGATAGTACCCAGGGTACATTTGTGTAATGGAACGCAGATCAAAATCAAAATTGTGGAACCGAGACTAGGGACTGGCAGTACCCTGTAATGTTTTTTAGTGCTTTTCAATATAATTTAAATTATGATGCCACTAGATAATGAAAATCAAGGTCTGGCTTCGTTTTCAGAATCCATCAAAGTCTTTCCAAATGCAATTTAAACTCAGGCTGACACGGAATGACTAACAACAAAGGACATTTCATTTAAAGCTAGAGGTTTCATATTTCTCTTTAGAGCAATATTGTACATTTGCAATAGTCTCTCTGTCTGTCTGTCTGTCTGTCTGTTTGTCTGTCTGTCTGTAGGTAGGTAGGTGCAGATTTTTTTTGTGTGAGAGTAGCATTGTTGAAATACAAATTGGTAAGTGCTCAGTGGGTGTGCAAGTGTCAATTTCTTTGCACATTGTGAGTTTGCAATAATATAAATTTCCAGTTACACAGTAGAAGTAAAGTTGCTTTGTTTATTATGTGATTAGAACCTGCTTAACATCTTACTTTATCTTTCTCAGTGGGGAATATTTTTGAATCCAAACAGTACAGTTTATCTGAAGCATTTTAATCACATGAAAATTAAAGTAGTCTGCTAGTGATTTAATTATGTTATATCTTATGATTTCATATTTACTTGCTCATGTACAGTGCCAGTTTTTAGCCCAAAGTAGTGTATGATATTTTAATCTAATGCTGACTCAGAACAGTTTTTCTTATTTTGTATACAGTATTATTTATTTCCGTCAACACCTTGCAAAATATGATATGTTTTCCCCTGCTTTGATTAATATTTTTTGATACTTCATACAAAATTTAAGGTTGTTTGGCTAAGATAAAAAAATATTTTATAAAAGGCTGTCAAATCTTTCCCATAACAACTCCATAGGTATTTTTCCTTTATCCTTTTTTTTTTGAACGGAAAATTAATCTAGGCAAGATTATTGATTTGGGAAAATGCCAAGTTATTTCATAAATCTTTTTATTACCTTAAACATCATTATCTAAAAGTGTCCAATGCAGCAGCATAATATATATATATATATATATTTTTTTTTTTTTGTTTTTCATTCTCTGTTTTAAATTACCTAAGATGTTCCATTGATCCTGTTAATGCAAAACTGAATACGATATATTCCCCAATGTTAACTTTGATATGATGAATTTGCTAAGTAAGGTGGATGCGGCTTTATGGTTTAGAAGTCTTCATAATGGCGCATATATCCATGTTGTCTGATATATTTTATCATAAGTCTGGAGGCTGCACAGATGGCTGCTTAATCACAAAGAGAGATTTAAAACTCTTATCCCAATTCACTATGCTAACCTTATCTGTCTCTGCAAGTCCCAAGACCTGACTATTACATACATAATAATAATAATAATAATACATACATACATATACTAGATATACATATATAACTGTCTGCTGGTAGTGTTGTAACTTTGTAAGTCAAACATTGAAACACGACATCGTAAGACGTTTGACCAGTAGAGCTTGATTCATTAGAGCAGTACGGAACAGACACAAACACAAGTACTAAAGATACAAACAACTATACACCGATCAGCCATAACATTATGACCACCTGCCTTACATTGTGTAGGTTCCCCTTTTGCCGCCAAAACAGCCCTGACCCGTCAAGGCATGGACTCCACTAGACCTCTGAAGGTGTGCTGTGGTATCTGGCACCAAGACGTTAGCAGCAGATCCTTTAAGTCCTGTAAGTTGCGAGGTGGGGCCTCCATGGATCGGACTTGTTTGTCCAGCACATCCCACAGATGCTCAATTGGATTGAGATCTGGGGAACTTGGAGGCCAAGTCAACACCTTGAACTCATGATTCATCAGACCAGGCCACCTTCTTCCATTGCTCCGTGGTCCAGTTCTGATGCTCACGTGCCCATTGTAGGCGCTTTCAGCAGTGGACAGGGGTCAGCATGGGCACCCTGACTGGTCTGTGGCTACGCAGCCCCATACGCAACAAACTGCGATGCACTGTGTGTTCTGACACCTTTCTGTCAGAACCAGCATTAACGTTTTCAGCAATTCGAGCTACGGTAGCTTGTCTGTTGGATCGGACCACACGGGCCAGCCTTCGCTACCCACGTGCATCAGTGAGCCTTGGCCACCCACGACCCAGTCACCGGTTCACCGCTTTTCCTTCCTTGGACCACTTTTGATAGGTACTGACCACAGCAGACCGGGAACACCCCACAAGAGCTGCAGTTTTGGAGATGCTCTGACCCAGTCGTCTAGCCATCACAATTTGGCCCTTGTCAAAGTCGCTCAGATCCTTACACTTGCCCATTTTTCCTGCTTCTAACACATCAACTTTGAGGACAAAATGTTCACTTGCTGCCTAATATATCCCACCCACTGACAGGTGCCATGATAACGAGATTATCAGTGTTATTCACTTCACCTGTCAGTGGTCATAATGTTATGGCTGATCGGTGTGTATTATAAAATAAAGGTGCACTGACTGTGCTAATTACCAAAATAGGCAGTTAAATCAATTGTATGAGAAAGGGATTAAAGTAACTTTTGGTATTGATAATAACAGTGACAATATTCTATTTAAGAGGAAGTTTATTCTTAATCATCTATATTGTTATTCCAAGCCTAATTTAATGTATTAGTATTGGTTAGTTATTTCAAAATTAATTGTATCAATCTCAAAACATCGGTTTGGGAGAGATGTTCACAATGCCTTTCAATCGATGATTGAGCAGAACTGCACTAAACATAGGTTATCTATCAATCTGCTGATTAGCTAATACTGAATTTGGTCTCAGATAGCTAATGGCAGAATGGTGAACATCTATCTCCATATACACACATATATACCTATCTTTTCCAGATAGTCACTCATATAAGTATAACAAACATTCAGATATTTAATATAACTAGTAATGTGGTTTTGTATATCAGCAACACTTCCCTTTTCTTCATAAAGAGTTCATAAATAACAAATATTGAATGGTCAAACATTTATCAGAATTTCCTAAAAGGTTGGCCACCCTAGTCAGGAGCTTGATAAAGATGCAGGCAGGGACATAAGGAGTGTGTCCGCAAGGTGAGGAACAACTGTCTGCTGATGCCAGGTTCTTCTGGTCCTTTGAGTATCAATCTGAAAGATCCGCAAATAAGGAGGTTCTGTCACTTAGATGTTCCACTGAAGTGACGGCCCTTCCTCAGGGTGTCCTCGAGGGGAAATCTGGAGACAGTTCTCTGGGCAAGATGATATAGATCAAGATCAAGTGTTCAGCTGGTGTAGCGAGGACAAAGTCTTTAGTAAAGAGCTTACTACCAGCTGTGGGCCTTTTTTTGTGGAACATTCTTCATTGGTGGATCCCATATGAGATAGAAACATCAGCTGCTGATTGGCTGCTCATTTGGTAGCTGTCAAGGTATTATTGACCTGGGGTTGCTTCTTGATCCTAAACCAACCACTGGTCAGCACTTTCTTTTGAGATTTCTACATGACCAGCGAACACACACTTAGTTAGCAAAGCGCTACCTTGCTTATACTGCAATGACCTTCCTGGTTGTTACTTAATTTGGTTACTGCACTGCATCATAGTACGAAGCCATGAAACCAGAGAAGATTACAATAAGCCAGGGTCTGATTTCACTTGATTGAATGAACAGCATATAATGAGAATGAGAATGAGAACGGGTTCGGGTTCGGGTTCGGGTTCGGGTTCGGGTTCGGGTTCGGGTTCGGGTTCGGGTTCGGGTTAGGGTTAGGGTTAGGGTTAGGGTTAGGGTTAGGGTTAGGGTTAGGGTTAGGGTTAGGGTTAGGGTTAGGGTTAGGGTTAGGGTTAGGGTTAGGGTTAGGGTTAGGGTTAGGGTTAGGGTTAGGGTTAGGGTTAGGGTTAGGGTTAGGGTTAGGGTTAGGGTTAGGGTTAGGGTTAGGGTTAGGGTTAGGGTTAGGGTTAGGGTTAGGGTTAGGGTTAGGGTTAGGGTTAGGGTTAGGGTTAGGGTTAGGGTTAGGGTTAGGGTTAGGGTTAGGGTTAGGGTTAGGGTTAGGGTTAGGGTTAGGGTTAGGGTTAGGGTTAGGGTTAGGGTTAGGGTTAGGGTTAGGGTTAGGGTTAGGGTTAGGGTTAGGGTTAGGGTTAGGGTTAGGGTTAGGGTTAGGGTTAGGGTTAGGGTTAGGGTTAGGGTTAGGGTTAGGGTTAGGGTTAGGGTTAGGGTTAGGGTTAGGGTTAGGGTTAGGGTTAGGGTTAGGGTTAGGGTTAGGGTTAGGGTTAGGGTTAGGGTTAGGGTTAGGGTTAGGGTTAGGGTTAGGGTTAGGGTTAGGGTTAGGGTTAGGGTTAGGGTTAGGGTTAGGGTTAGGGTTAGGGTTAGGGTTAGGGTTAGGGTTAGGGTTAGGGTTAGGGTTAGGGTTAGGGTTAGGGTTAGGGTTAGGGTTAGGGTTAGGGTTAGGGTTAGGGTTAGGGTTAGGGTTAGGGTTAGGGTTAGGGTTAGGGTTAGGGTTAGGGTTAGGGTTAGGGTTAGGGTTAGGGTTAGGGTTAGGGTTAGGGTTAGGGTTAGGGTTAGGGTTAGGGTTAGGGTTAGGGTTAGGGTTAGGGTTAGGGTTAGGGTTAGGGTTAGGGTTAGGGTTAGGGTTAGGGTTAGGGTTAGGGTTAGGGTTAGGGTTAGGGTTAGGGTTGTCTAGCCAAGTACTGGAATCTGACTATTGACTTTGTGGAAATGAAACAGAATTAAGCATACAGATAAAGATGAAATGCTTGAATTTTTCCAGGGAGTCTAGTGATCACATCCTATATTTGCCTCCTGCATATAATCGAATGAATTTCCATACCCTTATAAATGTCCTTATAAATGTTTAATTTTGGGGGTTTGTGAATTCTGATATACAGCACATCCGCTTTAAACCCAGTATGGTTCATTAATCCACTTTAATGCAGAATGAGAGAAAATTATTGTTTTAGACACTTTTTAAAGAGTGGAAACATTCTGATGTGGTTTTGGAATTACCAACAATGAACACTAGATGGATGATTATTTTTCTATGGCCCATTACTGCCATGATTGATCTGTATACTAGGGCTGCTTTTTGGAGCAGCTGCACAGCTGCAGAGCAGGGGAAATTATATATTTGCATTTGGATGAGATTAGCTTTGTTATTGGCATTGGACACCTTAGTTCCATACCATTATTTAATACATGTTGCTAAAGCATAAGTGAACACCAGATGTCATAGAATTTAGCCATCTGTAAAGGAGTAATTTAAGTTTATTGAGCCATTATAACAGGCTTTATGTCTCTAAAAATATTACGTGTAAGGTGTGTAATCAAAACAGTAACTTTAACTTTTTACCTCCACTTTGCATTGTTTAATTACTTTATTCAGAATTATGAGATAAAATGCACTTAGGCTTGTCTCTTAATATTAAAATCCTGAAATACCATATTGCTCTATATATAAATTATAGCTATTGTCAAAACACGATGAGAAGGCACAAAAAGTAAAAAGGGAATAGGTAGAATTTGTATAATCATGTCAATTATTTATTTAACCGGTTTTGTGTAATGTAAAGCCAGGGCAGGAAATCAAACTTAAAACACTGCCACAGCAATACATGGCTGAAAAAATAGAATGGCCCTTGTTATAATCTTCACTAGTATTTCATTACTACTGCTGTAAAATGGATCATAAAATGATGTATTAGTGTGGTTAAGATGACTGCAAATGTGTTGGTTGTGTTAGCTTTTCATAACCATTGATGTGCTGTAATTGCTGCTGTAGATTATAGAAAGAGAACATGATATTCTAATGGCTTCTGCAATGGTGTACAGTGCTGTATTAGGATATTAGGATAATACAGACCTGGATACGTCTGTGGGAAGGCCAATCCTTAAACATTCTGAAATGTCAATAGAGATCATGCATCCTGCCACATACCTGTATGAAAGCCATACATAAGTAAATTTTATATATCTATATATATATAAAACATGACATGATTACGGAGAGAAAATCCATGGTATTAAATACAATGATAAATAGAAGATGTACAAAGAATATTTTATAATCTGTGTTCATTGTATATATATATATACACTCACCTAAAGGATTATTAGGAACACCATACTAATACTGTGTTTGACCCCCTTTCGCCTTCAGAACTGCCTTAATTCTACGTGGCATTGATTCAACAAGGTGCTGAAACCATTCTTTAGACATGTTGGCCCATATTGATAGGATAGCATCTTGCAGTTGATGGAGATTTGTGGGATGCACATCCAGGGCACGAAGCTCCCATTCCACCACATCCCAAAGATGCTCTATTGGGTTGAGATCTGGTGACTGTGGGGGCCAGTTTAGTACAGTGAACTCATTGTCATGTTCAAGAAACCAATTTGAAATGATTCGACCTTTGTGACATGGTGCATTATCCTGCTGGAAGTAGCCATCAGAGGATGGGTACATGGTGGTCATAAAGGGATGGACATGGTCAGAAACAATGCTCAGGTAGGCCGTGGCATTTAAACGATGCCCAATTGGCACTAAGGGGCCTAAAGTGTGCCAAGAAAACATCCCCCACACCATTACACCACCACCACCAGCCTGCACAGTGGTAACAAGGCATGATGGATCCATGTTCTCATTCTGTTTAAACCAAATTCTGACTCTACCATCTGAATGTCTCAACAGAAATCGAGACTCATCAGACCAGGCAACATTTTTCCAGTCCTCAACTGTCCAATTTTGGTGAGCTTGTGAAAATTGTAGCCTCTTTTTCCTATTTGTAGTGGAGATGAGTGGTACCCGGTGGGGTCTTCTGCTGTTGTAGCCCATCCGCCTCAAGGTTGTACGTGTTGTGGCTTCACAAATGCTTTGCTGCATACCTCGGTTGTAACGAGTGGTTATTTCAGTCAAAGTTGCTCTTCTATCAGCTTGAATCAGTCGGCCCATTCTCCTCTGACCTCTAGCATCAACAAGGCATTTTCACCCACAGGACTGCCGCATACTGGATGTTTTTCCCTTTTCACACCATTCTTTGTAAACCCTAGAAATGGTTGTGCGTGAATATCCCAGTAACTGAGCAGATTGTGAAATACTCAGACCGGCCCGTCTGGCACCAACAACCATGCCACGCTCAAAATTGCTTAAATCAACTTTCTTTCCCATTCAGACATTCAGTTTGGAGTTCAGGAGATTGTCTTGACCAGGACCACACCCCTAAATGCATTGAAGCAACTGCCATGTGATTGGTTGGTTAGATAATTGCATTAATGAGAAATTGAACAGATGTTCCTAATAATCCTTTAGGTGAGTGTATATATACATACATATATATATATTAGTTTTAGGCAGGTGTGAAAAAATGCTGTAAAGTAGGAATGCTTTCAAAAATAGACATGCTAATAGATTATATTAATCAATTAATTAAATGCACCTAGAAGAATTGAAGGCAAAGGGTGGTCACACCAAATATGGATTTGATGTAGATTTTTCTTCTGTTCACTCACTTGATAAATATAATCTATCAACATGTCTATTTTTGAAAGCATTCCTACTTTACAGCAGTTTTTCACACCTGCCTAAAACTTTTGCACAGTACTGTACATCTTCCATGGCAGTGCACAAATATAATTGACCACACAAAGTAAAATCCTGTGTGAGTTCTTGCATAAAGTTGTGTTGGGATTTTTCGATGGACTGTGGGAACTGGGAATAATACTGCTTACATTGGACCTGTTGCCCTCATTGACTGTTTTTACTGTATATTTGTCATGAAATATACATTTTTATGGCAGACGTACTGTTACTGTAGAGTATGCATCACGTTTCCAAAAATAAAATCAGCCATAAAATTAAATTTGAAAAAAATATTTTCATAGCAAATTTAAAAGTATTTTCTAATGTTGTAGGTTTATACAATCTTGAGGCACAGGAATCTCCCAAATATATGAGTTTGCTATTGAACACTGAGCTATTGTTCATAACCTAGCATGAATAAAGCAAAGGACCGAAGGACATATATTGAGGATATTTCCATTTTTTTTTATTATTTTAAGTTTGAAGACCAGACAAGCTCATACTAACTTTTGCATTAACCTGCAGGGCTGGATTATATACAAAAAGAACAATTCATTATCACACAATTGCAAAGGCTGTAGTGGTCATTCTGCCTTCAATAAATAAGTTTTTTTTAATGTATTTATTAGTATTTGTTTTTGCAATCACTGACAATTCATAAGCCAGTACCACATTATGTTGACAACAGTTCAATATTACAAGATTGATTCCACAATTTGTTCAAAATTGCTATGAAATTTATGCAATGATCTACAAAGAAAAAGTCAACCATAGACCAGTTTACATTATGTAAATGAAAATTATAAGCCCTTTCAAAAATCACATGGTACATACCCAGGGTCTATCAAAATGAAAAATACAATAACTGATGCACCTCTCTACTGTACATATTGACTATGTATCCATACACTAGATCTCACATGTAGTGGAAAACGTGGAATTTTATTTTTTAAAGAGAAAATAAATGAATGTGGTCTTCCCCAAGAGTCTACAGCTCTAAACAAAAAATAGGAAGAAAAAAAAAAAAATCAATAACCCAAAGGTTTTTTATATTTAATATTTAATATTTATAGCTTCATGTTTATTTACCTCTGGTCTTCTGAAAGGAATAAACCAAAAAGGGGATTGGTAATACTAGTTATATAACCCATCTTTCAATTCCTTTTGGAAAATATTTTGCCCGATTTACTAGATAGTTCCTGACAAGGTTATATTCTGCAGCACCTCCAACTATAAATGTATAGTTATATATATATAAATATAACTATAAAGTGAGAGAAGATGTTCCTTCTACTGAAGAGTTAATAACCCCAGTGCAGACATCAGCTGAGACAGCTCCCTTCCTGTTTGTTGCCTTCTGCTGGCCTCTGACCAACACATAGCGGGTGGCACAGACAGTGTTGACATGTTTGCAAATCTGCTGCCAGACATTTTCCCTTCTGCCATACTACAGGGACCACTTTATCCCCCCTAAGTACAAACAAAACATCACAAAAAGCCTTCTCAAAGCAAATAATGCAAGGCTTTCATACTGCTGTGCTATCCTAAAATGTTTATTTTTATTTTTAAAGTGAACACACAAGAAGAAAGAAGAAAATATATTGTCATCCATTGTTGATGTATGCTACCCTACCCTGACACATCTCTTCTCTCTCATCTCTTCTTCAGTTACTCTTGTCAAGACTTGAGAACCTTGTCATCTGAAAGGCTTGGGCTGGGATTAAATCAAAACTTTGACCCACCAGCTAATAGAAAACTACAGAACTGTACTCAGTTGCAGCTTCATTTCTAGTTAGATGCCACTTTCTTCTAATCATAAATGTAACCGCTATAATGTACAGGTTTATGGTTTTCTATTAGCAGATGGGTAAAAGTTTTGATTTAAATCAGGCGCTTGGACTTTATGGGGACTTTCCATCAGCGTTGCTAAGTCATTGTACAACAGGCTTACCATATTTTATCCTGTGTCATTAAAGTGTTTCATCCTCAATATCTAGCTTCTAACACTCCTCTCTCCCTTGTTCTTCACAGTTTAGACTTTGCGAGTATGGGGAGCACAGCAATGCCCACTTGACCCACACAGTCTCCTTCAGCAAATAAGTTTAACCTTGTTTCGGCCAAATTAATTGGCTGGCTGCAACATTTGTCCTTATCAATCATGAGAAATCAGTGCAGCTTGGATACCTACTTTCGTGGAGCAAAAAACAAATGGTGTTTCTGTAGAGGAACATGTATGCAGTCTAAGAGGAATACAATGGGCATGACAATCAAGAATATCAGGCAGACCAACCTTATTCAGGAATAGTTTAATTCCTAGTTCTCCAATATATATTGTCATTGAAAACAGGCTGAACAGGCTTTCCGCAATGGAATAAGTAGAGACAACCTGCGGATGAGCTGAAACACAAAAATTATTTTCGTTTTTTCAAACTACCCACAAAATGTCATGGTGATATTGTTTTGCAAGAGTTGTGGCTCCTATCAACAAATTATAGGAGATATGTTTCACATATGTCATGTACAATTATATGGGCATCTAAAATGCACTTGTTAAATTTACACAAGCCTTCAGAAAGTTGTCAATTCAGAATTTCATGTAGGGAAAATAGAATATATATATATATATATATATATATATATATATATATATATATATATATATGCAGACATCTGACATTATGAAGAAAGTTTGAAGATAAGTGAGAATAGAAGCATACTGCATTGAAAAGAGAGGCATATATGAAACCAATACAGACTCTTTAAAACCATTTTTTTTCTTTTAAACCTTAGTTATAGGATTTTAATCTAAAACTTAAATATCTGGTGATTGAAAAAGCCATTTGATTGCATAGAAACATCAGCTGAAAAAAGTAACCCTTTGCCAACAAAATGGGATGCATATACTTAGGAATACCTGTACCTAGGTATATAAGAAACATTTTAGTCAGATATAGGGAGATAAAGAACTGGCAAGGGGTATTCATAAATGATGAAAAATATAAGAAGTTTCAAACAAATTAATGAAATTAAAGAATTGATGCCTGCGCCACTAGAACTCAATCATCCCTCTAACAAGCTAATGGATGAAAGCTACTGGTTGGGAAACAGTTAAAATGTCTCTGCTTTCTCTGTTGTCCTGCTGCTGAAGCCTTAACGTACCTGAATTGAGTCTATAAATCATCTTGCTTATCAGAAGCTTCATGAAATGAATGGCATTCACCTAATCCCAGTACCTTCAAAACAGCAGAAGCTCTTTTTCTGAATCATGAGCTGTCTGAAGAAACATTATGCTTTACTTTAAAGCTGCTAGATGCAGGAAAATGTAGAAATAGAGACATGATTCACAATGATTCATAATTGTCTGGAAGGATCTTGTTAAAGCAACCATGTTCATTATACCTCTTTAAATCAATGCAAAACTGTAAAATATTGCTGCCTCCAACTTTGGCCAATCTGAAAAATCTATTTGGCTAGTAAGTGTTTGGTTTGAACTTACAGCACTGGGTCAATAGAGCAAAAACACAATCTATAAAATGATCTGTAAATGTCCAGTTAAACAATAAAAACCATGTGGCTTTCTAACATATTCCATACTTGCCTTTAAAATATGTATAAACATGTGCCTCTGGACCTCTGCTAGTTCACCTTTGCTATAGAGACTGACTTCATTGTTCATGCATATACTTACTAATATTAGTATTGAGTAATATAGCACAGCATAAAAGCATGGACTAAATTCTTGCTGCTATTAAATGTTATTAACATATTCCACATTCTGATGTACTGCAGTAACATTTCATAATACAACAGTACAGAATATATATTTGTGAAGTCAAAGCACATGGACAACTAGGATTTCTGATGCCAAAAAAAGTTTTAAAGACACTCTAAATGGTAATAAAGTAACTATGCTATTTAATTGGAACTGACAACACTGTCACCAAAGACATGAGTTGAAAGTGACATCACCTGGTGCAAAGAAGGCGGCTTTCAACAAGGCTTTTTTTTTTGTACTACTACAGAAAGTGTGGTCAAAATCAGAAATAACATTTTGCCATATTCCCCACGTTGAAATCCTAAGCACCGAGAGATCGTTATGTGAAATTACATTTTACAACCTATAAGAAAGGATGTTCGTAAATGCCATACATATAGTATATCTCCATTATACATTGAAATTAGACTGGTCTACATAATGAATGCTATTTATTTTTTGTAATGTTTAAACATTGCATGAACTTGCACGGTTGTCCGTAATAGGATTGCCACTGTGAGTGTGAACAGAACAAGAGGTTGACCTTTTCTTTTAGAACAACTTTTAAATGTATTCAGAGACCACTGAACATGTAAATTCACCAGGAGTGCCGTTAATACAGTTACAGACACAGTAACAGTCTAGTGGCTTATGATTTAGCGAAACTAAGATATTACACTGTGTAGCACTGTAGGGTAAAACGCTCTCTGCATCCTTTTTTCTTGTCTTAATTATTAATTTTGCACTCTTTGTTTTACCCTAGTGCATTCATGACATATTCATAACTGTAACACTGATTTACAGTGACATAACTTCTGCTTGTGTTCATCTCACACTTGAACCAAAGAGTACGTTGCATTTGTTTTTCTTCTAAGAAATGTGTGAGAAAGAAACACAACAAATAGAAACAAAACAGAACACAAAAAACATCTGACATTAATGAAAAGGAAAATAATACAGTATATGCCATACATATGAAATACCACCCAGCTTTCTGTTTAAGAATGTATCCTTTGCATGTCAGATTATCCTTCACCACCACTTTATACCAGTTTCTTCAGACATAAAACTTTTCTTTTTAAACATATTGAACAAGAAGTTTACTCTTAGGCATATCTTAGAATAGTGGGTAAAAAAGGAACTAATACAAACGGGTGACTTCTATCCTGAGCTGTTCAAATTGAATTATAGAGATCTAAAAGCAGGACTTAACATACAATGTAGCTCAAAAAGAAAAACCCGACACCGCGATACAATTTCAAGAGAATATGAAGCCAAGCACAAAATGTAACCAATTAGATTCAAATAAATTAAAGACAACATACAATGGGAACTGCCATAGGAATCCTTAAATGTAATCAATCCCACATGTACCTCAGTGTTAATGTTGCAGTATTACTTTTTTATTAAGCATTTTGCTTTTAGGAAACGTATTCAGGCCTCAAAATTCACAGAATGCATCAGGAACATTATATATATTGGATTTAGAGCCACCTGATTTTGTTAATTTGTTGGAGCTTTTATGCCATGCATTTTTATGTGTTTACATATAAATTATTCTTGATTATAACATGGGTTAATTGGATATATTTAGTGACAAAGATTCTGAATTCTATTAAAAATTGGAAAGTCTGAAGTAATGTTGTACACTACATGGGGCTATACAGGCTTTCTTTTTTTCTTTTTATTTGGATACAAATTTTAGGAGTTATATTTAGTTCATGTATAAATGCAATGCATTTCATGAGACACAAGGCAAGGTGTTTCTAATTCCGTTGTTAAAAAAGTGACACTGCAACTTTCCTGACAGTTTTATTTTTAGTTTTTTTTTAACCACAGTGTGAACGATTTTTCCAATGTAAAACAAATACATACCATATAGAAAAATGACAACTCATGTAAGTAAAAAAAATAAAAATAAAAGGACAAACATTGGACAAGGGCAGGCTTAGACCATTGTACAAAACATAAACTCCTGCCTACCACAACCAAAATACTTATTCTTGAAAAACCCATTGGAAATTTGTACAGGTCTCACACAGTTTATGTTGAGATACTGGAGCATTATTCTAGAGATTTCAGTATTCCAGTACACGAGGGCGTTCAATCCTCTTCTGTGCATCCCAGCAGTTCAGCCCTCAAAGTGATGCGGCCGTACCATGACCAGGGCAGGATCCGGACAAACCGTGCGTACATGGGGGGTTCTATCACGTTCTTTCTGTGTGTGTCGTTGTCAAAATTTCCTTGGAACACCTGTTCAATGCATAGGGAATAAAAAACAAATAAACAATTTAGCAAATGGAAATTTAGCACAGGGTTGTATGCAAATGCGAACAGGAGCACAAACCAACAAAACTAAGACGTTTGGAAAACGAGACATAGATGAGATTAGCTTTACATGGGAGGCACCTGCAACCTGGGCTTAACAGATAGTTAGGTCTTCATAGAGAACAAAGCTACATTCTAGAAAGGCCGTGCTGACTGAGCATCATCTGCCCGTTTCATGAAAATCCGGCCTTCAAACTAGAAGACGTCAAGTATGACTTTTCTTGGACACCGGAGTACACAAAACATGACGTCCACTGCCGGAATTCAAGCAGGATGTTTTTTCTCAAGTCCAAACTTATCTTCACCAATACAGTTTTCCACAAAACTGCCATTATGAATATTTAACAACTAAATACAGAAGGAAAAAAAATGCTATATTGCTTAAGTTTAATTTTTTTCCAGTTGCTGGTGAAATTCCTGCATATCTGCCTGGTTCTATTCTTAGTGTCTCTCTAAAATCTGTCTTCTTTTCCCTATACCATTATAATATATATTTTGCGGTGTTTATGTAGGTTACCGTATCACTATCACAACCTGAAGCTTAACAACAAAACTGATCTTCCAAGAACATTGCACATTTCATATGTTTTATTCTAAAACAACATGCAAGGCTATGTTAAAGTGCTCTGGAAATGCTGTCCTTTGGCCTGTGTTCAAAACCTGAGAACCAGGACCTTCCTACTTCAGAGAACATTGACTTTCTTAACTCACATACGGGTCAAAAGAGATGTGAATAAAGACATTTACATTTGGAGTGGAAAATCAAAACAATTTCACAGATTTATTATAACATTACTGACAGCACTTCACTGCTACGCTGCACACTAACACAGTGCTATTTTCATTAAGTGTGATAACTAATTGCATTATAATGAGACTGTCAGCAATATCATTGTAAGGGATGGCCTGCAAATTACTGATTTGTGTTTTCCATTTAATTAATAGTTGTTGCAAAACAAACACCTGCATATAAATACACTGCTTTAAATTTCTTGAATAAATACAGCACATTTACATGAATGGGATAAACACGAACCACAATGTGCATTTTTCAACTATTCATATGAACTAAAATCAGCAATAAAAAAATAAACAAAAAAAATTCAATTGTCATTCATAAAATAGTGTTTTAACTCATGAACCTTATGTAACAGTACAGCCTTCAGATACCCTTTACTAAGCACATTAGGGTTATTGTCATAAATAATGAATCGGTTTGGAAAATTCACGAACGCATAGCAACTAAAAGTCTATAAGGTGGATTCTAAGACAAACTTTATCCAGGTATGTTGTTTTCCTGAATAAATGGGCAATACACACAACAGTAACTGCAGCCTTGACTTTTGGTCTGTCCTTGCATGTGAATATAAACACAGACATTTGCATTGTAAAACATGGAGCACTTTGATTCCAGTGTATTTATCTGAAAAAAGGGAACACTACATATAAGAATCTTTTCAAGCAGCATTAAACATTGTTTTTTCCGTTGTGTTGAAGATGATCAGACATTAATATCTGTTCATCAGTTGTGCCTCTGAATATTAACACATGCTTTACAAAATGCTAGAAAGGGTGACAATTTCACACTCAGAAGAACACTGAATGTCAGTACAACAGACCAATCAAACTGAAAACGATAAAGTTACACCCAATAAAATATATGGTATCAGCTCCTGATTCTGCTTCCAAGGACAGAGAAGTCAAAGGCGTGAACTTCACTGGAGCTTTTAAAGACCATTTACTATTTTAGGGAGTCTATCAAAGCAAATATCTTTAGTCAGAGGGATGGAGCTGTATTCATATTTACTTTTTTTTGCCAGGCGCCCAGCAGACAGAAGAGAGACACCGAACAGTGGAAGATGGGACTTACATTGTACCCATGTTCTGCTTGGTTAGATAACACGTCAAGAACAGCTCCAAGCTCTGCAATACAGTAACTACTAAAGAGAACACAGTCTATCAATTGGTAGACAACAAATGATTGACACTCATTTTTGACTGGAAAGCAAATCGCACTGTGGGACACCTCCAGAAAAACGCCACACTCTGTAGTGTGATTATTGTCAATACACTAAAAATGCCAGTGGATAAATTGTTCCTCCCTAGTAAAAAAAAAAACACACACTTCTAAGGATTTGTGATTAAAATGGAGAGAATAGACAACAACTTGACATAGCAAATGTGTCGAATATTTCTTTGTTGGGGCTTCCTTTCATATTGTGTGAGTTTGGAAAAGTATTTTTTTTGATTGAAAGACATTTTCTTTTCTTTTTTTAAAGTAGCAGCATATGAACTTAGAGACCCATAATGAATAAAATGAATAAACTAACAACTATACAGTACAGTGTTATTGTAACACAGTTGAAATATCAGAGTTTAAAAGTGAGGCACCCTGGAGGTTCCCAGTGCAGCACAAACCAGCAGCAGAGACTGACATGGTCTACTGAGAGTTCCTCAGGAGGTGTCTAAGAAGCACAGGTCACCTTCCTTCTCACTTCCCCTCACGAAACTCCTAGCTTCATGGCAGATTCTTTTAGCAGCAGTAAAACAGATTAGTAAAAAAATAAAATAAATAAATAAAAGGGGGGTGTCTGCTTCACCAATTTACAGATCTAAAGTTCCACTATTTCTCTTAGCATACACAAACACATTGCTATATAAAACGTTTACAAATTGTAGATATGTCATTTGGGTAAAATTGTGTAAAAACTATTGATGTTTCCGGCATTGTTTTAGTTATACAAAATGTCTTCTAATTTCACTTAATCAGGTGTTTAAGTGCTTGCTAAGCCATAGGAATAATGTACACATGCTGAATCTACTAAACTACACTCCATCCCTGCTGCGATGTTAGCTGACAAGACTGCTAAAGTCTTAAGACTGTTAAGATATTAAACTTTAAATATGACATATCTTCGGTCACTGTAAACCATAACCCAATGAACTAAAATGGAAATCTAGTATGAGGAAATTAAAACAAAGGCTTCCATCTCTTGTCCTATTACCCCCTTAGGTAACTATGTTAAAACATTTATTTGTATGAGGAGCAGAATAATGGCTTTCCATAAGTATCATTACTTTGTTAGGGAAAAAATACAATAAATAAATAAATAAATAAATAAATAAATAAATAAACAAACTATTTCCCCCCCCAACTCCCCAGAATAAAAATACAATAAAGAAAAAGATATAGCCTTGGGACATTGCTAATGCATTCCATAGAAAGCATTCCATAACAGTGAAATCTGTCTTATCATTTAAAGTGAGTCTCAGTGTTTGAAATTAACATTACACGAAATCTTACCGCAGGGTACAAATGAAACCCAAAAAACACTGAAGAGTCTTCAGTGAATAATATGATGATTTTGGGACAGCTTTTGGTAATACTGATTGAACGCAGACAGAAATTTGCGGTTTTTAGTTTTATTTTGTTCTTCAAAAGTGTGGCTAAGGATTGCGTGTCAGTGAACCCCTCTCGTACACACACAAACAACTATTTTCATAATAGATACTATACTTTGAACTTAAATGTTTTAATACTGTTTAATGTTCTATCAAAAGCATAAGTTAGACTCATATGTATGAAATTATGAACATTTAATGAAGAGGTGGTGCTTACCATGAACAGCTTTATTGTACTTAGACAAAAATATGTCACATTATCACTGTCTCATTAGCTCTGTCTGAAATGAAATGGCTAGAAAATAACCACTACAGGACAATGTGTTCTTAATGATCCATCTGAGTTTCCCCAATAAGCGGAAAATAAAACCCGAGTGATGCATTCAAAATATTGTGAGAAAAAAAAAATTAATACAGCTGGCAGTCCAATTAAAATGATTAAAAAAAGAATGTCATGCAGGAATCAAACGGCTTCAGGTGAACAAGTTAATGACTCATTAAGTTAATATTTAATATAACTCAATTGAGGGTGTCAATTAAAGTACACATTATTTTCACCATTTTAATATAAAAGAGGCACTAATAATCCTTAAGGAACTAATGATGCCAAGTATTTCACAACAACCTACTTAGAACACATTGTTATCAAGGACAGTGCTTGGGATGCAGGCTATGTGGGGCGGAAAATAATTTCATAATACATATATACATATTCTAAAGAGTAGGTTTTGTCTGCTATTGTGAACTGGAGATAATGGTTGTGTTTTCATAATAAGTGAAGTAAAAGTTGGTACATAAATCATTAAAAGTAATATGCAAGCTAGTTGTCATACAAAGTATTGTTTATGTCTCTTATTGGTCCCACTTTCAATCCCAGGTGGGGGACACTGCTTGAGTAAGGGACTGTACCTCGATTGCTAAAGTAAAAACCCAGCTGTATAAATGTGTAATTGTATGTACCAATAATGTGATATTCTAACAATTGTAACTTGCCCAGGATTAGGGCATCCACTTAGAAATATAGTAATAAATACTAACAGTAAATTAATTCACCATTGAGGGTTGTAGTTTTATATTTACAGGTCATTTAATCCCAGCTGTGATTTCAAGCTATTGCTGATTTAGAACTATATTTTATATTTTAGTTCAATTGCTCAGTTGCACAGGTTGAATGCATGCAATTTATTACTATTGTTTTAATTTTACAGACGCATTGATGAATGATGTTATAGACCCACGTCTTTATTAAATCTTTATTAAAATGATTTCTGTAAAACAATTCCTTCACGCACAACCCATCACCCAGAAAGTAATGCCCCAGTTATTGTAAACTGCATTACTCTCTTATCATACCTAAAGTATACAAATAGTCTTATTATAAAAATTGGGGTATTATGACCCCCTTTTGGGTTTTTTGACCCTAAAAGGCCTTTATGGTTGCTTCTCCAAGAAACTTTCAATTCAGTTAGCTAACTTACTATACATTTTAGAAGATTTACGATTATTCAGCAACAAGTGAAGCACAAAGCAGCTCCCATGAAGCCCCGAGACTCACGAGTGTACCGGACACGTCACTGCCCAGGCCTTGGCCAGCAGGTCTGCATCTTTTCTGCTGGGGTTGTGCAGGTGATTTGGCAAACACACATTAACCGGTTACCCCAAATAGCTTTGCTTCGGCACAGGGGAATTGCAATGCTCTTTTACAAAGGGGAGTGATGTTAGCTGCAGCAGATGCATATGTATTTTTTGGTGCTCTGCAATTCTCTTCTGATTAAATTCTCCTTTCTGAATTCCACAACAACCTCAGGCATCAATCTTTTTTTTATGCCAGAAACACAGCGCCACTGTGACCAATAAGTCCCGCCTGGGGCTCCAAACACTACCTCTTTGCCTACCCTGTTCATTGCCTCCGGCAGTCTGACAATCAAGCACACTAACGCACCATGTCAAAAGATTGACCACTCGCACAAGGCACCAGCAACACATGGTCTATTTCAAAGGGTAGGGATGTCACTTGTATCAGTGCATATTGTTGTTTTGCTCTCTTAAAACTTGAGGAAAGAGTTGGACATGTAATTAAAGTACAGACACAATTGAAAGCCATCACGTTATATCTGGAGAGTAAAAGAAATACGTTTACAACTATGTAATAGTTATGTCACAAATTGTGTCACTGATTGCTAATATGCATTTGTATGGAAATGCAATTCTGGAGTATAAAGAGAATCTAGTTCTCTTTTTTGTATTGCTGAATGCTATTGATACAGTAATGTGGATACAGTGGCCTGATCATTAAACTGATCGCTATTATTGCCTTACACTAGCAATAATGAAATAATGAAGCATAGAGGCACACCAACTATATTCTTGAAAACTTTGCACCAACCCCCCCAAAGGAAAAGGAAATGAAGGACATGAAAAGGGGAGAGAGAAGGATCAAAGACAAAAAAAGCAGAACAGTTTCACAATAAGTTATCTCTGAGGAGAGAGGGAATGTCCTGGGGTGGCCCTTAAGCGTTCTTTTATCATTTTACAGCTGGCTGGGGACTTCTCTGTAACCCAGTTTATTAGGCCACAAATACAAACGTGGAAGCAGTCTAAGATGTTTTCCACAAAGAGCCTTATATGATTAATCACGTTGAATCTGGGGAGCATCTAAGCACCTGGGTAATATTTGTGACTGGCTGATCAAATTGAAAGTGTCAACAGCAGCATTGTAAGTTTCATTGATGATACAAATCAGAAGAGAAGACTGCTCTAAACAAATACGCCACCTTAAGTCAAATCAAAGGCATCCCATAGACTATCAGATTTTACAAAGGAGTCATGTTACAATATATTTCACCCCCTGAAACATTAGTTTCTAACCTTAACAAATCCCCTTGAGTTTAGCCATTAGTGTTTTTGTTCTCTCTCTCTCAAACAATTCCAAACTCAATAAAAAGACAGGGGGCATACATGCATCACTAGGCACAGTTGGTACTGAACATGGGGAGAGATCAGAGGAATAAAAATTAAAAACAAAAGTCAAAATTCCTGTGCCAAGATGCCAGGCAGTGGACTGTTTCCAGAAATTCTGAGAATATGAATGAAAGACACAGCCAGGGAGAGTTGTGGTGAATTTTGAAGAAGCGAAAAAAGTCCAAAATAGCAAGATGAATGAAACATCTATTTCTTCTATATCTAATTGGTTTCTGGAGACAATAGAAAGGGACTTTGCTAATGGACATCTGCATGCAAAGAACATGCTCAACCTCAGGCCGCACAGATTTAGAAACAGTAGGTCATGCTTAATAAACTTCGCGGAGTGTTAGGTGGGGGTCAATGAATATGCAACTCCAGGGGATATTAAATATGCAATATTAACTCTTTAATTTACAAAACCAGCAGAATAACAACAAATATGAATAAAGTTAAGAATTAATCATTTGGAGACTATTATAATATGATCACAATTATTTAAATGTACAATTGTGATAAGTGTATATTAAGTATGAAAGATAATATGGTTAGGATTTAATCTACTGCAACCTGAACAGTAAGTAACAGTTTTAAGGTATTTAAATATTGCATGATCAAGGAAAAACAAGCATCGTGTTCCTAATGAGGTGGAGATTATTCAGAATTAAGAACATCTCAATTGAACTCATTAACATAATCGATTCAAAGCTACAGGGGTCTGTGTGTCTAGACGCTATGGTTGTATTTGGCAGTCTGGCCAACTTAAAATGAAATAGATTTTGCTTCTGCTGGTATTGTTAAGATTTGGCATTTTCCATTTGAATAAAATAAAGAAAATGAACATTTAATTGAATTTATATTTGTTGTGGATTTAACTTGAACTGAACTGCTATAGAACAATTTTTGATACAGTATTAGAATAGCTCAGTTTGTTTTATTAAAAAAAAATGTTGCTCTTACAATGTTAATAAATGGCAAAGGCTTGCTGTCAGACCACAATGGGAGTTGACCAAACAACAATGGAAAAGGACGGTATAGTTTTATTTGCTGACTACGAACAGAAGCAAAGGATCTCTTTCAATAGGACCCTCAGGAAAAGCTGAAAACAAGCTACTCAGCATCTACCTTTTGAGGATTTTGCTGTATTCTTGAGGATAACAATTGTAGCAGATAAAACGAAACAATGTCTGTTGACAAACCATGGCCAAGCTCGATTAACATTAGACCTCCTTAACTCCAGTTATCGTGTTACCAAACAACTGGAAACATGATACATCCTGTAATGCAGACTTCTCTCTGATGATGTGTGAAGCTCTGTACCAGAACTAAACAAATACATCAGTTCTGTAATACATACAAAATAAACCAGGACATAAAGAAAGTTGTATCCGCTTAAATCAATTCACCCTTTTAAATCTTACCAACCGTTAATAAAAGTGTGTTTGTTGAACAGGAACGAATCTTGTGTGAACTGATCAATCATGTATTCCTAAGATGTGCTTCGTATTATAGTGCAATTTGTGAGCACAATCAAATGTGTATATTGCAAAACCCCCCACTTTCCCTGAACTGTAACATAAAAAGAAGACAAAAGAATAAATACAGGGATACGCTTATGTGACGGGTTGGCCCCGTCACGGCACAGCTGGTGGCAAGGGCTGGGTTGCATCTCTCTCATCGGTGTCTGCACCTGCGGCTCTGATGCACACGACAATAAGCGCTCTCACCACAGCTGGGCCTCACCTTATTTAACCCCCGTATCCTCTCGTTCAGGAAGATCCAACATATATATTTACAATTCTACTGAGTTAAATCAATGTTTACATTTTAGCATTGCCATAATCATAAGGAAAGATGTGGAGTACATGAGGATGTCTTGAACGGCAAAATATATTTGGTTTCCCAAAAGCACTTTAATAGTAGATAGTAGATATTTTTTTTTGGTTGAATTGACTCATGTCCCTTTTAAAGACAGAAATTGGATGAATAAAATGAGGAGATAAATAAGTAGGAATGACTTCATTTGAGGATTGAGAAATCAAAAGTTACTTATGCAGAGGGGAGATTGGTTCTTTAATATTTTTCATCCGTTTTTTTAGAATTCAATTTTTCAAACATTTGCAACACAATGGGAGGACCAAGAAGTTCTAGTTTTATCAAAACAAATGAAGACATTTTAACAAAGCTCTACAAGACAGGCCCCATCTTTGCTTGATAATTTCTTTCAAATGGCTTAATTTTTTTTCTTTGTCATGAATAGATAAAGAATACAGCCACAAGATACATGAAAGGAATACTTGTATCACAGAATTTTTAGATGAAACTATTCCTGGCTGCTGTACAGGCATGTCAGCAGTTCAGTCAGAGCCCTGTAGTTTTCTTTTGTTTTTGTTTTAATCACTATGGTTGCAGCAACAAGCCTTAGTCTCAGATATAACATTCAAATACTGTAACTATTTATGGCAATTAAAACTGGATCTGTTTTTGATTTGCTTTTGTCCACAATTTAATATATTCATAGCAAGAAGAGAATATGAAGATGCAGTAGATGCAAATATATCTTAATCAGGCCTAGCATGTTAATGTAGACCACTTTCTACCACTTATGAATAAAGATGCAAACAGGCACAAGTTTGTAATTTGCTAATTGCCAGCAAGTCAAAGTTTTGCATTGATCTACACCCTAGTGAGTGAAAACTAAACCAGAGACATTCAAGTTACAAAAGGGAAAGTAAACCAGCCATCTTTTTAACCGCAGTTGTCCAAAGATGGGCACACAGTGGACCACGACTGACCTTGACACAAGCGTTGTGCTGGAAGTGTTTGGTCCTTAACTAAACTAATGGGAGCAATAATTAGGATATTAATTTATATTCTTCTACACTTCCATCAAGGTATGCATTTAGATCCCAAAACTAAATAATAATGGAGTCTTAATCCTCAAGTAAGAACATTCAGTTCTGCATGGCCTTCTAATGCCATATTCTATCAAACTTCAGGATTCAGTTCAGGAAAAGCACTGTATACATTTCTGTTCTGAACATTGTAATCTGTATTAAATTGTACAGTTGTGTTTAGAGCCCCATGGCACAGGAGGGGGAGTGGGGTGGTGGGGTGAAAGATACAATAAAAAGTAAGAGAAAACCAGGATTGTCTAGTACAACAAAAGGTCAGGAACGGAATAAGGCCTGAATTGATTGAAATATGACAAGAATTGCTGTCTGGACTGGAGAATTGGGACTGGAGACCCAAACGCTGTCAGTTATATTTTGTGTAAGAGATTGTAAAGGCCAGGATCAGTGAAAAAAAGGAAAATGCACAAAACAAGATAAAGTGGGAGACAAGAAGACTAAGAAAATGAAGAGCAGTTTAAAAGCAAGAGCAGAAAAGAGATGATAGCATAGTAGTAGTAGGAGAGCATGACAGGGTTTCTATAAAAGCATCAAGTAAATGAATATACACCTCAACCCACAATTAGAAGGTGCACATTTAATAATGAAATGATTCCATTTTGAGAACACAAAAACAAAATCAAGCTTACACCCGTTGCTCTGAAATTCTATTCAAAAATGTGTTGAGCACTGTAAATCTTGCAAACTTTAATTTGCTGCATTTGGGGAGATGGAAAATGCATAGAAAGCAACTTTTCTTTATTGATTTAGTGAAGCCAAAGCACCTGAATGCATAAAGTGATATTGACTTCATCTCCTAGACCTCTTGCAAGTGACCAAGCATTGAGAACACAAAGCTTTAATGATTCAAGCAGAAGAATACAGAAGTGACATGGACGTTAGTGGCAAGCGCAGCTGAGAGTGCCTAAGCTGCTACTTCTGTATGCTGCTCTCATTAATCACAGACACATCAGGGGAAAACACAGAGGTTCTCCCTACGAAAGC
Organism: Amia ocellicauda; assembly: GCF_036373705.1. Taxonomy (NCBI): domain Eukaryota; kingdom Metazoa; phylum Chordata; class Actinopteri; order Amiiformes; family Amiidae; genus Amia; species Amia ocellicauda. Next base: position 5,880,112 of record NC_089857.1, on the reverse strand, counting down.
TGCACAAAAACACCTGCAGAAGAGGAATGTTATTCGTCCTTCCGCATGCCATCACATTCCTGCCAAAATACAATACAGAGCCTTATACAGCAAAGCAGAGAAGAACTCTAGCCATCAAACAACGCATTGCTTTTTGAGGGCAAAGGTTATGTCATTCTTGAGGGGCAGAGAACATAAACCAATTGAAAGGTTAAGAACTGAAACTAGCCCTTTGGTTTGTTAATACCATGAACTATATCATCTGGAACTAATGCTGTATAGCAAAATTGCAAGCAGGTCTTGGTAATATATTGAGCATAACTTGTATTAATATTATTATCACAGGAGGACATTTTCCATTAGGATTCAAATAGTAGTTGTCTTCTCTACAAACAATTATCTTGTCTTTGAATGATTTAATATAACCCATGTATATGGCAAGACAAGACTGCCATACACATGGGTTATATTAAATCATTCAAAACACATGGTGGTCCACAACAATACCAGTGGTATAATTGATACCCATTTCATACAGATGTTTTTATCATACCTGTGCTGTACACTATACAAAAAACTGTATGAGTGGAAAGCTTGGAGAGGAATTTAAAAAGAAAAAAAAAAAAAGAAAAAAAAAAAAGAAGAATGGCTTAAAAATCTGTAAGACAATCTTACAATGCACTATTCTTAAAAATGCTCTTATACGTGACTGTTCTGTACAGAATTTGTACAGGGAAGCTCCTAGCGTCTTTACTTATCTAAGTGGTGTTATGTTTTCTGTCTGCTGATGCTCAAGTATTAACCGTGTGGCCACTTACTGAAACCAGAGCAGATTATACTTTACAACATCTCCCAAAGGAGTCATACAAACGCCTTCCTGCAGGATTGATTCATTGAGAGAGAATGTCAAGATTAACCATTACAGAAACAATCTGCTGACTAAAAGGTGAAACAGACAAGTAATTATTTAAGTCTTTAGAAAGGGCACTGACAGGAGCTCTGATGCCTTATTTGCCCAGTGACTTTTTTTGGGGGGGGGAGGAAAAAGAACTACAACTAAGTCCTGCATCCACACAGCAGGTTTGATATGCCAAAGCTCCTATAGTACTGTAATCCTCCTCACATCTTAGAAGAATCACCCTGCGGGCAGAGTGAAATCTAAATGGGGTCTGTTTCCTAACAGCTGCCTGTAAAGGTTACCAAATGAGTTGCACAGGATAGTATCAATTGGAGGTTAAGCTCTAAGAGTACTATATTAATTACACTCGTGCAATTCATAATTAAGCTTGACGGCAACCCTGACCTCGGTAGGTGACAGGTTTTAAAATCTAATTAAACCATTGCCCCAACTCGCTACATTTTCAGATGCAAATCAATTACGTTGTGTGCATAATTACGCCAAACAGACAGATGCTATTCCAGGAGCATGTATACAGGATAAATGCAGCATTTCCAGGACGTACAAAAAGGGGAAACAAACATGCATGTTCTCGGAGAGATTTTATAGATGGTGTTCTGTTCTTCAGCGGTACAGTAAGTGCATACCTAAGCAGAATATTTCAGCCTCAACAAAGACCCACTCTGTAGACTTGGGTCTCAGTTGGCTGCATGCAGAATTTAATTTTTGTTCAGCCATTTTACAGCAAAGTGTGACAGGAGACCTTGTTTCCATACCCATGCTGACTGCTCAGAGCTGTAGACCTGAATTATAACTGCACAAGCTGTATTATTTAAAACGCCAGAGAACGTGATAAAAGGAGAATTAAAGTGAATCTGAAAGCAAGCAGGATCAAACTGATCCCGATTGCCATTGTAAAGGGGGGACTTTATTTTCGCAGCTCAACCCAGAAAGGCTTATTCAACTGGGAAATACATTTTCAACTTACTGAAGTACGAAGGAACCCTTCTGCCTTTAGGTCTTGTACTATACAGGTATTACTTATCCGTTTACATGGAATAACATTGTATCAAATCTGCCCTGGCTACCAGTACCTGCTCTGGGCTCTGCAGGAGTTGAGGCACAACTAAGTGACCAACACAAGGACTCATACATGGTTATGACAGTTGTATAGGATTGTAGGGACTTTTAGAAGGGAATTTGCCTTGTTTTATTGTTGCTGTGAGTGTGCGGTTCTAGGTAGAATACATCAGTGGGCTACAAAGCATTAACATTTTGAACTTAGCTACCCTACCTTTAACATACTGTTTCTGATTTCTTTCCAGCAGCTACAGTCATTGTTATATCAAAGAAACTGGGAGGGTCACACTTCTGACATGCTTCCTTTGTCAGTCTTGCCAAGCCTCTGGAATGTTTCCAGTCTCCGATATTGAGATACCACAGTCGCAAATGACTATTTGGTGGCACTGTTCCAAAGATCATCTTGCGCATAGAAATTATAAACGCTCTCCCGAAAGACAGCATCTGCATATTGAGATGGACAGTTCTGATGCATAACCGCTAGAACGACAATTTATAGGCCAATCAAAACATAAATTGACTCGTGTCAATTGGAGAGAACCATGTGTCACCATAATTTTTGATGGCACGTCCTTAAAATACACAGCTTATTCTGCCAATTACGGAGTAGGCAGAGCTGAGTCGGGTGGATTAGAAATTCAAAAATGCATAACTGTCTGTGAAGTGCAGATCAATAAAACATTATGCTGTGGAAATGTTCCCAATTAATTTGGAAAGATTTTGCTAATTTATGAGCCTCTGTCATGGCCTGGCCGTGACTGTAAATGAACCCTGATGAGGAGGCCAAAGTACTGCAGTGCCTTTAGTTCCTGGGATTGCATTCAGTTCCTGGTATAAAAGAGAGAGTGTGTGCTTGGACTAGGGACAATCCCACATAGCGGGATTGCTGTTCTTGCCCATATAATGCAAAAAGGTGGTTTTAAAGCATTAACAGGACTCACATATTGACAGTGATATATATAGTAATGAAATATCCTGAAAACATATATTGTAGCTTTGGATGAGTGCTTGGTATGATTGCCATTCAAATATTCCAGGACAGAAAACCTCTTTAATTGTATTGAAAATGTTGTGTTTTCTGGTCAGCCCAGAATCCAGTTTGTATGGTTCCTAAATAAACACACATTGGATCTGTTGGCTTGTATCACTGTATATACATGGTACATTTAAAAGGTTGAACAATATTTAGATATAAAGGATTGTGACTTCAAGGAATGTGCTAAGCATGCATTTACTCCTGCCACAGATCCCATTAAACTTTGACGTAAATCAAGCCCTCTTCTATTTATCACAAGTTCTTTAAACTCAACTTGTTAACTTGTGGAAAAGGGATTTCAAGTTCTTATCCCTCTGATAAAAAGCCTACACGCCAGACACCACCTCGAGTGCCACCGTCAGCAGTTTAGTGTATAAGATTTAAACAGACACATGTATTTCATTTAAAGACCATAAACAAGATTTCTAACACAGTGTCGTATGGCCCATTATGCGCATTGTTATCAGATCTAGCCCTGGAATCGGTCTAAAGCTGCATCAGCACAAGAAGTCAACGTGTCAGATTTAAAGATGCTGTGCATGCAGAACTCGGGGAACAGTTACAAAGCTGATCATTTTCCCTGTGTCTTGCAAGGAGAACCCATAAATCATACACTACATTACTATACAAGCAGAATAATAATTTTTAAAAAACAGCAAAAGTTGTAGTGCACACTTAAGCAAATACAGTACATTACTTGTATACATTTTATTATTATTATTATTTAGCTCTTTGGTACCATTAGTAGTATGTTTCAAAACTACAATAATGTAGTTGTAGAAAAACACATGATCTCATTTCATGAAATGTAGATACTGTCCTTAAACTTAAAGAGTATATACAAAAGCCACCTCAAGTCCTTCAACTCTAGTGTGTTTGCTATTTTTGTCATCAACATGCTGATTTGCATCCGCAGATTTGCTTAATTGAATATCTAGAGGGTGCAACCCAAAGCACACCTTTCCCCTCCCCTCTTCCCACACCTCTTAATTGAAACCCTGTGCACATTATCCACCAGAAAGGGGACAAAAAAGAAAGATAAATTGAACATTTATGGGGAAAGTGGAAATTAATACGGTCATGAAACAGCTCTGCATTTTCGGATTCATTCGAACACTAAGGTGCAGTGTCTCTCTGAGACTCAAACATGAGGGATACTAAACTGGTACTGTTCTATTGATATACTGAAACTGATCGTCTCGAGGAAGTGAAGAAGTGCCAGATAAGATAAGATATCCTTTTCCTCCTACTGAACCGTGAAATGTGATCAGTTTCAGCGCAAGTGCAATTATAAAGATTGGTTATTGCTCAGCATAGCAGGAGAATAGGCCTGAACATACAATCTACTGTTACAATGAAGCTGAACGGCCACAGAAATGATAAGACAGATTGAGAGGGATGAAGAACATACCTACATACACACACCGTACATTAATATGCAGTTGCATCTGCTACACACTGCTGTGTGAAAGATCCAACATGCAGAAAATGTACTGCAGTTCTTTATTAATAATGGTACACATCGATCGATTCAGTACAAGCCTATTCATAATACTTTAATGTCATGTTAAACGCATTTGTCCTCATTAAGATAAGCAAGTGGCCGTAAGTGCTTCATGACTATGTCTTTAAAAAATGTCTGTTTGAAGTCTATTAAAAACAGTAAATCATAAAAAAACCTCACCTTATCCTTTCTCTGTTTTTCATCTTGATAAATACTCCATCTCTGCCCGTCGTTGCTGAATGCCAACTTGTAGGAGCCCACGAACTGCACGTGTCCGAAGTCTTTTGCTCCTTGGGTGATGACGCCGGTGATTTTTGTCGGAAGGAGTAAATCCACCTGTTAAAGATAGATAGAAACTTAACTACTGTATAAATGAGTGAGATGATGTGTTTTTTTTTTTTAGCAAGTCTGCATCTTTTTTAATCTTTGAAGAGGATTTACAAAGACATTGTGAATACCATGCAAAACCCTGCTTCAATTATTCACAGCATATTGAAGAGAAGGGCTTATCCACAACCCGAACTCAGCAAAATATTTCACAAAGCGTAGCAGCTTCGGAGACGGAATGTTGCTTTTTATTTACTTTACTATATATTTTTTTATTAAGACATCCCTTCATTCTAAATGTAAAATATTGTTTTGTCAGAGTTTTATATTCTTTGATGATAACCAAGATTATAGTCAGGCATATCCTATTCTTTTAGGAAGAATTTGTTAATCGGATTGACAATTTAATTTCTTACATAGCAGATTTCCAAATATTCGTTTTCTGCATCGTCTGTCATTTCTGCTTAGTTTATTATTTGCCCTGTTAACTACAGAATTAATAGAAGAATCAGCGGAAATAGGTAAGTAACTGTGCTACAGTAGCTAAAGACCAAGATGCTTTAAAAATAGGTTTCAAATCCATATATAGAATTCATTTTTTCTAATTCCCAGTACACTTTGAAAAGTCTATTCGTAAAGTTTGTATAAACTACTTAGCACGTAAAATATCAATCAAAAGCACAGGACACATACACATAACTAGTAATTAGAAATGAAAAATCAATATATTAATATTACCCTCCTGGCTTTAATCGAAAGCTGTTGGATGCCCCTTTCAGGGTCTTATAGGGAGTTGATACTTGCTCTCTTTTAGTGATTTCCAGGGCTCTGATTTCACTGTGATCTCTCTGCCCGCCAAATGGTGACAGAAGGTTTCAATCACCATCCTGATCACGCTCTCCCTCTAGTGGAGAAATCCCACACCTCAGGGTGCTTCCCACAGGCCCCCCAACCACCTCCATCCTAGCCTGGCATGGCAGCATTTTGGGCCCTCTTTCGGGTGTACCTTAAACATGGTGATTGCACTTCTCCATTGTTTGTTCTCTTGTGAATATGCCTGCCATTAGTATTCATTCATGACAGCTTGAATACACAGTAGCCCATACTCCCTTTCAGGAACTACAGCTCTGGAAAAAATTAAGACACCACTTAGCATTGATTTCTGAACTTGGAGTGGTCTCAATTTTTTCCAGAGCTGTATCTTAGTCGTGAAAGATAATGTTAGGTTGCAGATGCAAATCTGGTTATCTGAATGATAAAATACTTCCCAGATTTGCATGGTCACTCTGCAGGCCTATATGGCTGTGGTGAAAGAGCTTTGTTGAAATGTACTTGAGCCGTGGCAAGGGCAGGGCCTTGTTCATCACAGCAAACAAGCGTCTCAGGATTTCCTGGTTCCGAGGTCATATTCCATATTCTCTTTTAGGGAACGGTTTTCTCTCTCTCTTTCATTTAAACAGGGTTGCATCCACAATCTAATGATTTACATATAGCTATGTATACTTTATGATGCAAATAGAGACCCATGTGGATTATTTAATATATTTGTGATTAGGACGCTCCTATATTATTGTATTCATATTTTTCTGAGAGACCATTTTTAGCACTATAAAATCTGCATTGAAGGAAAAAAAAGAAAAACTTGTCTGAGCCAAACTCTAATTTGTTAAACAGTCTTGTTCAGAGAAATGTAGTGTTCTCATAAATATTTCCTGTGGACAGAAACTAGTGTTGCTGAACAGGTTACAATGGATGTTACTCATTAAAATTCATAAAGGGCCAAATGTTTCTCATTTACATTCAGGGGAGAATCAAGGATAAAAGCATAATAAACCTTTACTATCCTGCAATATCTATATTAATCAAAACCTCAAAACGGAGGGAAAGATTAAGACAGTACAGTACACCAATGCACCATCAATCAAAATATAAACTGCCTGTGTGTATGTTTCTTCAGATATAAATAAAATGATAAGGACAACTAGCTAAGAAAGTGACAGATCAGTCAAAAAAAAATCTAAATGTGCTCCCCCTTTTACATATTAACCCTTGACTAATAAAGATAGAAAGAGCAGCAATCACAAATGGTGATCTGTGGATTGCAAATAAAACAAACATTATATCGGCATTAAGCTTTGTGTGTAATGGTTTCAAATGATCTCACAACATATTTCCCTTTTGTACTACTTTACTTGGACCTTTTCCAATAGACAATGACTGCCAAAACTATCCTCTCACATCAAATTAGCACAGGATAATTATACTAAAAAAGCAGTAGCAGCCACGAACATGATGAAAACCTAGGAAATGCAGATAAAGAAGTACTAGAAGTAAAAGAAGAGTTACTCTTTCTGCAGAGCAGTGCTTAGATTATTTCAACAGACAGAATTAGAATCCAGAATCTGAGCTGCCTTAAATATCTGCAAAATCTGGGCTCTGATACTCTGAGAGGCAACAGATTAGAATTAATTTAGTCAAGGTTTGGCTATGCATATCTCTATTTCCTGCTGATAGATGACAGATCTCCTCTTGTACAAGACGAGTCACACAAAAACACTCAATCTCTCACACACACAAATAGTGTACTACCAGTTTAGTAAGGGATATAATTGATTGGTTTGATAAACCTTGGAATACATATCATGGTATGATTTTAATATCCCATTGAATTCAACAACTGAGTAACACAATAAACAGGGAATTCTATCAGATCATATCAGATTCTACCCTTAATTCCAGTCCTGATATTTACAGCACAGTGGACTATTAATCACCTCAGTTCTCCCAATGGATTGTGGGATATGCTCTGAGCAGAGTAATGCCCTTTTCCTATCCTCATTTTGAAATGATACAAAAACAAACACAAAAATCTCAAATCTTTCTCTTACTGTGTCTAAATCATGCAACATACAGTAAATGCACATTGTTAATAAAGAATGACCAGTAAACTAATCAGATTAAACTATACTTAGGCTCTATTTAATGGTGGAATGACTCATTTATGTGTACATCCTTTACTGTTGAAAATCGGTAGACATCCAGAGATCCAACAGACGGCGTGTTTTGAAGTTTAATTTCCTGCCTTTCCCGTGGGATATTCCCACAGAAAGCCTCCAGTATTTTCATGGCTTATTTTTAGCAGGACTGAGCTCTGCATGGAAAGCTGCCTGCAAAGCTGAATTCCCTGCTAACAGATTGCTGTTAGCGTGTACAATTGGTGGTCAATTCCTGCTACACTCGCACAAACACGAGCTTTCAATTCAGGTTGCAAAAAACAGATTGGTCCCTGAAAAATGCCAGGTTTGAAAATAAGTTAATATATTTGTTCAACCTTTGTTCAACCTGTCAATCATTCAGCGATTTAAATGTACTGAATCGGAAAGAACAAATAGTAGGTTCTGGGACAAGTAACTATTATTTTAAACGAAGGTCTCCTGTTATGATACAGCATTTCCCAGAGGGTGACCGTGTGATGATTCTGCATAGAGAAAATCAAGCCTGATAATAGTTGCAATGGTTATTCATGATGCATTACTTACCATTCCTTAGCTTAATACACTGCTCTCAGCAAATTAAAATGTTTACAGTCCTTGCCTTGTTAGTAAACTAACACCACACAACCTCAGCTATACACCCACAGAGTTGTTTAAATTCTGCATTAAGTGCCTCTCTGAATTTTTCCTCATCTGCATTAGTTACATGTGGATAGAGTTGGGTGAAGTCAAGAAGAAAGAAAGACCACGATAAAATGCCAGTAAAAATATACTGTGTTTACCATTTAAGAAGAACTGCAGAGTTAAGCAATTGCCCCCTTTTTTTAGAGGAAATATTTAATTGGGGCCATTTTTGTTACTTTTTTCAAATTCAAAATGCCTGAGCTACAGATTTCTTTAGATGGTCAATTACAGATTGAGTATGTTATGTTTCTGAGCTAGGGTTCTTCTGTCATCGATATTATAATACCATGCTATAGTGATAATAACAGTCTATGAATAAATTATGACCCAATGTGGTGCAGTGGCAGCTGAGAAAATAAGGGATTTCCAATGGTTTACAAACACAGGTTTGCTTGTAATCGGAAAAGTGGATAGTGTTAAGGAGAATATACAGACAGGGGGTAAATTAAAGGAAAAACTTGAATAAATGAGTAGAGGAACATAACAAAAGTCACAAAGACGCTCAACTGGCTAGTGTTCTCGACAAGTGGGTGAGTGCGTGTGTGGTGACACAGAGAACGGTACAGGCTCTGTTATGCTGTGGGGGCATTTTCCTTGCATGGTTTGGGTCCACTTGTCCCCTTAGAGGGAAGGGTCACTGCAAATCATTATGAAGTTATTCTGAGTGATCACCTTTATCCTATGGTGAAACATTTCTGTCCTGATGGGAGTGGTGACACTGCCCCCATGCACAGGGCACGAGGGTCACTGAATGGTTTTGATGAGGATGAAAATGATGTAAATCATATGCTATGGCCTTCGCAGTCACCAAGTCTCAACCCAATTGAACACCTATGGGAGATTTTGGGCCGACGTGTTAGATAGTGCTCTCCACCACCACCATCAAAACCCCAAATGAGGGAATATCTTTTGGAAGAATGGTGTTCATCCCTCCAGTAGAGTCCAGAGACTCGTAGAATCTGTGCCAAGAGCATTGAAGCTGTTCTGGCAGCTCATGGTGCCAAACACCTCACTGAGACACTATGTTGTTTTTTTCCTTTACTTTGTCACCACTCTGTATGTATGTTTGGTTAGCTTATGCATGAGTGTATTTTCTCAGCAAAGAAGTTCACTCTTGTATGCTTTGATTAATTTTGGAACGCATACATCACACATGTGAATCTCATTCAAATCCATCATTCATGTTTTAACATCAAGACAGTCAACCAACCAAGTGCTTGTAGGGGGCAATGTGTAATTGCTGTCATCTGTTACAGTCAGGAAAATGTCCGTTCTTGGTCCCAGAATTGCCTTTGCTTTGATGTGCAACCAAATTATGGCAAGATAAGCCTGTTAATGTGAAATCTCCATAATGCAGATACGCTTTGAAGGAATTTAACTGAAACACATTCATGTTTTTGAAGTCTACTTGAAAATGTATATGTGCACAGGGTAGTATAATTTAATCCCAACATATATCTTGCTGCCTCCTCAAGGCATGCAGCTGCATAAATTTAGCACATACGAAAGTAAAATTAGATAAATGTATTTCTACAATAACCTGGCAGAAATAAATGAAAAGCAAATGATAAACAGTCTCACAAAGTAAAAGAAACGATAATCTCTAAAACCTGTAATCTCTAGATATGGATCATATTATGAGTTGGCATATATATATATATATATATATCAGTGTATATGTATTGCGGATAAATGATGATAAAATATATGCAGTGGATTGCATAAGTATTTACCCCCCAAGGACTTTCACATTGTATGTTGTTACAATCTGGAATGAAAATTGATTTAATTGGGAATCCTTCCCTTTGATTAACACCACATACATAACACATTGAAGGTACTTTTTTATGTTTTATTGTGAAACAAAAGTTAATTAAAAATTGAAAAAATGAAATGTGGTAGTTGCATAAGTATTCAGCCCCCTTACTCAATACTTGTTATATCCACCTTTGGTAGCAACTGCAGCTGCGACTCTTTGGGAGTAAGGGCTGGATTAAATCAAAACTTTGACCCACCCGCTAATAGCAAACCTGTACATCATTGCGGTTACATTTCTGATTAGAAAAAAGTGTCATCTGAAAATGAGTACAGTTCTGTAGATTTCTATTAGCGGGTGGGTCAAAGTTTTGATTTAATCTGGCCCTAAGTCTCTACCAGCATTGCACATCTGGTTCCTGTAATGTTTGCACATTATTTTGCCTTATGTCAAAACCCAAATGCAGGGGTGGACTAATCACTTCTATGTGTGGTAGTCCAGTGGGCTACCAAAAGGCAAACTATGGTAGCCCACCACAGATTTTGGTACCCACATTTTTCATTTCCATGTAATGCTCAAATAAATAAATTGTAGACAGATCTAATTTCAAGGTGGTAAAAGGATTCAAAACAGAAAAACACAAACAAGCTTGGTCTGTCCTACATACATTTTGTAAAAGTACATCTACAAAAAACAGATCCAATGGCAGAATTTACCTGTGTTTTGACATTACTCGAGACAATGTGCTCGAGTCACAGATGAAATGCCCCTCTCCCTCTCGGGGTTTACATGGTTTTAGTTTATTGCACTCGAAATAAGCTGCTGTTTACCCGACGTCATGCAAATTCATAGCGAAGGAGTGAATGAATATGTAAATGAGCTCTATAGGTACAGCTCGGTTTTAGCAGGAACATCACATAAAGGGTGGTATACATGTGCGAGAACAATACTCTAGACACTGGCTGTATTCAAAACCGCATGATACACATACTACATACGAGCAATTCAACATTACTGAAGTGCTGTTATGCAGTATGTGTAGTATGCAGTTTCGAATACAGCCACTGACAATCGAATCCATAGCTGTCATGTGACAACTCATTCAAATTCAATAGTTTTTCATGTCACTGATGGAGCAGCAAGCCATAAATATAAATGTTTCATTAGGATTACAACACAATGTACACTACTGAACACTGCATAACAATATAGAAAGCATAAAGATTAAAGGGGAGGGGAAAAGAAGAAACAGCTTCCTGCATTGCCATTAACCTGAAATACACCATTGCTAACCATGACATGTCCTTCAGCAACTTACTTACAGTGAGGGAAAAAAGTATTTGATCCCCTGCTGATTTTGTACGTTTGCCCACTGACAAAGAAATGATCAGTCTATAATTTTAATGGTAGGTGTATTTTAACAGTGAGAGACAGAATAACAACAACAAAATCCAGAAAAACGCATTTCAAAAAAGTTATACATTGATTTGCATGTTAATGAGGGAAAATAAGTATTTGATCCCCTATCAATCAGCAAGATTTCTGGCTCCCAGGTGTCTTTTATACAGGTAACGAGCTGAGATTAGGAGCACTCTCTTAAAGGGAGTGCTCCTAATCTCAGCTCGTTACCTGTATAAAAGACACCTGTCCACAGAGGCAATCAATCAATCAGATTCAAACTCTCCACCATGGCCAAGACCAAAGAGCTGTCCAAGGATGTCAGGGACTTTGTAGACTTTGTAGATTGTAGACCTACACAAGGCTGGAATGGGCTACAAGACCATCGCCAAGCAGCTGGTGAGAAGGTGACAACAGTTGGGTCGATTATTCGCAAATGGAAGAAACACAAAATAACTGTCAGTCTCCCTCGGTCTGGGGCTCCATGCAAGATCTCACCTCGTGGAGTTTCAATGATCATGAGAACGGTGAGGAATCAGCCAAGAACTACACGGGAAGATCTTGTTAATGATCTCAAGGCAGCTGGGACCATAGTCACCAAGAAAACAATTGGTAACACACTACGCTGTGAAGGACTGAAATCCTGCAGTACCTGCAAGGTCCCCCTGCTGAAGAAAGCACATGTACAGGCCCGTCTGAAGTTTGCCAATGAACATCTGAATGATTCAGAGGAGAACTGGGTGAAAGTGTTGTGGTCAGATGAGACCAAAATCGAGCTCTTTGGCATCAACACAACTCACCGTGTTTGGAGGAGGAGGAATGCTGCCTATGACCCCAAGAACACCATCCCCACCGTCAAACATGGAGGTGGAAACATTATGCTTTGGGGGTGTTTTTCTGCTAAGGGGACAGGACAACTGCACCACATCAAAGGGACGATGGATGGGGCCATGTACCGTCAAATCTTGGGTGAGAACCTCCTTCCCTCAGCCAGGGCATTGAAAATGGGTCATGGATGGGTATTCCAGCATGACAATGACCCAAAACACACAGCCAAGGCAACAAAGGAGTGGCTCAAGAAGAAGCACATTAAGGTCCTGGAGTGGCCTAGCCAGTCTCCAGACCTTAATCCCATAGAAAATCTGTGGAGGGAGCTGAAGGTTCGAGTTGCCAAACGTCAGCCTCAAAACCTTAATGACTTGGAGAGGATCTGCAAAGAGCAGTGGGACAAAATCCTGAGATGTGTGCAAACCTGGTGGCCAACTACAAGAAACGTCTGACCTCTGTGATTGCCAACAAGAGTTTTGCCACCAAGTACTAAGTCGAAGGGGTCAAATACTTATTTCCCTCATTAACATGCAAATCAATTAATAACTTTTTTGAAATGCGTTTTTCTGGATTTTTTTGTTATTCTGTCCCTCACGGTTAAAATACACCTACCATTAAAATTATAGACTGATCATTTCTTTGTCAGTGGGCAAACGTACAAAATCAAATCAGCAGGGGATCAAATACTTTTTTCCCTCACTTTAGTTATTTCAACTTCTGTTGCTGCTGGAAGGGACAGAGGAGAACCTATATATTAAGCTTGAAACCTACAAATAATCTGACCAGATCTTTTCACTTATCACTTTTTAATGCGGATATTTAAGGAGCTATATATATATATATTTTTTTTTATATATATATACACACACACACATAGATGATTATGTCCGGAGCATGTGCACCTGTTTACCCCCATTGGTTTTGTCATTTTTACATAATTTACTGGAGTATCTGGGATTGACCCATTTTTTGGGCCACAAAACTGATTCTCACGATGTTCGTGCCAAAACGTGCACGCACGTCATTGCTTCACGAGTTACAAACATTGCATGTAAACTCCCCCTGGGGCATTTGATTAAACTTATGTGTGTGTATATATTATATACTTGTGTGTGTGTGTGTGTGTGTGTGTATATCAATTACAAAATGAACCAGCAACTACAGATGTCTACTACTGTACAACTAACTCACTTCACCAACACAAATATTATAATTAGGCTTAAATGATTCTCAGTTGCACAACTAAACACAGAGTTCGATGTAAAACAAATTTGTCTTACCTTTACTTGATGTTATTATTTTATGCAGTTTAAACGTTTCAGTCGGCTTCTTCTGCATTTAGACAAATACACAAACTCGCATCTGCCTAGTGGAAAAACCAATCACAGCTCTGTGTTCAGCATAAAACCCACCCCATAGGTCTAAGAGCCAATCACAACTCACATTCAACATAGGACTCAACCCTACGTGTTGCATCAATCAAGTCTATAAACAATATTGTTTTAGAGTCATAGCAGTCACGCAGGCTTTGGAACATTACAGTTTGGTAATCCGGTCCCAATTTTTGGTAGTCCCAGGTGTCCAGACTACCGATTTGTCTGCCCCTGAAATGGGATTTGATTTGACAGATTTTCACAAATGGGTCTCTCTTCACTATAGCCCAGCTTTGTGGAGCACCTGGGCAAAAGTATGTGACTTCTGAAGGCAATTGGCTGCACCACATCTTAAGTGTCTCTTATAGCAAAGGTGGTGAAATCTTATGCAATCAAGACTTTTCAGTTTTTCATTTGTAGTTAGTTAAAGATAAATTGTCTTTATTTATTTATTTATTTATTTAACATTGACATCATGTAATACTTTGTGTAGATCAGAGACAGAAAATCCCAATTAAATCCATATTATTTCCAGACTAACACTACAACATTTCCAAAAATCCTTGGGGGATGAATATTTATACACTGTACACTGTATACACACACAGAGCTTATATATGTATCAAATCTAAAGATGGAATAGACCTACTGTATCTAAAATAGATTAATAAAGCTAAACAACATTGGAACCAAGGATTAAAGAGAAAGAAAAAAGTATACAAATAAAACATCTAGATTTCCAAGAGAGATGCATATTGTAATTGTGTCAGGTGACATCATGTTCAGAAGTCATGAGAACATCAACAGAGGTGCACACAAATAGTTGTGCTTGCTGGCTGTTTTATACTCTTATAATCTCTTTTAGAACCTAAGAGAAATTCTGAACTGCAGTCAACCAATAACTATTTAATTATTAATTAAATAATTATATTAAATCATTTGTTTAGTAGAACATTTAGTTTTAAGAGATGCATTAACTGAAAGTTTCTCAATAATAATAATAATAATAATAATAATAATAATAATAATAATAATAATAATACTATATAAATATAATGCATTAAAAGTATTCTTCCTCCATAGACTTTGTGCTTTAGTGTAAAGGCAGAGACATTTGCATCTCGTGTTTCATGATCCCCATGGTAATAATTAATTTGACATTATATTTCCTTTTTTGCCTCTAGTTCTGAAGCAAGCTCATTCGTAATTACCTACGAATAGATGAGGGTTTAACAAAACCAGTCCCATTCAGGAAACACTAAGCTCCTAAAAACCAGCAGTTTAGCTGAATGTACAGGAGTTGAGCAGATACCAGTCTGATGTGAAAATAAATAACATGAATAAATGCTGATGCTAAGGATGATAAACAGGTTGTGTGAGATGAATTATAATGACCACTGAAGAGCACTCTGGTAAAAAAGAAAAGCCCCTTCAGTAAATAATACAACAATAAATAAGGGCGTTCATCAGAAAAAAATTGACTGCAATAGCCATTTTAAACCAAAATAAGTATTACATTGGAATTGGAATTCAAAGACAAATCTGCCCTGAAAAGGTGTTTTAACAAGTTATAATCTGGGAGCAGGATGTACCTTAAACATCTGTCATTGTAATACATCTAGTTCAAACAAAATACAAAAGGTTAAGAGTTTCGGGGGTTACATGTTCATATTCAGTAAAAGCGTTTTAGCATAAAGGTAGGGTGGTCGATCGATTTTTAAAAAATAATTATTTGAAGCTGTTATATATTTAAACGGTTAGAGTATGCCTTAACTTAGAGTCACACAACTCCCCACCAAGCGGGTTTACCTGTGAGGGTAGGGAGTTGTGTGACAGTTGGTGGCAGTAGTGGGATTTGAACCCACGCCTCCAAAGGCTCTGGATTGAGGCTCGTCTCTTCGGAGGCATGTGATCAAATCCCACTACTTCCACCAACTGTCACACAACTCCCTTCCCACATGGGTAAACACGCTTGGTGAGGAGTTGTGTTACACTTAGATATATGCAATACCAAAAAACCTAAATTGTGACTAATAAATATTGTTTTTATGCACCAAAAACATGTTTTATTTTTTATCAAATCTGCCATCTTGGGTTTTCTTTACCTAGTGTCATTAAAAAGATGTTTTAAAACTTAATAAAAGTAAACAAATATTTACCACATTTATCATAATACAAGACACTTGTCTCATGTTTGGATGAGATAGTTAATACGTTTTTATTGATTTGTGTGAACTACACCACAAAACATTGTCAAATGGTGCCAGTCCACCGTTTGGCGAGAAATGGTATTGCATAAACGCAATGGAGGAGAATGGAGGAGCAGAGTTGTAACCTGGTCGGGTGTTTTTTCAGCTCCTGTGTCCTGTGCCAATTTGGAAAACACTTATTTCAGTTTTTTGTATGCAGATACAAAAACACGATTGCTCATACATAGAATCTTATTACCTGAAATAAAACGTTTAATTCATGATATATCCGGGTATTATCATTGTTTATGTGAATGATCTGAGAATATAGCAGCCAGCTCCCCATCACCAAACTTCAAATGCCGCATGTCTAACAAAGCGAATGTCATCAAACCTGGTAAAATCGGTAATGAACAAGTTTCTTGTGAGGAATTTCACAACTTGGCAGTGAAAAACAAACCAACTGCCAAGTACAACTAGAAGTACAGTGAAACTCTGATACAACCTTGGGACCATAACATTGGTATGTGATAACCGAGGTATGTAATAACCAGGCACTGTACCTGCATAGCATCATCACATTAAAAAAGTACTGTACTGCACAGACTAGTACTGCTTCATTAATGTACACATACAATGTATGTAAAGTAGTATATTGCATTAGAAATCCCCTCCTCTGTCAGATCAAAAATAAACAGGAGCTTTTCTTATTTTGAATTATAGGCTTATTCAAATGGTTTTAATGGAGTACAGAGTCTGGTATTATTTACCATTTGTAATTGTTTACACATAATTTATTCATTTTACTGTAGGCATTGTCACATTTACTTAAATAATACATTTTGAAGTAAATCAACCCACTACAGTCAAACTTGTTTGCAGTTCTGTATTAATTCATCTATGAAAGATTTCCTAAACAAGTAACGTAGAACATGCAGTTTGTATGAAAGTGCACCGTATGGAGTTGTATTGATTTATACATTAACAAAGATTATCTTTTTTTTAAATGTTTCTTTACAAAAATAGTACAACTTAGTACAATTGGTACAATTCTTTTCCATCTCACAAAATTGGAAGCACAAAACATGATATTGTACCACAGCTGCGTGGAGATAGTTATTTGATTATGAGGAAGGATCCTGTCCGCACACTGCATGTAAAAGAGCGACCAGAGCCATAAGAAATTACCTTTAAAAAAAAGTTTTTTAAAAAAGTGAAGTGCAAAGGGTGCTCATGTTTAAAAACACAAGCAGACATTTCACAGCTCATGCTTTCATCAGTGCTCCTTTAAACGTCCTTTGATTAAATAACTTAAATCGTTCTAAACTTGATTACTCGTTAACAGCCTCACCTGTTGTAATGTCTACAAATATTATTTATATTTCAAATGAGACATTTCTAAATGCATATATTGTTGTAATATACAGTTACATTCATAATATGAGTTGATATAATTATAGTAAAGAGCAGAACAATAACCGTGGACCCCATTCTACATGATTGCGGTCATTGACCTTGTAAATGGAATTCTGGGGTTCGAAATGGTGGTTTGAGTTCGAAAAAACACTTTTCCAGAAATATACAGCGTATGTTGTATTTCAAACTTTTCTGAAATACAGAGCCCAAAAAGTCTGGCTTAGGTCTGTAAAAAAATTGAAAATAGACTGGTATGGCCACCTCTCAAATCAGAGGGAACACAAATGTTTTATGTTCAGACTAGTACCGCTAGTGTTAAAGTAAACAAACCTATTTTGTTCCAACTTCCTGACTTCGGGTACAAAACGCCCGTCAACCCGTTATTGGTGGGGATGTAACCTATCAAATGATACCATTATTAGAGGTGTGCGTGAAACCACCATTTGGTCTTGAGCTTTTAGAGAAGGGGAGGGACCGCTGTGCGCTGCTCCCTGTCACTCAATATGAGAGGCTGGCTTTTCACACGGGTGTGGAGAGAAACAGCCTTTAGTTTAGACACACAGCTTTATGTTTACTGTATGTGATGTGTTCTTTATCACTAATCTGTGCAGTATTTGGAGTAGTTTCTTTTAATTTTTCTTAATAGTAATGTGAAAACAGCACACGTAAATGCTTGTAATCTCTTCACGGAGAGCTTTACACTCTGATAAACGCTGTGAGGGAAGGACATCAAACCTGCAACTGCATTAAGAGAATGCAGACTACTAAATAATCCTACATTACAAACACACAAGTGTCTGGGGTCATTGGGAGGACTGAAAATCTTTAGTTTTTCTAATTAATCTTGCAACCGTACATCCAGTTGCAATTTATTTGAAGTGGTCATAACAACAAGATATTTTAAAGTTATGGAGAAAGCCGACAAGAAGTGGTACTGAGAGCACGGCTGAGAATCAAGCAATAACCTACAATCAAGAGTTCAAATTAAATTGACACAATGGTGGCGCAGCACGCAAACAACCCACTCCATAGATCTTGTAGAGGCTCTCAGTACTTTCAGTCACACCAAGCACAGACACACCACATGCTGTAAACTGTACAAATTACAGGGAAACACTCTATATACTGATATATGTGGTTCTATGTAACACCATTACCTTTTTACTTGGAGTGTGTGCACTAAGCTATAAAATCTATCCGCAAACAAGTAATTGGTGACATTAGTCCAGACACAAAGTGGTTGTGCAGTGCAGTTTCCACTTGCTTTGGTCTACAGCTTCTCTTTTCCATGTCACGCCTGCAAAGTGTATGATTTAATCTTCCCATATTTTATGCGTTTGTCTTCTAGGTCTTTTCACTCATTAACATTTTCACTCATTCAAGCCACATATTTTAATTTGTTCTTGGATCCATTCTTTTTTTTTTATCACGTCTTGTTATTCCAAGCACACATCTTTCCATGCCTCTGTTGCCCACAGTTTCTGTAACATTTTTGGGTTTAGTGAGCAGGTTTCAGAGCCATAACCTAGCACTGGCAGTATGCATTGATCAAATACTTTTCTCTTCAGGCAGGTTTCCTTTCACCAAAGTTTCTTCCAAATTATTTCCATCCCATTTTCACTCTTCATATTTCTTCCATAATATTTTCACTGCACTGACTTGTTGTCCATGGTAGACATAACTTTTTATTTTGACTTCTTCAAGTATCTATTGATATACTTAAATTGTCTTAGATTTAACAAAGCAGTTGAACATGACTTTAGTTTTATTGGAGTCCAGTTTTTTTGCTTGCATCTCTCTCTCTCCCTCTCAGCAGTCGTACGTTTCCAGCTATTGTACCCATTTTTTATGATCATGTCATGAATTGCTATATTCTTTATTTTCTCTACATCAGTAGGGTTGTTTTGAACCATAAACAAAATGATGTAGTATACAGAGATGTACCTCTGGGTATATTTTTTTCTTTTGCAATTACAATAAAATTGGACCTTTAAGGTCAGCAGATAGTGCGTGCTCTCAGTCATGTTTTCCTTTACTATTTTCCCCATCAAAGATGTGTTTTTTTTTCCAGGTAACTACAGACAAGGTAAAGGCTGGCATCTCAATGATAAGAGCCCATTCAATTTAAACAAAATCTAATTGTAGCACATAGGTACAGAACAGAAAAACAATTATGAAGAAATCAATTTTAAACTAAAGCTCAATGCAAACATGAAGGCAACATACTGGAATATTAAATGTGCTGTAAATTAGGGTTTAATTTCTTTCCAAATTTGAGACCAAAAGAATTCTGCAGGATATAGATCAAATATAAGTGATGGATCATTTAAATAAGTACTAAATCACTGTATATCAATTTCCATACTATACTTCTACTAGGAGCAGTAAATTATTCTGATATGGGCATAAAAAACAGGGCCCAGTCATTCTAAATCATATTAACACTGATGCCACATGATAGGAGTTCCTGACTTACATGAGGGTGTGCTGAAATTGTGACTAATGGTTGGTAGCTTTTTTATTGTGGACAGTGAGTGTAAATTGGGTATTCCAGTTCCAGATGGGAAAGGTGCCAAGCTAGATTACCAAGACTCGCCAAGCCAAGAAACTGAGGAACTAAAATATTTATCAAATGGAGGCTCACCAGACATGATACGAACATAATTGCAAGTATTAATTGGTCTTATCCTTCATCCCTGTGCTTCACCAGAAGATTAAACAGGAATCTATGCCGTTAGACAGTCAGAATAATTTCATGTGTGGGTGCCTATTAATAGCACATTAAAGAAACTGGAGATATTGTTTTAATAATGGTGGTAAATTCAGAATTAATTCCACTTGAACATCTCTGGAATAACTTGAACATCTTCTGAGTTCTGATTACTTTTAGATGTATAAGGGTTATAGTTAGGGTTTATTTTTTGATATAGCAGTACGGCTAGGACACGTACAAGTTATCAACATCAGACACAGGACGATATGACTGACATTTGTGTTATTCCTGTAGCATGCTAAAGACTACATTGCAATTAATTCTGATTTTAAGGCTTTTAACACATCTCACATTAATACATATGCATTCCAGTGAGACAGCAGGGGGATAGAGCTTGTTTTGTCATAAAAATAAGTAAGTAAATGAATACATAAATCAATACTATATTATCACCACCAGCCTATATTGATCCACTACTGGATGAAGGCCTCCCCAAGATGTTTCCGCTTGCTTTGATCTATAGCTTCTCTTTTCCATGTCACACCTGCACAGTTTATGATTTCATCTTCCAATTTTTCATGTGGTGGTCTTGGTCTTTTTTCATCTTTTTGTATCCATTCAGTAGCTTCCTTTGTCCATCTTTGAGCTGTTCTTTTTGCTGTGTGTCCGGGCCATTGCCATTTTAACATCTTCCATAATTTTCAATGATGTCACATATTTTGGTTTGTTCTCGGATCCATTCATTTATTTTTCTATCTTTTCTTGTTATAACTCTTTCAATGATGGTACAGTTAGGTCCATAAATATTTGGACAGTGACACAATTGTAATCATTTTGGCTCTGTACACCACCACAATGGATTTGAAAGGACACAATTTTGCAACCAAGTATTGAAACTCACAATTTAATTAATGATTATGTTAGTTTGTTCAAATACTTTTGAACCCCTAAAATTGGGGGACCACATATAAAAATGGGTGTAATTCCTACACTGTTCACCCAATTTGGATGCAACTACCCTGAAATTAAAGATGAAAGCCTACACTTAAAGCACATCTTGATTGTTTCCTTTCAAATCCATTGTGATGGCGTACAGAGCCAAAATATTTATGGACCTAACTGTATGTTCTCAGATCCACTAATTTATTTTTGTATCTCTTCTTGTTATTCCAAGCGCACACATTTTCATGCTCCTTTGTGTCATCCACAGTTTCTGTATCAGTTTTGCATTAAGTGAGCACTAGTAGTATGCATTGATCAAAGACTTTTCTCTTTAAGCAAATTGGTAAATTTCCTTTCAGCAGTGTGCGGTTTCTTCCAAATGCACCCATTTTTACTCTAGTTTTTTTTTTGTTTCCCATATCTCTCTGCACTAATATATATATATATATATATATATATATATATATATACACACACACACACACACACACACACACACACATTTCTGCTGATCTCAATACATAATATCACCACAGACTGGAGATTTCTGAAGTATCTACAGCAGCTAATTCTATACTATTAACTGGAATCTGTTTATACTTGAATCCACTGAGATAATTTCACAACACAGATTTTTTCCCTCTCTAGGCATTCTCAGGTAATTTACTATTTTAAAAGATCACTCGGCAAATATCAAAAGGAAAAACATTAATGTCAGAAAAGAAGCACATTATTAAACTGCAAAAGGGAATCGTTTTTATTTTCATTCACTGTACCCCACAAAGGCAAACCTTTCTACTACGACTCATCTAAAAATGTACTCAATTGAATCATTTTACAAGGTCAACTTCAAAGAGAAGCATCTCATAATTGAATTTGCTTCAATGAACCAGGTGATTTAAAAAACAACAAATTTGAATAAAAGATACCCTGCCACGGACTGCTATACCGCATTTTTACGGTTAGACTCTGAAGTATGTAACTGTATAATTCTGCATTTATTTTGTATTCTCACGCTAAGACATGAGATTTACAATCCAGCTGCAGAGAACAAAGTCAACAACCTTCATCTTTTTAAAACAAATTATTTACCTAAGCATGCACTTGTCTACAGCTTTGTAACAATTACATGAAAGATTACACTTATACAGGGTTATTAAAACAAAACAAAAAGGATCAACTCCTATTTGAATAATGAATAATCTGAAACCTTGCATGAGGCATCTCGCTGAAGAAATAAATGCTCCATTTACTGTATATTAGTTATAACAAGAAATGACACTTAGGTAAAAAAAATACTAAAAATAACTGATTAATTAGGGGCTTTCCTCCAATGTAATTTGTGTAGTTTTAAACATATATTTTGTGACTGACAATTATAATGCTTGGCTAGTTTTGATGTACTGATACCTATAAAAAACAAAAATAGAAACTTTCCATCTTGCTGTTGTGGTTTTATTTTATCATTATACGACAATACTGTGTTCAAAAACATATTCTTACTGCCTCAATGCCAGTGTCCTAAAGGGTCCTGCTGGGGTTGCTTTCTAAGAGCAATCTAACATGTCTTGAATGTACCAAGAGCATTAACTGACGTCAAGCCCTGACATGCACCCTAAAGCAGTGTTGTGTTCCCATTATGCTGTCTGTACAGAATCTTTCTATTGCAGTGCCATTAGTGTTTGCATACACAAAAAAGGGAATTATTCTCATTAGCATAAATAAAAACATTGTCAGTGTTTGATACAGGATGGGATTTCTGTTACTATTAAGATGGAAGGATTTAACATTCAGATTAGGTGATAGACTTAAGATTTTAAAAGAGCAATACATATTTATCTATTTACAGACGTACTCGAATTTGTTGGTACCCTAACAGCTCATTGAAATAATACTTAATTCCTCCTGAAATGTGATGAAATTAAAAGCTAGTGCATCATGTATACCTTGCATGCCTTGCATGTCATAGAATAAAGCAAAGAAGCTGTGAAAAGAGATGAATTATTGCTCATTCTACAAAGATATTCTAAAATGGCCTGAACACATTTGTTGGTACCCCTTAGAAAAGATAATAAATAATTGGATTATAGTGATATTCCAAACTAATTATTTCTTTAATTAGTATCACACTGTCTCCAATCTTGTAATCAGTCAATCAGCTTATTTGGAGGAAAGTAGTCACTGTGCCGTTTGGTATCATTGTGTGCACCACACTGAACATGGACCAGAGAAAGCAAAGGAGAGAGTTGTCTGAGGAGATCAGAAAGACCATCTCCAAGCAGCTTGATGTTCCTGTGACAACAGTTGTAAATGTTATTAAGAAGTTCAAGGTCCATGGAACTGTAGCCAACCTCCCTGGGCGCGGCCGCAAGAGGAAAATCGACCCCAGATTGAACAGAAGGATAGCGCGAATGGCAGAAAAAGAACCAAGGATAACTGCCAAAGAGATACAAACTGAACTCCAAGGTGAAGGTACGTCAGTTTCTGATCTCACCATCCATCGCTTTTAGAGCGAAAGTGGCCTCCATGGAAGAAGACCCAGGAGGACTTCACTTTTGAAAGAAAAGCATAAAAAAGCCAGACTGGAATTTGCTAAAATGCATATTGACGAGCCACAATCCTCCTGGGAGAATGTCCTTTGGACAGATGAGTCAAAACTGGAGCTTTTTGGCAAGTCACATCAGCTCTATGTTCGGAGACGAAAAAATTAAGCTTTCAAAGAAATGAACACCATACCTATAGTGAAACATGGAGGAGGCTTAGTTATGTTTTGGGGCTGCTTTGCTGTGCCTGGCACAGGGTGTCTTGAATCTGTGCAGGGCACAATGAACTCTCAAGACTATCAAGGCATTCTGGAGCAAACGTCAGAAAGCTCCGTCTCAGTCGCAGGTCATGGGTCCTCCAACAGGATAATGACCCAAAACACACAACTAAAAGCACCCAAGAATGGATAAGAACAAAACATTGGACTGTTCTGAAGTGGCCTTCTATGAGTCCTGATCTGAATCCTATTGAACATCTATGGAAAGAGCTGAAACTCGGAGAAGGTACCCATCAAACCTGAGACAGCTGGAGCAGTTTGCTCAGGAAGTGTGAGCCAAACTACCTGTTAACAGTTGCAGAAGTCTCATTGAGAGCTACAGAAAATGTCTGATTGCAGTGATTGCCTCTAAAGGTAGTGCAATAAAATATTAGGTTGAGGGTCCCATCATTTTTGTCCCTGCCATTTTCATTTGTTTTATTATTTACAATATTATGTTGAAAAATAACACTAAAAGCAAAGTCTGATTTCTATTAAATATGGAATAAACAATGGTGGATGCCAATTCAAGTTATTTCAGAGGAAATTGTGCATTCTTCATTTTTTGTGTAGGGGTACCAACAAATTTGAGCATGTCTGTATAAGAACAAATTCTTACATTTATAGTGGAGACCACCGTTTCCTGGCATTCTTTAATATTGATGAGCTAATCCATATCCTGTTACCAGCTTTTCAAACATTTGTGTATTCAATGGCAAATATATAATGCAAAACTGATACAGAAACTGCGGACGACACAAAGGAGCATGGAAAGATGTGAGCTTGAAATGACAAGAAGAGATAGAAAAATAAATGAATGGATCCGAGAACCAAAATATGTGACATCACTGAAAATTATGGAAGATGTTAAAATGGCAATGGGCTGCACATTGCAAGAACAGATCAAAGATGGATGAAGGAAGCTATTGAACGGATACCAAGAGATGAAAAATGAACACAAAAAAGATGGGAAGATGAAGTCATAATCGTTGCAGGTGTGACATGTAAAAGAGAAGCTGTAGATTGAAGCAAGTGGAAACATCTTGGAGAGACCTTGGATAGTGTTTTGCTACTTTCTTTATTATGTGATTGTTTTGATTTTTGAACCCCAACCTAATTTGCAATGTTACCCTCATTTTGGTTTGTGAAGCGCTATACTTCCTTTTTGTTATCAGGTACATAAATTACTACAAACTTCACTGTAATTGCAGTAATTCATCGTCCAATTTAGACTTGTACACTGCTGTTAAATTGGAAAACACCAGGGGAAATATAGGCACTGTACAGATTCCACACGGTCATACTGTTAGTATTTAATCATGATATAATAACATCAGAGCAATACGGTTAGACGCTCTGTTTTATTTTATTGTTTATTTCATATTCCCTTTAAGATTTGTATGCATCTATGTGTGTGTATACATATTGTAGCGATCTCAGACTTTTGTGTTGTAAGAGGGACTGCAGTGTGTTTGTGTGTCTGTGGATTGTGTGTGTGTTTGTGTGGGGGGGTGCCGATCATTTGGGGATCTGATTAATGAGCGGGAAATTGTGGGTTTCGGGGTCAAAGGTCGGCCCTGTGCAGGAATACTGATCCTGTGTCTGTACCATTGATTTCCCTGCCAATAAAGCGGTTTCATCCGATTCTTTCTTGTTTTTAATGCGAGCCAGTGAAGCAGCCAACAACGCTACAATATATACACACAGACACATAATAGCATGCACTCTACACTTTCATGACATCATTCTGCTAAGATTGTTGTCCAGGATTGTAATTACCCTGGCCATTAAGAAAACATTTTGTGAGGTATACGTCTGACCTTAACTGAAACATAACTATCTATGAAACTAGAAACACGAAAATGTAGTAAGTAACGTGAAATAATCAAGAAATTATTTCACCATAAAGTTTACACAGTGCTAGCTAGTGCTTCAGTTTACTGTATCAGAACAGTTCAGAACTACCATATATACTTATATAATCATATCTTGTATAACAGTGTCACATCAGATGTATTCTTATAGTTGGCACATTTTGTCAACAAGGGGCGCGGTTTATGCAATGTAATATCGCTTTTGACATTTTCATTTATGTGAGAAGTTACAGAATCTAACAAGGTATCAGTTTCCATGAGACGTGTGAAACTGGGAATGCTACTTCATCGGCATTATCATTTCAATTTGTTGCCACTGAAGCTGTAATCAACTGGATGTGTGAAATAACTTTACATCCTTCCAATATATACGTTTGGGCTTTAATAGATATTAAGTGTCTGGGCAACTACAAAATATATAAACTACATCAGGTTTACTTTATTTTTAATGCCAGGTGCATTCAATGTATTTTTACGATGAGGTTATTTGACTTAAGTTACTTAAGGTGCTGACATTGGCAACAGCAGCAGATTGTGAGTAAGAATGTATTAAATGTAGCAGAAGGAAAAAAAAAAAAAATGAACCAAGCTCAGTACAGATCCAGAGATTTTTTAAACTGAGCTTCAGACCAGTGATTAAAGATTACACCAAAAGAATCCTGATAAATCAATCAACAAGAGATAAATAATACAGATATATAGATAGACAGAGGAGTGCAAGGGCTGACTGTGAAAAATCACTGAAATATGACTGCTTCTTTTCAGGATAATTGAATCTGGTATAATACACAGGGAATACCTTCGACTATAACTACACTGAAAGACTTCGGTGCCCAATTGAATTATCCAAGCAGCTGTGTCTATAGTCCTTAAAGTAACTTAATTTAACATCTAATTGAATTAACATTTTAGCTTGGAAAATTGAATAAATTGAGCTAATTAAGTGGAATATTTTGCTGGGTTAGAATAAAACTTTGTTGAAATTGCAATACATTTATTTTCAAATTAGCTTCACTGCAGACTAACTCTAGAAAAAGACCCCAAGCAATACTGTCATAAGGTCTTCAGAAAGCATGGTTTAATATTAAAGGGCATTTATATACTGGAAAAATAAGAAATCTATTTATATATTGATATATGTATGTATGCGTTTTCTAAGTCTTCAAAATGTAATTTACAGTCTTAGTATTTTATAGCTCCATCACCTAAACTAATGAAGATGAAATTAATGAACAGTTCAGTGATTTATTCCAAGAACCCAATCAATACATTATTGAAGTGTACATCTTTTCCTGAAATCCATTACATGTGTTTGTCTTCACCAGTTTTCAACTTTTTAATTAAAAGTGTATCTGGGAAAAAAAACGTAAAATAAATAAATAAATAAAACTTAATTATTCACCCGTGTAAAAAATGAATACTTTTTTTCCTGTAAATGCCCTTATCAAAAAGACTAAATGTTCACTAAATGCAAATTCCTCGAGAGATTCAATCTTGTATCGCTCCTAATTAATGTCCAACATATCTAACATAATTAGGTAAACACTTTGTGCAATTTGTCAGTGTAGACTAAAATATCAATAGACTGGCAGAGCAGTAGTTATTGCATAAAATCTGATTGTCCCAGTGTATCACGGGTGATTTAAAAAGCAAGCCAGCCAGCTCAGATGTGAGAGAGCGTGCCACTGGGTTACGGCATGCTTCCTAGAACAAGCTTGGGAGGCTTACAAGGCTCATAAGTTAGATTGAATCCCAATGCTTGCCAGATGGCAGAGGGCAACTAGGGGATTGATCCAAGCAACACTCGCTGGTGAACACAAACTGACAGCTCTGCAGAGCAATCCTTGCAGAAATAAGGTGTTGTCCAATCTCGTTTCCGAATCCCAAATGGTTTCCTGGGCACATCTATCTTGTATTCCCTTATCCTAACTGTTCACAGCCACAGAAGACTAAGTAAAAGCATTCAAGAAGCTTCAGAACGAGAATTCAATAGTTAACTCAAAAGTTTAAAGGCTATGGGCAACATTATATCAAACTATGGTAGCTATAAATCATGAAGTCCTTATCATTAATTTGAAATTCTAGATACCAGATCTTTCAAACCAATGTTCAATCCTGAACTGACACTGATCGGAACCATGCCTTAACATGAATGGATTAATAAATACATAAAACTGCCTGGCTCTTGAACCAATTAATCATTCAGAACTTTAATGTTATTAATTGATTTATTTTCTAGCATCATCATTTCTTCTTCTTCAAATAATGATATATAATTATTTAAACTGTTATGATTATTCTGGTGAAAAAAAGCTGAAACCCATTATTAAACCCACTTTGTTTGTGACAGAGCTATAGACTCTGGCCCACAAGATTACAACAGGCTATTTCAGGTATTTTAATAATGGACTAATGCAGTTCAGTGATGAACCAACTGTGAAATGGTAACTGATTCTTCTGTGTTTTAATGTAAAATGTCTGCAGCTCATACTGTATTATATGATATTTAACTGCCATCAGCAGATGTGAGAACTGCTAATATTTATCACTGCTGTACATAATTACCCAGAGAGCCTACAGACTAGGCTTTTAGTCTTCTACGGTTTCTACATTGTGGAGAAATTATACAGGCAATAATATTATTATTAATAATAGTTGTTGATGTCTTTATTATTATTACGATGCACCATTTTTCTCATGCAAAGATCTCTTCTTATATGAAATAAGTCACTTTATTTCCGGTAAACTATTTTAGTTTAGTTAATTTTGCACTGCAACCCAATATACCACCTGCCTTTTTCTTTACATTATAGTCGTGTGCTTTCTAATACACATGGCATTATTGTTTTAACTCTACAAAGACAGTCTGCTTAGCAATGAAGCTTGAAGGCCTACACTTACCATTATAATTATTAAACATAAGTTCCACAACTTTCTGACAGCATTTAATGGCTTGGAAAAAGGAAAATTCAGCACCCGGAGGAAAGAACAATTAGGAGCGGATGGAAGCAAGCTCAGACAGCTTCAAAGATGAGGCCTGACATTTGTCAATTCATCATGCAGTCTCTTCTTAATTTAGAAAGTCACCTTGCACCCCTTCAGTGTAATCTGTTCTTCCTGCCAGTTGCCTGGATTTGCTCCACGGTTTGTTTGTTTTTCCCAGCGATTTTGCTCCATGCTGTGTCAACACAGTGCAAATGTGTGGTACAGAACCCGGAAAGATGATGTTCAACAGCTCAGAAAAAAATCATTATTTTTCTATAGGATACAAGCTAAAGATCTGTGATCCTCAGACACAAAATGAGTATAACATCATGTTTCATTTTCTTACTTCAGACAAATGCAATAGCGCCTTTACCATTTCACTACCCTTGTTCACGGGTAGTCAGCTGCAAGCTTTTTGTTCTTTATATAAAACTATCCGAGTGTCTGAACTTGTGATATTGATTTGGAATCAATTTAGAGTCTATGATTCACTTACAAGTGTACACAGACTGGAATGCTGGTTTCAATTTTAAAGGCTTCCTTTCTGGAGTCAAGCTTCATTAAATCTATATGTGCTGGAGAACCATCGTATATTTGACAGCACACTAGTATAATTTAGTTTTTTCCCCTCCAGTTCATAGTTTGATAAAAGTGACACACACTATGATAAGTTTCCACAAAGTTATGTTGGTCAACAGAGATAGGAAAACAGAAATTCTCAAAATGGCATACAAGGCTAACATTACAGTCCATTTACTGGGTTGGGTCTGCAAAACTTAAATATCTCCAGAAACACCTACAATACTGAAATATAACTACAGCAGTGTAGTACAGCACTACAATGGACTGGGAACCATCAGTCTAATGCAATCAAGTTCAGACCACCACTTCATCTCCTTCTCCCTTTCCCTCCCCACCCCACCCACTCCCTCCGCTGTAATCTCCCCTCCGTCTCCCCCTCCACCCTTGCTTCCACTGCCCTCACTCTCTTACCTTCCATTGACTGTTTTTCACATCTATCTGTCAACTGTGCTACCTCCTCTTTGTTCTCCTCCCTCACCTCCTCCCTTGACTCTCCCTGTCCTCTCACGTGTCGTCCTGTCTGTCCCTCCCCTCCTCAGCCTTGGATCTCTTCCGTTCTCCACTCAACCCAAACTAGTCTGCATGCCGCAGAACAGAAGTGGAAGAGGTCCAAACTCCCAGCTGCCCTCGAACTCCACCACTCTCTACTGTCTACATTCTCCTCCTCACTCACCTCAGCCAAGAAATCTTCCTTCCAATCACTCTTTGAATCCACGGTCAACAACCCCCACAAACTCTACTTTCTCCTCCCTCCTTGCCCCCCCTCCCCCTCCTCCTCCCTCATCTCTCACCGCTGATGATTTCGCCTCATTCTTCTCCAAGATTGCAGACATCCGCAAGCTCTTCAACAGTCCCCCCTCCTCTCCCATCACACCCAAAGCTCCCACCGACCAAGCTTCCCTTTCTTCATTTTCACCTCTCTCGGACTCTGAACTTTCCTCTCTCCTCCTACATCACAAACCTACAACGTGCGCCCTGGACCCTCTCCCTTCTCGCCTCCTCCATGCAACCACTCCTGATCTACTCCCCTTCATCTCCTCCCTCCTCAACTCCACACTCCTCTCTGGCTGTTTCCCCTCTGCATTTAAACAAGCTGCTGCCATCCCACTCCTTAAGATACCAACCCTTGACCACACCTCTCCTCAGAACTACCGCCCCGTCTCCCTACTCCCCTTCCTATAAAGACTCTCGAGCGTGCTGTCCACCGTCAGCTCTCTGCATTTCTTTCCCATCACTCACTCCTTGATCCTCTGCAATCCGGCTTCCGCACAGCTCACTCCACTGAGACGGCTCTCCTGGCAGTCACTGACTCCCCCGGCTGTGTTCGGGCGCCTCCCTCTCCTCAGTCCTCATCCTCCTTGATCTCTCTGCAGCATTTGACACTGTCGATCACTCCATCCTCCTCTCCTGCCTTGCTGACCTTGGAATCTCTGGGACTGCTCTCACCTGGTTCTCCTCCTACCTCAGTGACCGGACCTACCAAGTGACATGGCGAGGTTCCTCATCCACCCCCCAGCCTTTCCTCACAGGCGTTCCCCAAGGCTCCGTCCTGGGCCCCCTCCTGTTCTCTTTCTACGCACACTCCCTGGACCCCCTCATCGCATCCCATGGTTTCTCCTACCACTTCTATGCAGATGATGCCCAGATCTTCCTGTCTCTTCCCTCTTCTGACCGTCTCATCCCCTCTCGCATCTCTTCCTGCTCGTCTGCGATCTCCGCCTGGATGCACTCGCACCACCTCAAGCTCAACCTCTCCAAATCGGATCTCCTCTTTTTCCCCCCCTCTTCCTCAACTTCTGCTGAACTCACCATCTCGATCCCCTTGGAATCCACCACACTTTCTCCTTCTTCTTCCATTAAAAATTTAGTAGTCACCCTCGATCCTGCACTCTCCTACACAACATATGCCGAATCCATCCCTTCCTCACCAACTACACGACTCAGCTGCTCGTCCAGTTACTGGACCTCTCCCACCTGGACTACTGCAACTTCCTCCTGGCCGGCCTGCTTGCATGTTAATTTGGATTCATATGTTGTTTTTTCTGATGTTATGTGAACGAAAAGACACAAATTTGCCCGCTTTCTCATTGGAAATAGTTACATTTCAAAATATCACTGTCCTGGTCACAAAAGCAAAGTTTGTGGGGAAAATAATAGCAATTTTCTATACTTTTGAGGCATTTGAGGTTAGGAAATAACACTTACTACCCAGGAACACAAATCGTGTTACATCCTGTAATAATAATAATAAATAATATCTATTAATTTAGAAATTTCACCCTGGGCTGGTGCATCCCTGTCAATGGAAAGACATTGCAAAAACTTGGGAGCAGGTTTGTCTCTCAAAATCCAACTTATGAAGGCTTGAACATTAAATCCTTCTCGTCGTTGGTGGCTAAACACTTTCCCAAACATACATAGCTCCTAACATGGACACCAGGGGGAGCTTTAGTAACAATGTGGAGGGATTCGGCAAACATGGAGGCATATCGTTGGGTGCAGCTTTAGACAGGATCTCCAAATCTAGATTGGAAAGTTCTTAATTGTCTTTATCTCTAATTAACCTCTATTTCTGGTAATATCATGGGAAATGTTCTTCACTTTAGGAGGTGTGTGTGGGGCGGTAAAGTATGAACATTGTCCTGGAGGCAGAATATGAAACAAATATATTGTCTTTTAGGTTCTTAGCTGTGCAGTAAGATCCCTTAAAGATGTTCAGACATATTGTTTCTCATGCCCGGAGTTAAAACATGAAGCCTCTGGCCTACATTTATCCTTGATGGCAAAATAATGAGTATCAGTGGAGGTTGTGGAGATTAATGAGTTTCACACATGAGAGGCGCAGAACTCAGACGTTACTGGGCTACAGGCCATATACAATTATGCATCACCCTGCCAACCCTTCCAGAGTACGCTGGTTGAAAAATACATTTTGAAATTGTAATAGATACTATAGTGGGCTAGCTCCGGCATCTCGGTAGGCTCATGTGCTCAAAATAATCAAATACTATCTTTCTTCAATTTCATCGCCGGATTGAAAACGAAAAAGCAGCGTCTCAGATTCAGTCCCCTACCTACAATGCATATCTCTTTAAACCTGTCGTCGGAAATGTGCCATTAAGTCTTCGAAATAGAGCTGGGAGTGACTTCAGAGGACAAATGGCTTAATTTTAATTGTACTCGCCTTGAACTGCTAAGAAAGAAAAGGACTTCATCAAGGCACATGTGTGGAAAAAAAGAAAGTTCAGCGAATGTAGAATTACTTTATTTCTCTTCTCCAAGAATAGAAATGAAATGTTTCAGTCTTCTCAATTCTATATACTATATGTTGCACAATGAGTAGAAAAGTTATACATCATCCTTCACATAAATGTTCCTCATGAGAATTAATTTATTTCAAAGATATAACTTTTCATTTTTAATAGCATATGGATCTGGAGCTGTAGAAGATTTAGTCTCAAATTGATACCTACAAAATACATTTCAATGTTTAAATCTCAGTACATTGAAGTACTGTGCAAAACTGAACACCAACACGATCTATATTATAGGGTGGTTTATAAAGCTGAATACCTGTGATCACTCAGATTTCCACCCATATATATATATATATTATTTATGTTAATCAATGGCCAATTATTTCCCTAATATAAAAATGTCATTAGGATAAAACAAATACTAAATAATGGCAGCTTTTCCTTTTTACAAATTGTGCTTTAAATGTATTTATAACAAAATAGTATTTACCATTTGAAAAGCATAAATAACCTCAGCATTCATCACTTATTTACTTCTGGAATTACACTGATTAAAGACAAACAAAGCAACAGCAGCAGCAACAACAATGAAATGCAGCATTTTAATATTGTAATATTGGAGGGAAACAAAGGGCATATTCCGATATTTAATTATTTATTTATGCAGATTTGGTTCTGCTCAAATTTGTTCAGTTGTGTTTATTAGTCATAGAATACTCGATCATGTCTTTATTTTTTAATTGGCTTTTATATTTTAAAGCTTTATTAGCTTAAAAACATTTTTTGTTAGATCTAATTTGTGTTTGAACAGTAGTGAGAGGCAAATGTGTTGCAGCATTTCCATATGTGTTCCACATGGAGTGGCAGAGTTTTAGAGCTTTAGAGATTTTTAAAGTTAAATAAATTGTGAGTATTTATCACTGTGTTTAGTCTCTGCTGTGTGATTTTCTTGTTAAATGCATGTAATTAAGCATTTAGAATATGCCAGCTGGAGCACTTAGCCATTTGCTGCTACTGCTTAAATATTGTTCAGTTTTATCTAGATTGAGATCAAGGTTTAGGGAAAATAATAAATTCCAATGGCTCACACACTCCAGTGTAGAACAGGGATATGATATCAAATGTTTGTAAAATCCAGAAAACTAACCACTGAAAGAACAATTATAGAGGAACCATTTCTAATTGAAATACATTGTCTTGATTTAGTTTACCTCATGCTTTAATTTCAAAGTCATTACCTTAATTGCAATTCTGAGACTTTATGCAAACCATAGTTTCTGCTAAGCTCCAAAAGATTAAACGTTAAATTAAATAAAAATATGCAAACTAGTAGATATTCAAATGATTCTCGTTTATAAACAGAGCAACTCTACTGATGCCTACTGGAACTCGCATGACTGTGCTACATAATTATTTATCGACATAATTGCTGTCAATAAAGTACAGACAATTGATTTTGTCTTCTCACAGCATTGCATAATGAGCAGGACTCAGTTGAAGTTATAGCAACACTGAAGGATTTCAAAGTAGCTCCACGTAACTTTATTAAATGGTTCCAACTGACTCTGATGATTGTGTACACTGTAGACATGTTGAGAAAACTTCCAGTAGGTTTGATTCAGAAAGTATAATTTGAAAATGATAAAGGGGTTCATTTCTGGCTATTATTACGTATTATACAAATGTCATTTAACAGAGCCGATCACCTTTGCATTGAAAAATGTAATTCTTGCATGTCTATCACCTGTTCTGTGGACATATAAGATTTTATTTCAGTTTGTACACTTCTTTTGTGTCATGTAAATGGTGGTTGGGGTTATTTTGTGTACTTTTTTGTGTACCAAAGGAAAACCTTTTGACAGTTTTCATATATGATTTTTGTTGTGTGCTAGCTAGAGGTATGATTGAAAAGTATTTTAATGTTGGGGTTCAGAGGTGGTGATGAAATCCTTCTTTTAACAATAATTAATCTGGATGCAGACTGATTACTATCAACAGGATGTATTAAACTCCACACACGTCTTGTCATGGAAGTGTAAACAAAGCAACCCTTCTTGTTACTAACTTCCTGTCTTAAATCCAGTTAATGCTTGAGCTTTCTTTTTACCTTGAACAATTACAGAAACAATCTCACACTATGTATAGAGGCTATGTTGAAGTACATTGGGTAAAATAAGCCGTACTGCTCTTTAAGGATAATCTAGAAACATCTTGTCGTGCAGACCTTGTTCTTAAAATTTGGATTGCATCTTTGTGCTGATGTTGAATCTTAATCTTCAATCTTATCCCAAGACTTAACCAAAATATTATACTGAAGGCTAAGAAAATAAAACGGCATGTACTGTGATCCCTAGATTTTCGACTCCCTTGAAAGATGATGAATTTCTGGGAATTCAGAATTGAGTCATATCCTTTCCAACCACCCTCACAAGGCAAATCCTCCAACCTCCCAGAGCAGCACTCTCCATGCTTGGATTCATCTCCCGTTTACACAGCATTTGTGCTGGTTACTAATTGCTCCCCCACCTGCCATTTTGCAATAACAGGAAGACTACAGGTTCAAACCTAGTTTATTAAAAATTCAATTCCGAGTGAAGAAAAGGGGGGTAACAAACTTGAATAGCATGAAGGGGTAAATCTAAATTTCTTCTACAGCTACCTTAATAACAATCATCTAAAGCATGTATGCATAGCCCATCAAACAGGACAGCTGTTTTGGGGTAACAAAATGCATACAGAACTCCTGGGAAGACTTCTAGGGCTCCTCAAATAGGACCATGCACATGGCCTAGTAACACTAAGTGTCTGAATGGATTTAGAGTCAGTGTGGTATGTAGTGCACTTCATCTCTTTGCTAACCCAACAAGGGAATTCCAGCAGAATTGTGCTCAGCTGTGCAGCGTGGCAGCAAGCGTTTGTCTGACCAAGGAGAGAAAGTAATTAGTCAGTCAGGAAACCATCTATCTGCCGCCTGTCAAACAGAGACAGAAGATGGAAAACCACCACAGCTCACCGGGAAACTGAGGTAGGGCTGCTAAGGGGAGGTGGATCAATTTGACTCTGGTGTCATTTAGCTAAAGAATAACCGAACAATGATTGACTTAATTTGTCATAATGGTGTTTTTTCTCTATTTGTTTGGTCTCAAAGATCTAATGTTTTATCTTTGTCATTCATGCTAGTAAACTGAACTGAACTTGAAGACCAAATGGTTTTCCAATTAAAGATAACAAAAGGGCAAATACTATATGACAAGGAAGGGAACAAAAAATACAAATGGGCTGTAAATCAAATGTTAGTGACTAACAATACATTGTGTATTATGTTCTCTATCCAGACAGATAGATAAGGGAGAAAACACATAATAAAGAAAGATTATTACCCATAGGTCTAGGCAGGGCTTGAGTTTTCCAATGTGGCTTAGACCTCACAGTCCGATTCAGTGCTGGAACCCAAGTGGCATTCACAATTCCTCACCACAATATATTTTTCCCAAACAAAGATCTCCCACCATTCAGAAGGGAAGAAAATAAAGCAAAACCTTGGAATACAAACTTAATTTTTAATCCAATCCTCTTTGCTAAAAAGTATGCTTTTCCATCAGAAAGTGGTTTCATTATGGTTTAGTCCCTTTTCTTTTTAAGGTAGACTAATGCTGCTGAAACATTCCTATGGGAACCCAATTAAATCTACAAAGGTGAATTCTCTGCTTTTCCGCAAACAAAATTATAATGATACCCTGCTGTAATTCAGGACTTTATCCAACAAGAAAATCAGTTTTTGTAGGCCGCATGATCACTGAAGAAAAAAGCACTACCTTAAAAAAAAATGCATTCTGTCTAGCATCACCAGATATATTTGAAGTTGGTAGCCATGGGTCACTTCTAGTCTAGCTGCTGTCCTCAATTTATTTCACATAACAGCAGGACCACCTTCCTCGTCTTTCCCACCTACCAATTTAGACACAGGTTTCAGACAGCCAATTAACTACATAATGTTCTTTTCACACCACATGCGTACTGAATGTGAACTAAGATCCATTGCTAAACCCTTGCAGCAATATTTGTGAAATATTTGCTGTAGTTAGAGAGCACATGCACTTTCATGTATTTATTTATCTAATTCTCTTGTTGAAACAAACAAGCTCATTTGAAATGCCTGATTAATAAAACACCATCATGCAATTGCAGTTTACCAGTCAAAATGTATTACATTTAGGGCAGGCCAAAAATACGTTTATATATCACTACTACATCA
Organism: Amia ocellicauda; assembly: GCF_036373705.1. Classification (NCBI taxonomy): domain Eukaryota; kingdom Metazoa; phylum Chordata; class Actinopteri; order Amiiformes; family Amiidae; genus Amia; species Amia ocellicauda. The sequence continues at coordinate 5,843,243 of NC_089857.1, read as the reverse complement.
ATAAACAAATACAAAATGCAGAAGGTTACTGCAACTGGGGGAAAAATGCTTTGATACTAAATTAATCTGCATACATTTTCATTGTCATTCAAGGATCCGGTCAAAGTTTGGGCTGCAGTGTATCTACACGGAAAACCTGCTGAGTTGGACTGTCTCCCTTCACTGAGCATCTCTGCAAGGTCAGACAGAGACAGAGCTGTGCAATAGCAGAGCTTTAACTATTGTTAAATTATAAAGTGGGCACTATTACTGGGCAACATTGATGACATTAGCGGAGTTATCATGTGTGTTTTGACCTTACTCGAGTCAATATGCCCGAGTCAAAGATTAAATGCCCCTCTCCCTCTTGGGGTTTACATGGTTTTAGTTTATTGAAATCATAACGAGCTGTGGTTTACCCAGGGTAATGCAAATTAAGGTCAAAGGAGTGAATTAATATGCAAATTAGCTCTACATACAGTTCTCATACTGTTTTTGCTGGAAAATCCCACAAAGGGTGGTTTACATGCACAGAGAACAATACCCGAGACACTGACATCATTGGGATCCATGGAGCTGCAAGCCGTGAATATAAGTGTTTTATAAAGTTGGGATTACAACACAATGTACAGTACTGAACAGTGCACAACAGACCCACAACAATATAGAGAGAATAATGATTATAGGACACAAAAAACTGAAATAACAGCTTTCCACATTGCCATTAACCTGAAATACACTATTGCTAACCATGAAACGTCCATCAGCAACTTACTTTACCTTGAAACCTACACAAAACTGACCAGTTATCTTGCACTTGTCATTTAAGGATAGATACGGTTATCTCAGTAGTATTTGGATGTAAAATATGGGTTTACATGTGGACAAGGGCGTGCTTTTCCCGTGTTTTCGTCATTTATGTGTAATTTATTCAAGTATTTGGGATTGACCCTGTCCTTCTCTCTGGCCATTTTGTTTTGGCCGCCGACCTGCTTCACCCGAGTCACGAGTTAAAAACACCACCAGTTTGATTAAAATTTGAGGAATAAAACTTTATATAAAATACTTTGGTATGCTATGAAAGGGATGTTTATTTTACTCCGTGCAAAAGATCAGCAATGTAGACTTTGTACCAAAGAGCTTATACTCTTTAACTCCATAAAAGCAAAATGATCCTGGACTTGTTAATTTGTATTGTTGCCTTGTTAACTTCTGGAGCAGCTGACAGGCGAGGATGTTCCAACTGAGAAGCCAGGGTCAGCCATCTCTGAAAACCCAGGCTCTGTTTAAGCTCTGTTCCAAAAATATTCAACTGCTCAGCTCGGGCACAGTACTTTAATTTAAAATGAAACCCAAAACAATGTAAAAGAAAGAAGCCTCAAAATATCAGATTTATGGGTTTCTTTCCTATTCTTAAATAACAATATTTCACCACAGCTTCAAGGCAGGGCTGAGGAAATCAAGCTCAGTGATCTCTGAATTGAGATATAATTTGTGGTCTTGACTCCTAAAAAGATTTTCAAGTTCTAAAGACTAGCAGCAGACAGGAATGACAACTGGAATTTTTACAACTCAAAGAAAAGGCCATGTATGTTGCTAAGAATGAAATGCACAGGAACAAGACAACATGTATATTATCTATAAAGGAATTCTTGAGTCTCAAAACCACCATGAAATCTGTCATTTGACAGTGATTTACACTTTGCAAATAATGAAAGAGCAGGAATGAAATCACACCAAGAAATAAAAACAGAAAAAAGCTGATTTATTTTCGTCTGACTAAATTTACATTGCCACACAAATCAGACTTCATTTAACACAGTACAATAAGTCCATTTTACTGCACTTTCACTTATTCTGCTTTTATAACCAGCACTAAACTGAAAGGTGTCTTTTTTTATACACCTCTACTAGGCTAGCTCTCTTTCAGTGTTAAATCCACAGAAAATAAAACCTAGTCGTTCACAGGCAATCACTTGCAGTAAATAATCTATTGCATTAAAGCAGCATCTTTTCGAGTTGCATGTCTTGAAGCCAAACGGCTCGAGCACACGGCCCATTCGTTGCACGGTGTGGTTGCTGTCATGTCAAGGATGACTGCCAGCGGTTCATGCTGGTAAATATGGCTCTCTGTAGCTCACAGACAAAGCTCTAAATTACACTTGAACAGGCATTTGTGGAGACATCACGGGAAGCTCCTTCATAAAAAACACCATGCAGGACAATTACTACATCCAGTCTGTTGGGGTGGTTGAACATAATCCTTTAGAGTACAAGTACTTTTTCTTCTTCTATGAAATACCACATTATTCCTAGAAATGTAATTTTTGGTGGAGGTGGTTGTTGTTTCTATTATTATTTGGGGTATAGTCTTGAACTGTATGCTCTACAGTTATTTGCTTTATATTTCTTTACAAAACTTAAAAATCCTCTTTGAGCGAATTTCTTACAAAACAACCACAGCAGAAATCATTTGATTTCTCGTTTTGATATGATATGTTGGAACAGCATCCTCTTTATTTTATTGAATTTTGTCATGAAGCGCATCAGCCCATGCAGTGCCTTCAGAGCACTGTACAAGTTAAACAGACATAGAGGAGAACTAAAATTAATCATAAAAGTATAAAACGAAAATAGAAAATAAAGAGAGAGAGGGAGAGACAGGAAACCAGAGCAGGCAATATTGAATACCCATGCTACATGTGATTAGTGTGTGGAGAACAGAAATGTTTCGAGATGCTTACAGAATGGGAGAAGTTCAGAGGTCAGACGGAGTTCATCTGCTAGTGTACCCAGAATGCACTTGCTCAAAAGTGTTTTGTCTGAAGCGTGGTTGGCACAGAGACATTTTATTGGTGGATCTCACATTCCTGCTATGGCTGTGAACCTGTAATTTGTCCAACAGAGGAATGTGGTCCTGACGCGATAAACTGGTCAGGAGACGGGCAGAGGTGTTTTGGATACCCTGAAGCAATTTTTTTTTTTTTTTTTTTTCCAGTGTGAGGGGAATATTTGTTAATCCAATTTTTTAAAACATAAGTCTCATTGTATTTTTCACTTTTAATCATTCAGTTTATTGATACATATTGTTACTACATTGATTAAGGTTTTATGTGATTTAGCACCTGTGAAAAGCAAATGTTATAATCAGAATAACTACACTCTTAACTAGACTATTTAAAACTAATGTAAGTAATGGGAATACACCTATTACTCCAACTCCAGAGTTGAGTTCTACTACTTTGTCCCAATTTCTCCGTTTACAAATTGCCAGCTGATAATTTTTTCGATACCTGATTTATATCTGAACTCCTCCTTTCAAAAAATAAATATTTCAACTTGATTAAATAAGTAATACCATTACATGGATGATCTTAAATCTCTGTGACTTCCATTTCTTTCCTTTCTTTAATTGCCTTGATTAAAAACCATATTTGCAGGGAATAGTACCACAATTTTCTTACAGAGTCAATATCTGCACATGTTGTAGTCTTGCATACAGATGTGTTTTACCCGCATAGGAATATTTTTGACAGTGATTTTACATTTCTTCAAAACTCTTTGTGGGAGGTGGTAAGCTTTATTCATGTTTGCTTTGTTAACGGATACTGTTAGGATAAAAATATGTATCCAGTCATTAGTAGATTTGGAATAGAATGTCAAGATATGATATTGGAACACACTTAAAATATTGTTACTAATATTACTAACATTGATATTAAAATATTATGTATTATATCATATCAGCCTTGGAAAATGTGTGATTTGTTATGTTGTTTTAGTTCTTGTGCTTTGAACTTATCAAAATACCTGGTTCAGAAATGATATGTAAATTGTACTGCTGCCTGGAGATTATAGGTACAATATTCTTCCATGAATGGAGATTATAGATATAATATTCTTCCCTGTAGCATAAGCCTGAATAATAATGGTTGATCCATACCATTAGGACAACAATGTTCTCAGATAACCCATACATGCTTAACTATACTGTTACAGTGCTGATGCAATGAGAAGTGGAAGAAATGCACCTCTGCACGTTAGACTAAACTAAAATGTACAATCAGTGAGGCATCTGTCAGTCCAGTAAAAAAAAGATACATCAAACTTAATAAGAATAATACAAAACAGACAAACAAACACAAAACCCATCCATGCACAATAAACAAACAGAATGGCTGAAATTTGCTTTCTATCAAGTTTGCCAAGACTAGCTTATCTTGACATCCACAGAGTAAGCGTTTAAGGCGTCCCAGTCAGATGAATGGGGAAGGGCTGCAAGGAATGTAACCACAATACTGAGGCATGCTTGCGTGTGGAAGATTCAGGGGACAGTTGTCTACACCAGGAAATAAAAAGAGAACACAGCCCAAATGCTTCCTGATAGGACTTTAATCTCTATCAACATATGTAACTTACAGCTGGGCTGCTTCGAGGCTACCATCTTGACGGTGCAATTTCTGTCATTCTCACTTTGTAACAGATGTTAGGAACCATTTGCTCCCACAGGGTAGAAGTGCATACAAGTTAAAGATGGCTTTACAGTTATCATAGTATGCTGCTTGAAATGTACACATTGACAAGCTTGAATAAACCATTCATATGTTTTCACTTAAAATTGTTCAATTACCTAATCAGTTGTTCAGTTAAACACTGGGTTACGTACTATTTTCATAGTATGTCAACTTATTCATTTAGTTTTTTTTCCCCTTAATTATACTATCGTTTGCCCTTAATTTTACAGCTGTTTTTGGAAAACATCCCTCACAGTGATTATGTAAAAAAAAATCATGGTTACAAAGGCATCAGACCAGTTTCCTGTTTTACACACATATCTACATATCCTTAAACATGTGCAAAAGTGTTGGCAAACAAAACCGCTGTCCCCCAACAGGTGTTACTCCTTTTGACTTGGTGAAGCTATACAGACTCACAGACGCAAGCGTGTAAAGTAATACATGACTATTCAGAGCTGTTTACACATGTCTACAGACCTCTTTTACCCATATCCTCAGCTAGCTCCCCAAGAAAGCATGACAGCATGACTGAGCACTCCTCTGTAAAACCCTTGATTCCAACGCCCAAAATCTAGAATAGTGTTTGAACTGCAGTCCTCATATCACCATAAATAGGGACACAAAGGCCCTAGAAAGAAAATAAGGGAGAGCCACTCTTTTTCCCTTTCCCTTTTTTCCAGGGATAAAAGGCTCATCTTGTGAAAACAGAATTAAATAATGAAATTGATGTGGCTTAGAGAGGAGAAGAGTCAGACACTGCTAAATAGACTAAGTTACTGCCCATCATTATTTTTTAAAGGTCACAGAGTGTAGAAGAAATAGGGGCATACTGATGTTTTTTTTAATATTGTTTTAATCCACTTCTGGATGCTGGCTGATGGGTTTAGTCTCAAAGTGAACAGCTATATGGTATGCTGAATGGACTCTCTCTTTCTGGACTTGTAAAAAAGGTTGTAAACACAAGCCAGTCTTAGCATATAGAGTAACACTGAACTGCAGAAAACGAGGGACGGCATTGCTGACGTTTAAACCCTCCGCAGGGCTTTTGGAAAAGCATCTGCCTCACACCTAATTACTTGTGCCGCACCGCCGCTATGAAATGTGATTGCCCATATATCGTGTTGTACACTTCATCTAACGGCATAACTCGATGGAACCTAGCTGGCAGATTTATTGGCCAGCTTGTTAGCCTTCTAGTTCTGGGAATCGAAACGCACGGTGACAGCACCTCATCTTGCACAGCGTACTTTCATTTGAGGATGGTTCGCACCTTGCCTTTTCTTTGATATGATAACAACTCAATCCCTGCGGTTCTTTGATCAGTAAAGGCAGTGGTTGTACACTACTAACTACAGAAAGCTGACTTTATTTACCATGTCAGTTGATTTACTGCTTGAATTGTACGTCATCTTTTTTTTATTTTATTTAAATTCGGCTGACATAAGACGACATTTCATTTTGTGTTGAAGGGGTCTAATTACCTGAAGAGAAGAGCAAAACAGGCTGGTGGATTTTCCATTAAGCATGCAATGTGCAGGTAGGATAAAGCAAGAGAAATAGGGCCCTCTTAGCCTTGCTGGAATAAAGGCAAAAATGAAAATTACCTGGTTTTGTTTTCTTCTTCTTCTTCTGGAGACAACTGATTATTCTTGGCTGCCTCTGACAGCAGTTTCTATTTTCTGTTCTCATTTCAAAACTGCCTACAAGCACAACATATTCTAATACATGTTGAGTGTTAGAAAGCTTGAACTGGCTCTCTATGATGTTTCTTTGTAAAACTGAAATGAGGGTACATTGTGTCCATTGTGGTATTTTGTAGTGAAGAACACAACACACACACACAAAAAAAAAAAAAAATATATATATATATATATATATATATATATATATATAAATAAGAATGCAGTTGTGCCATCTTCCCTCCATTTCCCATTCCTTTTCCCCCACATTTCTGGATTTTGATCCAGGATAAAAAATCTCCAGTAATAAAAACAATACTAATAATAACACACTCAGCTGTTTATACAGGTCGCGCTCCATCTGACCCTGACCTTGGGAGAGTTGCTTCTTAAGTCTGGCTAGAGAAATGTTTCACTGCACACTCCCATCAGTTACCTTAATGAACACTTAATGATTACAGCAACATATCTCTCTTGGTTGAAAGCACTGAGCTGTAGCCAAAGATAACAAGAGCATGAAACATGAGTAGAAATGAGATAGCAAGAGCTACGATAAAACGTTTTATATCCCCAGTACACTAGGCATGTACAGTTATCCCTGGCCAGCGAACCTCTGCAATGATCTCACCTCTCCTGGGCGGATTCTACTTGGGGATAGGATTTTTGCCAGAGCTAGGCTTAGCGAAAACCTTGGTAAACTAGTTAATAAGCACAGAAGAATCCTACCTGTAGCCACTGCGACTGATCACTGTGCCCAGCCGTCCACGCGTTGACTTTGCCTTGCTTATCGAGTCTGGCCTTGCCCGGCTCCCAGGTGAACATGTCCATGTTGAGAGTTCGAAAGATGCTGGATGCCGTAATCTGATAATCCTGAATATGACCCGACTTCATCCCCAGTGGTTCGGAGCAACCTAGAAGAACAGAGGGGAAAATATAATTTCTCTTTATTGTTTGTTTTGGCTTAAGGAAAGAACCCATCACTTTCGAATTCAATCACTTGTCAGTCTTTTATTTCCTCAAAAGAAGCTCATTGAAGAGAACATGACATGAAGATAAAAAATACACAGGACATCCAAACACTGAATGAGGTTAAATTGACAGGTATTGTTTCTGAAACTGTCACGATGATGCTTGTGTTAAAGTGCTCTCAATTCCACATGATTCTATAAATAATATGGAGTTGGTATAATTTATAAACTGGGGTTGTATAGCAATCTGTAGAGTGGTGAGTGTGGTGACAGAAAGATAAAGAGACAAAAAATGTGTTATTTGATTGGCCATTTGAAGTAGCCCAAGGTGGTAGTAATACAATGAAAGTGCTGTGTGTCTATTGGCTGACAAGTTTGAGATGGACAGTTTATTACAGAGCATGGAAAAGGAGAAGAAACAATTAATTTGAAATAATATAGCTCTCCTACCATTTCTATACTTCTTTAAACAGACACGTATGCTATGGATGTGTCATTTTATTACTAGTACTTCAAATAAGTACTTACTAACTTACGAATACACTAACATATATTCCTGTTAATTGTATGCATTGCTTTTATTGTCTTCTTCTTTCTTGTTTCATATTGCTAATAAATGTATAAACTGTACAGTATATAAATACACACAAACACATAATACTGTAAATATTTATTATTTCAATGTTTAAATATATATATATATATATTTATTTATTTATATTTTTTGTCAGTTCAATTAAATTCCTGTCAGCAACTAATATCAAGGATTATTTATTCTTTCCATCTGCCAATTGCACATTTAAAACACAGTGTTTGATGGCATTCAGTGAAAGGAAGAATCCTCTGTCAAAAGCAAATTAAGTGACAATTCTTAATTTACAAGAAGAGTGAAGACACTTCTCACATGTGAGGCATGTGAGAGCTACTTGAGGTTTTATAAGCACTTCTTTACACATTATAGTTCTTATAGCACATTATGGTATTAATCAATTCACCATCCCTCCAGGTTCTAATGCCAATTCTCCAAACTTTTCATATTCCTGTGTTCTCCAGCATAACCACACAAATACGAGGGGCTATTACTCTAGGTCTGGTGACTTGCCTGTGAGTTCACAGCCGAGCATTTCCATGCGCAGGGTGCAGTGCCTCCTGCAGACCTGGGGATAGATGCGCACATACTGGGCTTCCACCGGTGGCGTGAAGGAGTTGGCAGACGGAGTGTTGTTATCAACATTGCCACGGAATATCTGAGGAAGAGAAACGGAGAGTCCGATTTTTTTTTTTTTTTTACTAGAAAAAGATTTAAGTTGTTTTAAGCACAACAACTTTTGTGTTGTCAGAGAGAACAGACAAACAACTTTACACCAGCAGGATATCGAATGGCAGACGAACATCAGAATTAATTATAGCAATTATAGAAGGGTGCAAGTTACGTGGGCATATGCAAGGTTCCCTTCAATTAAGTTGTGCGAATGGCCTCGACTACACCACTGGATCAAATAAAATGTCACATTTCATATTCGCCAATTTTCCTTGGCTCCAGAGTTATACAAAAGTAATCTAAATTCCTGCCATCTTGTTCATTGTAAAATTGAAATGTATATGTATTTTTAAATATCTAAACTTTCTTTAGACTAAATGACTGAAAGAGCAACATACTCTTGTTTGTGTGAAAACACATTTGCAACTTGAACTCTGCACACACCTAGATTGCACAAAACAGTGATGTACATGCTAATGATCTTAAAAATGAACAGGAGTAGTGGAAGATCAATCTTTTATTGATGAACTGCAAGCCCCATCGATTTTATGGGCTTTTATATCAAACTGTAATAAAAACCAAATAGCAAACACATTAATTACTAGCAAAGTAATTAAATAGGATAACGGGAAAGGTCCGCCATTTCTAGGCCACAGTGAAAAGGCCGGCAGAAATGCAATTGAAATGCAGAGATCTATGCACAATGCAAATTTTATTGCCCGATAATAAAAAAATATTCAATTTAAAACATCATAAAAATGGGAAAGTGTAACGGGATGAATACGAACACTCTACTAATTAAAAAAATGCCTGAGGCTTTGTTAATGCATACTGGCTGGGAACTTACCATGTCCTCATCCGTACCCTTAACTTTATAGGTTCTCCAGGTCTTGCCATCGTCACTATAAGCTACTTTGTATGACTTTACATACTCTGGGCTTCCAATCCGTTTGGCACCTTGTGTTATCAGTCCAGTAACCCTCATTCTTCTCTGCAGGTTTATCTACAAGGAAAAACAAGATAATCAATGGCTTGATCTACATTTGATAAACGACAAGACTGAAGCATTCATGGTCCAGTATAATTTAGCTCCAGGAAAGTCTAGTAATCTAGAAAGTGAACCCATTGACTTCTACTCCAGGCCACGTATGCGGTTTAATTCTAAGAGAGCAAGAAATTAGTATCTTACTTCCAAATGCAAACTTTTGTGGAATAATCCTAGTATAGAAATGCTCACTGCAAAAACAAATTCACTGAATATTTGAATACACTTCCTTTTTATTATTCCTTTTGGCCTACGCCTACCACTTACCTGCAGACGATTTCTATTGCTGGTTTTAATAAATGGATATTATTCCAAATGGAAAGCTGTTCACTACCTCATTCATATCGTCACTTAAGCTTTGGCCTTCATGACATTAAAGGTTAATGAGTGAGTTACCTGCCGGGATCTTAAATTGCCTTAGCTTCCAGTTAGTCTACACTCCTTCAAAACATTCATAAAATAAAATGCTATAAACCATTCAGGTTTTCAAATCTTCAAAGTGGCATACAGACACTTGCTTTATACATTTCTGAATAGGGAGGAAATGCTTCTTTAGTGCAATGTATGAAACAAAACCTGCAAGCCACACTATTGTAATTATGTGAATATGATTATATAGACATTTGATACACAAAAGAAAACTGTTTTGTGTAATTCATTGTTATTCAAACTGAATGCGTCATGGCATGTACAAAAGCCATGACTGACTACTGTTTGTTTGCAGATGGGGGATATGACATGTCTGGAGCTCAATGCTGGAATCAAGAGGAAAATAATAAGCTTTTAAAAAGTATCTAAATTATTTATAAAATGTTGACTTGCAGTGCTTTCATAGCAGTGGGTGCCAGGTAATTGGAGATGTTGGCAGTCTAAATAAATAGAGTTAAATTCCTGCAGGAATCTATGCCTACCAAGTGTTCATCGTTAATGATAAGGAAAAGGAAGTGTTGTATTCCTGGAAACATTAACACAATGCATCATTATTACAGAAGGTATGCTAACATGATTTAGTGTAATTTTGCAAAACATAACTTTGGCTAAATCCACATATAATTATAGTATACAGTATAAGAACATACAGGTATTATAATTAAACACAGAAATAGTGTATACATAGTGTATATACATAAAATAATGTCAAGAGAATCTTAAAAGAAAAGTGTTAAACCTGAATAATATACATGAGATCTGTGAATGCTTTATGCATGTTGGATACCTACATTAAAGATAAGTGCAGTTTACTTTGAAAGACATAGGTCACTGTCACATTTAACAGAGGAACCAACAGATCAACTTGCCCTTTTTTTTTAACAAACACTTCACTTCTATTTGAAAATAATGGATTTCCTGTGCCAGGCACTGTTTTAAATGCATGTTAAATGAATAGTTAACAACAGATAAGCAAATTGATTGAATGTGAAAGGATAGGAGCCTAAAGCAAGGTCAAGCAGTCTACAGTGTCCAACATAAATTGTCATGTGCTATTTCCCGACCTGCTCTCAAGAGAAAACTAGAAATTCTGTGCATAGTATGACCTCTGAAATCTATACAGATTCTCTAGGTTCCTGGAGAATATACATTTTATTGTGCAGCCCATAATATTTGAACGAAGGAGAGTTTGCTCCACAAATAACATTCCGTTGATTTTATATATATATATATATATATATATATATATATATATATATATATATATATATATATATATATATATATATATATATGTTACTATCTGTGGAAAAACTCAGTCTATACTGTCCCAGAGGTGCAATGCGATACTCCAGATATTTCAAACCTCACTAGCGCTTGATGTTGTTCATGTCTTGGATAGTGTGACATGGGACTTACATCGGTTTGATTTCTGTTCAATTAAAATAAAAAAAAAGTTACTTTTTTTCAGGAACACCAATGAAAAATTTATTCTGCAGAAATGTAATAACTAATGACTCCCCATGTGTTATTGCTCCAAGGGAAGAAACGTCTTGATTCAAAATTTAACAGAAATCAAAAGAATTTAAATAAAATATTTTGCACTGCCTATGTGATGCTTTTATTCTTTCAGTCAGCTTTTACCTACTTTGGGCAACAGCTTTAGAAAGTTCAAAAGAAAGTTTAGAAGGAACTAGAAATTCTATTTTACAGCTAATATTGCGCATTTTTCTTCTAAATAGGATACTTGCTAATGATTCTAAACTATTTAACAAAGAAAGACACGGGTAGTGCTAATATAATGCGATGAATATTCTCATTTTATGCAATTGTACACAATGTGGAGTGAAAACAATAAGTAATTCTCTTTAAATAACTTCATATAATTCGTATTTTGTCATCTATATAAAAACGTTCATAGCAACAGAATTAAAGTACTTTAATATATACATATATATTTGTTTAAAATACACATTTATTCATATTTCCCACAGAGAATTAATATTGTCTATTCAAGTTTTTGTAACAGCCTTCCAAGTTCAACTGAAATCAATAAATTAAAGTTTTTCTCCATATACATACAACGGAGATGTCTCACTTTCTCATGGATAAAGTAGATGTGGAAGAGAGTTCAAGAATGAATAAACTACCAAGGCAATACTTCTCATGAACTCTTTGTATTGTCTAAAGAATGACAGCAAGAAACTGACAATATAGGCTAATACTTCGGCCTCACACTATGGTTTTATGGTGTTGTGTGAGTGTGTGTGCGTGCGTGTGCGTGTTTTCTTTTGTAATTAGAACAGCGGCATCTACAGTACATTGCTTTAAAACAAAAGCACATCAATCAACCCAATTGAATCAGTCATGAGCTCCTCAACCATTACAGTACAATTAGAGGATAATTTTCTGTCATCTGCTTTGTAAACAATTTATTAGGTCGTTTTTTGCATCTGCTTATTTTACTTGCATGTTCACCTTGGTTCAGAGGGTTTTCTATTAGCTGACTGACTCTCCTACTAAGGATGAAAAAGTGACTGTGTGTGTGTGTGTGTGTGTGTGTGTGGGGGGGGGGGGGGGATGGTGATTGGAAATCACACCAAATTGGTGTTGATGTTATTTAGAGAGTATTAATGAGAATCTTATTAAATTGTATATAATTGACAGTAGTGTGTTTTCAAAAACATTTATTTAAATGCATGAATACACTTGGAGGGGTGGGAGGTGGAAATCCAGGCATTATGTATTGTTAGCGGTTTGTGAATTGTAACTTCGTCAGACTGTTTCTTTCTGCACAGACTGACCCGTTATATTTATCTAAAAACAAAAACAAAAACTTAAATCCTTCCTGCCGACCTGCTGCTTGCCAAACAGTAATTTTTGTCAGTAATTGATTCAGTGCAGGAACAGCAAGCTGTCCGTAACAGCACGGCTCCCCTTTCTCTCGGCCACACTCAACCTTGAAAAAATGTCTTTCAATTACAGGGGAATCAGATGCTGATCTGCCTATATATGGCTGCAAGAGAAGTTTAAAACAATGCTTGCTTTTAAAGTTTCCCAACATATAGGTTTAAATATCAAAGTTAATCCAGAACTCGTCTCGTCGATTTTCACGTCCTACTCCACTACTCCCCTCTTCACTGGCTCCTGATCTCGGCTCGCATTCAGTTCAAGACATTGACCCTCATATCTTTTGTAAGGTTTTAAATGATTATTGTGTGAACTGTAAATTGTCCTGGTTAAGGGTGCCAGTCTAAAATCCTGAGTCACTTTTAAGAAAAAACAAAACAAACACTACCATACTGAGTAGATGTCAGATAATGCATTAGTATGTTGCAGTGCAAAGCTTGAATCAATCCTTAGAGACAGATAGACTTCATGGCTGTGGAGCCCTTCCTGTCTTCCTATGCAGGAGACTGCATTTAGCATGATTGGGTACTCAACTCTACAATATTTAATTTCTGTAACTGAACTTCACTTGATATTATTCACAAAACAAAACATTTGTTATGCTGTACATCAAAAAATATAGAAAAAACTAGAACCCACTGGCTTTGCTCTCTCTTCCCGGTGGCATTATAAGCTGCATGACAGGAGCAGTATAAAGAAAACATAAGGTACCTAATTCTGAGTTTGTGACAAGATGTCCGTTTGTCTTGTGCTTGTTGGCACAGACGACAATAAAATGTGGTAACTTTGGAAGGGGTGAATACTTTTTCAACACTCTGTGTGAGTGTATATACATTTCATTCATCATCAGCACATATCGATCCACTGCTGGATGAAGGTTTCCCCAAGATGTTTCCAATTGCTTCAGTCTATATCTTCTCTTTTCCATGTCATATGAAATGAGTAATATACAATACAAATGTCAGAATCAAATCTAGAAGCCTAACATTTGCCACTTTGTGTTCATTCATCGGTGAAACCCCTACATTTTGTTGGAATAATTTTAAGAAAGGAATACTATTCAAAAAACATCAGTTTATGCATTCAGATTATTATGCATTCAAAATAAATGTAAAGTGTTTAACCAGCATTTTACCAAATTTATCCCCATGTATCTATTAACCCTTATAGGACTACATGATGAGATATCACTGCTCCAAAGAAAGAGACAAACTATAATGAATCCTTAAAGCAATTCATAAGGAAAAGGATGGAAATTTAAAACATACATTTCCGAATCAATCATTCTTGATTTGAAACCTGGTAAAATGAGTACAGGCCACAATCAAAAGCTAAAATACCTCTGTGAACAAATGTTCCCAAGGCTTCCAGAATAAAACAATTAAAAGAGAAGAAAACCTTATTGATTGGAAGTCCAAAGCTAACAGTACCAGCACTCAGTTGTGTTTTATTTCTATCAATTTCTAAGAAAACAATGTAGAGTTATCTTAGAAAATACATTACGATAGGGAGAACTACAGTTTGATTAACTTTATTGGTACAGTAAAACATAAAAAAACCTCTTTGATAGGAAACTAAACACCCGATCCACAAGCAACCAACCTACTCCACCAAAACTGCCATCTAATGTGGCATGTTTGTGCACTATTCCACATCATGAATACCTGCAAGAAATTTACAAAATATTCCTGAGTTATTTCTCCCTCAACATCTGCCCTTTAGGCTAGAAGGGAATATTTCATGACTTCCAATTACCTACAAAGGGTAATTGATGTTTTCCATTAAAGATAGATGTCTGCAGTGCTCACTTGTAGTGTATTACTGCTATTAAAGGAATTAATGGAAGAGTGGCAAAATGTGTCATGTTTGGTATGTGTATCGCAAATACCTACCCTATCTCTTTCAGGTGGCCTGAAACATACACCTCACTAATTTAGATTCCAGTGAGGAGAATCTCAGAATAATAAAAACACAGATCCCATAATCATATAAAGAGTGAAGCACTGCCGCTTGCATCGATGTAATAATTTAGGAACGCTTGGTTTTGTCTTATACACGTTCCGCACAAATTATAATAATCATCTATTGTTCGCAGGCCAGTCCTCCACAGTTCTGTATCAAAGAAAAATACATTCCCTGAATGATGATAAGAAACCCAGTTGTAAGTCTAAAACAGGCAATTACTGGAATCATTATATATTGTTTTCCACCTACAATATGTGCCCCTCCCAAGGTCAGACAGGTATTTTTGTTGAATGAGTGTATGCAGAATGCTAGCTATTGAAGAGATTGCCGTCACACAAAAAAAAGAAAAATAATCTAAACAGTTCTAATATCTACATCAAACTGCTATGTAAAATTGAATGGTTGCCTTTGCATGGGTGAACAACAAACACACGCTTCATGTATTAAACAATCTTTTGATCTATTATTAAAGAACAAAGTAGTAGTAGTAGTAGTAGAAGTAATTACTACTTATTTGGTTTAATTTACCAAAGCCCTGTAACAAACTCTGGAAACATGCTAAGACAAAAACTTCAAATTGACAGATTGAGCCCAACAGTTAATAAAACATGTCTGGGTCAATTTCAGCTTCTGCTTCCCCCTTTCACCCCGGCCCATTTGTGTTACCCATTATGGAGGTAGAGAACCCTCAGGCTGCACAGAATTTTGGAAACTCCCTACCTTTTCTTCCCAATTATCCTTCCCTTGTCAGGCATTGAACTTGCTGTTGAAATACTTCATCCCAGATGGTATAATTAAACCAACATTTGAAAACTTCTGCTCACACTATGCTCCCTTTCCAGACAGATTGCAGGCCTTAGAAATATGTCACTCTGTCAGTTTTGTGGGTATAGAATATAGATTATTATCTACAAGATCTTCTTAACATCTTATATTATGAAAACTTCAACTTTAATTTATATTTAAAGTTCTCTGTTGACTGGAAGGTTTTCACTAAATAAAATGTTATTTAAATAATATATATTATGCATATCCTATACAAATGTATTGATCTATGTTTGTAATCCAGAAAGAAAAATTGTATAAATGGATAAATGTATAATATGTATAAATAATATGTATAAATGCTTCTAAATTAGAGGTGCACTGGTGAAAAAGACGACAAAATGATAATAAACACGAGAGAAATAGGATTAAAATACTCCTTGAATTAAATAAAGTATATGGAATACATCATATCAAATAGTTACCCTTAGAAATAAGGGTTAGTCTATTTTGGGCCTCTAAGGCATCATTATTCCACATCTATTGTAATAGCCAAGCACCTGATGGAATGGTTTTGCATACACAATTAGCAGGCCTGGGTGAGTGCCAATCAATAGAAGTACACTTATTTAAAATAATCAAACATCATTAACTGTAATCCTACCTATCCAACAGTCCAGCAGAGTGAGTTAAGTTAAAGTGAGTGAGCTCCATTGCAAAGATACCACTAGTTGGCACTGTTCCCACCAGTGCACTACAATAGTAATGAACATTCAACACACCAGGAAGGTCACAGCCCTGCTTTGATAGTGCCCACTTGACCATCAAATGAGAGGAAAGGGATCACATTTTTACAAAATAACTGTTCTGTGGCCATTTCCCCTGCGAGCAACTCACTCAATAATTGAGAACTGACAAAAGGTACTCTCTGGCTGTCTCTGTTATGTCATATGAGTTGTTTAGTTGTTTGTAGTTATTTTCTTAAATTGATATTTCATCAATTGAAAATGTCATACCTGAATGCACCCAAATTGAACTTGTGACATTCTTATTTTTAAATCTGTGTAAATGGGAAATGGACTGCCCTCTACAAACTGTCGTGCTGTGTGTTTAGTTTCACATCTCAATCTCCCCAGAGTGTTTACTTGCTTTGGAGAGGAGGCGGCAACGTGTTCTTGCGGTCTCTGGGGGCTGACTGTGATTGCCAAGTGCATGGCATAATGCGTCACACTCACCATGGTTTTGGGTGTTTTGTGACACTGGTGTCCGTCTGGAATATTTTATGCTTCTTGGATACTGTGGAGAACTACTGTTGTAGATTATGATATAAATCAGTCACATTTCCTGCCTCCGCAACCGATCCAAAATGCATTATGTAGATTACAAATGCAAGGGGGAATGGAAATCTGTTTATTACCACTTAAATATTTGCCAAACAGTTAAGTGCTTTTTCCATAACAGTAACCTGGCTGGGTAAAAATGTCTACCTCGAGGCCAGCCCCTCTGGGTGTTCTTTCACTTACAAATCCAGTAAGCAGAAATGTGGTGTTGCCATTTTCACTATTACTAAACTTGTTATTTGTTAAACTACATAGTGTCTTATAGTATAAGTTAAAAGATCATATGACGAGTGTCTTATTGTATAATACATGTCATCTTGTGCATAAACTATATGAAATAATGCATCTTATATAAGTTAAGATGACCTATTAACTTATTATACATCACACATGTACGAAATAGACACACAAATACACTCACCTAAAGGATTATTAGGAACACCTGTTCAATTTCTCATTAATGCAATTATCTAACCAACCAATCACATGGCAGTTGCTTCAATGCATTTAGGGGTGTGGTCCTGGTCAAGACAATCTCCTGAACTCCAAACTGAATGTCTGAATGGGAAAGAAAGGTGATTTAAGCAATTTTGAGCGTGGCATGGTTGTTGGTGCCAGACGGGCCGGTCTGAGTATTTCACAATCTGCTCAGTTACTGGGATTTTCACGCACAACCATTTCTAGGGTTTACAAAGAATGGTGTGAAAAGGGAAAAACATCCAGTATGCGGCAGTCCTGTGGGCGAAAATGCCTTGTTGATGCTAGAGGTCAGAGGAGAATGGGCCGACTGATTCAAGCTGATAGAAGAGCAACTTTGACTGAAATAACCACTCGTTACAACTGAGGTATGCAGCAAAGCATTTGTGAAGCTACAACACGTACAACCTTGAGGTGGATGGGCTACAACAGCAGAAGACCCCACCGGGTACCACTCATCTCCACTACAAATAGGAAAAAGAGGCTACAATTTGCACAAGCTCACCAAAATTGGACAGTTCAAGACTGGAAAAATGTTGCCTGGTCTGATGAGTCTCGATTTCTGTTGAGACATTCAGATGGTAGAGTCAGAATTTGGCGTAAACAGAATGAGAACATGGATCCATCATGCCTTGTTACCACTGTGCAGGCTGGTGGTGGTGGTGTAATGGTGTGGGGGATGTTTTCTTGGCACACTTTAGGCCCCTTAGTGCCAATTAGGCATAATTTAAATGCCACGGCCTACCTGAGCATTGTTTCTGACCATGTCCATCCCTTTGTGACCACCATGTACCCATCCTCTGATGGCTACTTCCAGCAGGATAATGCACCATGTCACAAAGGTCAAATCATTTCAAATTGGTTTCTTGAACATGACAATGAGTTCACTGTACTAAACTGGCCCCCACAGTCACCAGATCTCAACCCATTAGAGCATCTTTGGGATGTGGTGGAACGGGAGCTTCATGCCCTGGATGTGCATCCCACAAATCTCCATCAACTGCAAGATGCTATCCTATCAATATGGGCCAACATTTCTAAAGAATGCTTTCAGCACCTTGTTGAATCAATGCCACGTAGAATTAAGGCAGTTCTGAAGGCGAAAGGGGGTCAAACACAGTATTAGTATGGTGTTCCTAATAATCCTTTAGGTGAGTGTATGTTTTCAGTGAAAAATATAATAATTGAATTCAATTTAACAATCTTTCTCTCTGTCTAAAATGTCTAATTGACCTACAAGTAGCCGATCTGTGTTGGGTTTTCATGCTGGTTAAATGTAATGAAAATATTAAAAACAAATGTACATCCTGTGAAACCTCCATCATTCGCCTTAAGTGTCCTCAAACGTCACTGGTAACTGAAGAATTTTTAAATCCTGATATCCTATGAACAGCGTGACATTTATTCTCAAGATTAGAGGTGTAGGATATTAGAAAAAGCTGCTCTGTTGTTTCTCATATGTGATTTATAGTTCCCTGTTGAAAGACTGCCTTTCTGGGAACTCATCTCATCATTTTGATTCTCTAGGTCTAATTTGAATACCTAACAATAGCCAAATGAATGGATTTTACATTAGGGTCATATGATTGTTAGTAAGCTTGCTCTTACTGTTACTTGTTTTAACTGTTCCTGCTGTTGAGTCCCTATTTTGCGTGGGTAGACTTTGTGACCTTTAATTTGCCCAGCTTGTTTGGTGATTCAGGGGGTTTTAACATCTGCTGACAAGATTTGTTCTCCACATTAAAATAATATAATTAGTATATTTGACTGAGCGGTAGCACATGAGTACATATGAAACATAAGTACACATGCTTTAACTTCTGTGGATCAGTGCTCAAAGTGGCTTAAAGTATGGAGAACCACGGGGAATATATACGTATATATTTATACACACAAACAAACACACACACGTTACTAGTAAAATGGAGGTCAATTAAGTTCCAGACACAGTTTAGTTCCCTTTTGTCTTGCAATTTCTTTTGATTGTATTTTTTCACTCCATAATTGAGGAACACTGCCAAACTGAGACATATGCTGTCTGTTAAAGATGCTGAGATGTTGTATCAGTCCCTTATTATCTCACTGTGAAAATGTTTAATTGTATTCTGATTCTCAGATCTGTCTACTTCAGATGGTACGAAATGCGTCAGACACAGCTCTTCACAACATATCAGTACTGTTCTTACACCATTGCACGAAAGCCTCCTGCTCAAGTTAGAATTCATTTTAAAATGATTTGGACTACTTGTAACACCATTCATGCGATCGGCCCTATACATTAGGCTTACAGGAATTGTTGATACCTGATTCTACCTATCACACTTTGAGATCGGTTAAAGCTGATCTAAATAATGACATCTAGTCGATTTCTGCCCTAGTTCTGCATGATAATTTGTAGAGCATTTTCTGATAAATCAGTCATTCCATATACTTGGAGAGTACTCTAAAAAAGTTAATTTGAGTTAATAATATAACATTGCATTTCAGAATCAGAGAGTGCTGATGGGATTAAGGGCTGAAGGTTAAGTTTGCAACTTGTATTGCAGTGATAATAAAGACATGAGTAGAACTAATTAGGTCTCACGTTTCCAACAAGGACTCTGAAAGCTAAGCCATTATGCTCCAAAAGACACACCAATATCTGGCACCAAACATCTCAGGATAATTTACCAGCGTAAAACTTGTTAAATAACGGGAAGGTCCCACTAGTTCCAAAATTACATTTTATGCATCTTTATGTGTTATTGTAGTGTATACCAAAATATTTCCTATTTTGATGCCTTACAACCTGGAATTAAAATAGATTTTTTTGGGGCTTTGTATCATTTGATTTACACAACATGCCTACCACTTTGAAGATGCAAAATATTTTTTATTGTGAAACAAACAAGAAATAAGACAAAAAAAAAACAGAAAACTTGAGCGTGCGTAACTATTCACCCCCCCCAAAGTCAATACTTTGTTGAGCCACCTTTTGCAGCAATTATAGCTGTAAGTCTCTTGGGATACGTCTCTATAAGCTTGGCAAATCTAGCCACTGGGATTTTTGCCCATTCTTCAAGGCAAAACTGCTCCAGCTCCTTCAAGTTGGATGGGTTCTGCTGGTGTACAACAATCTTTAAGTCATACCGAAGACTCGCAATTGGATTGAGGTCTGGGTTTTGACTAGGGCATTCCAAGACATTTAAATGTTTCCCCTTACACCACTCGAGTGTTGATTTAGCAGTATACTTAGGGTCATTGTCCTGCTGGAAGGTGAACCTCTGTCCCAGTCTCAAATCTCTGGAAGACTGAAACAGGTTTCCCTCAAGAATTTCCCTGTATTCAGCGCCATCCATCATTCCTTCAATTCTGACCAGTTTCCCAGTCCCTGCCGGTGAAAAACATCCCCACAGCATGATGCTGCCACCATCATGCTACACTGTGGGGATGGTGTTCTCAGGGTGATTTTGTTTGTGCCAGACATAGCGTTTTCCTTGATGGCAAAAAAGCTCAATTTTAGTCTCATCTGACAAGAGTACCTTCTTCCATATGTTTGAGTATGAGTCTCCCACATGCCTTTGGCGAACAGCAAACGTGTTTGCTTATTTTTTTCTTTAAGCAATGGCTTTTTTCTGGCCACTCTTCCGTAAAGCCCAGCTCTGTGGAGTGTACGGCTTTAAGTGGTCCTATGGACAGATACTCCAATCTCCGCTGTGGAGCTTTGCAGCTCCTTCAGGGTTATCTTTGGTCTCTCTGATTAATGCCCTCCTTGCATGGTCAGTGAGTTTTGGTGGGCGACCCTCTCTTGGAAAGAAAATGGCACCACAACAAACCTGCCATTTTTTAATAATGGATTTAATGGTGCTCTGTGGGATGTTCAAAGTTTTGGATATTTTTTTTTTATAACCCAACCCTGATCTGTACTTCTCCACAACTTTGTCCCTGACCTGTTTGGAGAGCAAATTGGTCTTCATGGTGCTGCTTGCTTGGTGGTGCCCCCTGTGCAGTGGTGTTGCTGACTCAGGACTTTAACTAATTATGTGACTTCTGAAGGTAATTGGTTGCACTAGATCTTATTTAGGGGCTTCATAGCAAAGGGGGTGAATACATATGCACTTTTCTGATTTTTATTTTTTTAAACAAGTTATTTTTTTCATTTCACGTCACCAATTTGGACTATTTTGTATATGTCCATTACAAGAAATCCAAATAAAAATCCATTTAAATTACATGTTGTAAGGCAACAAAATAGGAAAAACGCCAAGGTGGGTGAATACTTTCGCAAGGCACTGTAGTTGGTGTTTGTATGAATCGGCTAATAATGCAGAGTAATGTATGTTACAGTGTGTGTGTGTATTGCAAAGTGAACAGTAACTTTCTCATTCCAGTACAATCTGCTCAATGCACTTTATTTTGTCTTTTGCAAATAACAAGGGTTATGGTAAACACCATCCCAGTACTCCTGCCTGAAATGACTTAAAAAGTGTTATATGGCCATAATGATCTTAATTGCCTGTAGATATTGTTGCTCATAAATGTATGTCCAAACTGAATTGAAAACATTCACTTCTGTAAGTATCCAAACAGAACAAAAGCACACAACCAAAAATGACCTAGGTCCTAGGAAGTAGGTACAAATATAATCCTGCATGGCGTTCGAGTGAAAAAAAAAAAAAAAAAATCAACAGCTTTAAGCTTTTGTTCGTATGCATACATTAGACTTTCCAAAATGTATTTACACTGTACACGTACAATATACTATACAATGTGTTTTGCCTATTGATTGTTGACAAATAATTGCTTTCCTGCTTCCCTTGTTTTCATTGCAAATGACAAAGTAAATTCATGCAGATTGTACTGGAATAAAGTTACTATTTACACCTTGCAAAGACACACACACACTGTAAAATACATTACTCAGCATTATTATCCAAATCATAAAAAGGCGAGTGTCTTGATCGAGTGATGTAAATGTTGAAATGCACTGTGAACAAAGTAATTTGCTGCAGATTGCCGCTTATTTTCATCACTTTTTGAACATGGGATTGCTTAATGCATAACATTCTCCCCAGAGAATGAATCTCCTCTGTTGTAATTTTCAAAAGAACAACGCCATCTTCACTGTTTTTTGCACAGCCGCGGGTACAGTACACTTCATATCCACAAGTTATGCCGCAATTCGACAAGTTTTAAATTTCAAATTTTTCAAAGTTGCTTATATTATGGATTCGATCTGGAAGAGTGCGTATCTTATGAATACTCTGCAACAACACACAAAGACTTGTTAAAACAGTGATTTTTAAACTAGCTGATAAACAATCCAAAAATGATATTTCACTCTATGCATGTATTGCAATGTGATATTAATCAGAATTCAGAGCTGGTTTGATAGTTCAGATTCTTAGCATCTTCCATATGATTAATAATATTTGTTTTGCTCCTTGCTCCTGGCTTCCATCTGTTACCTGAATCCACGGCCATCTGTCATTCTCTGCAGCAGTCCACGCATTCACCAGTCCCTTTTTGTTGAGTCTTGCGAAGTACGGGTACCACTTCTGCAGCCCAAACAAAGCCCGGTGTGTGGAGGATGCTGTGATCTGCTGGTTCGAAATGATGCCGCCCTCCATCCCAAGTGGACCGGAGCATTCTGTGAAGAAACCCCACCACACACAGGTTATTAAAAATCACTGAGGAAAAAATCTATCATAAATAAACCCACTTAAAAACTTAATAATAAACAAAAACAAACGCAAAGTACCCAGA
The DNA here is from genome assembly GCF_036373705.1 of Amia ocellicauda. Lineage (NCBI taxonomy): Eukaryota > Metazoa > Chordata > Actinopteri > Amiiformes > Amiidae > Amia > Amia ocellicauda. The sequence goes on along the minus strand of NC_089857.1, from coordinate 5,820,163 downwards.
AAGCTGTGCGTCTGGATTGCAATTTCCAAATCAACACCATTCTGATATTGATTCTCGATTAGAGCACTTTTTGGGGGGTTGCCCTCCTCTCCTTCTGCTAATGGGTGCATTTACTTCCCCGTGGTTCTTAAAAAAGGTTCTCTAGATTAAACAGGTTAACAATGCTTGAGAGCATCGACAATATTCACCAGCAAGGGATCTTTACATACACTCACCACACAATGAGTAAACTAGAGAAGTATGACGTCATTTGCTTTTTAATTTAATCTTTAGCATTCCAAAGTGTTTGATTTGTGAAGGGCCAAAATGTTATTTATTTTTACATGCATGTAAAAAAAGTAGAACAAAAGGGGAAGCTGAAGCAAATCTGGTCAAAAGCTTTGGAATGCAATGCCTAAAGGGATTACATACTGAATCTGTATTACTTAATTTGTATAGAAATGCAGAAGTTTGTTATTGTTGCATTTTACTTACATTGTAAACTATGCAAAACTGAAAGCAGAATATCTAGTTTGACATGGTGAAAAATAAAGAAAGAAACGGCTACAATCAGCATACGACTATTTTAACATGAAAATTGATCTTGGGACTTTCCATCTGAGACACAATAACTATTATTTAGAGGTGTAGATTGAACAAGTCTCAATTCTGATAATACAATAAATAAAACTCCATCTCACACTAGATGTACCAAGCACTTGCAATTATCAAGTGTATTTTCTGAAAAGCGTAAGTTTTGAAATGACTCTTCAACAACATGCTATGAATAAATTTGAAAAAATAACAGGTAAACAATTTTGTAGCACATTCCAACTTATTACAAGTCTACACTAGACACTTGTATAGAGCAAAGATCAGCATTAAAACATTAAAAGCACACTCCCCTCTCATTTCCTATTGAAAAACAACAAACCTCATCTCAACTAAGTGAAAGTCCTAAGCATCTACCTACAAAGAATTCCAAAGGCTGAATTCATGTTGGACTGATGTACATTAAAAATAAATAAAGGATAAAGGCTGTTTTAACCATTCACCTATAAAGTAAGCATGCACATTATCTAAAATAAATCTGAAAAAAAAAATGCAGTATGTTTCTTCTGTATCGATTGTTCTTTAATAACCTGTGAATAGTGTTCCCAGAAAAAAAGAAGCAATTGTTTGAAATGTGATGTATGACAAGCACATCTAATAGCTAAAAACTCGACAGAATCGAACAGAGAATAGTTATTCAGCATGCATTATCATAATTTACTATTATAAATTATTTCCATGAAAATATACCTTACCTACCTACCTTACCTGTTTTATGAAGTAATTTGTAACCGAAAAGCAAACAAAACTGTGCATAGATATACATCTCTCTCCCTTTGGAAAACACCTGTAAATCATTATTCAAGGCTGTGTTAATTAGTGGAATTTGTCTTCTTTGATGTGTTAAAAAGCTATCTGTTCTCAAGCTCCCTCTTGTGAACAGCTCCAGTGGTCAAAAGCTGGACACAATCATGATGATGTCAGACTAGTACCACTTCAACAAAGTGTTGTTAATAATTCTAGTAAAAAAAATAGAAATAAATAAAAACTTCAATTTTAGTTTTATTTGTTATATTTTCTCTCTCTCGCTCATTCATTCATTTGACATTGGCACCCTGGAGGCAGGAGATTGGATACAGGATTTCAATGTTTAAATATATGAGAGTGAGACATGAGAAAGAAGCTCTTGATATGGGGATGTATGCCTTATGGCTGGCAATGTGGCTGTTTTGCTGCTTGGTCATTTGTTATCTGAAGCTCCTCAGACCTACCCAATTGAAGTAATGAGCATTTGAAGACTAGACATCTAGCAGTTGTCAGGTTATGATTAGTATAGCAATGGGACTGAAAGGGGTCACATTTGATATTACACAGATACCAAGAGCTCCTGTCTCCTGTCTCACATTTTCTAAGTTGAGTTCATGAGGCACCACGATATACCTATATAATGAAGTTAAGCCACACAGTCAAACTGTAATTTAATGCCACATTCCAACCTTGGTAATCCTTAGAAAATAATACCATTTGATTTCAGTTGTCCAAAAACAGAAGGACTGTATCTGTAATCTATATTCTACAAACAGTGACTCTCCTGAGCCATTAAGTCTGAAGACTTTCTTGACATCTTGCTCATGAATCACATGACCACATCTGACAGAGATCTTTTAGTGAGAACTACACTGCAAGCACTAGAGAAGTAGTGCTAACGGTGTACTGTATTATTGCATTGTACTGCTCTTGTATCCTTTAAGTCACCCTGGATAAGGATGTCTGCCAACAAATAAATAATAATAATAGTGTCCCATACAAAGAACTAAACCGATCCAATATGTATGTCCGTTTAATATAATGTGAATAATGTTATTTTTCTTAGACTTAATTAGTGGGTATACAGAATATTATAAAGGTATAGGGGGAAGTTACTTATGTGCATAGATCTTAGACCTATGAACAGAGAGTGGGACATGTTGTAGCTGTGATGGCAGTACTAATCAGACTTCAATTTGTAACCAGGGCATCTGAAGCTCTGGGGCGAACCAAACCCTGAAACCTTTTAACTCGACAGATCACAAAATGGACAAAACCTTCAAGTTATTTAGGTTGCTGATAATCTATAAGGCGTGTTCTTGGACCTTTAGCTCTACTGAGATTCTCCTTATTATCATTTTAAAGAATAGATTCAGCCTACGTCAATTAGCGGATGGTGGTGAAATCGAGAAGACACTCTTTAACTAGCAGGTGCTATTGAATCGGCTGCGCTGGACATCGTATTTAAATCTCAAAGCTCCTGGGTCTGCTGTACATCATTAATTTCAGACTTTTGCTCATGATTTGTTCCAGTTGCCATTATATTCCTGCTGTTCGGATATCTGAGCACATTCCGTTAATACACTTTAAAACCTCTCTCGTCTCTTACTGACGTGTAATTTGTCACTTGTGTTGTGTCCTTTGCTGACTAATCTGGTTTTAAAAAAAGATGAATGAATGAATATTCCCTAGGGGGTGTGATTATCGAGACTAACTGAAATCTGAGGTTTCTGAACTTAAGCTGTTCTGCTCAAATGTAAAATGCAGAATACGTGATCTGTCTCCACATAAAAAAAAGCTAAAAAACAAAACAAAAAACAAACATTACTTGTGATGTTTATTAAAATATTTTTTCCCCCTCCATTCCTTCTAATCAAGGTTTCACAGCTGCCTCATTCAGTTTGCCAATGGAACTGAATCCCTGTTGTGTTGTGGCATAATATTGATTTGGGAGCCTGGATATCCCTGTTTGTAACCATTACAAAACAGATTTTTCACGGGCCACATTTTAAAGTGTGTATCAGTGCTACACTATATCATGTCTATAAACAGTAACCAGAGTAATTAAAAAAACAGTTGGCCTTCCTACAAAGAATAATAGAAGAACTGTGAAACTATTCCATTACATTGACATATTGGTAAAAAAAATTCAATTAGTTTATTACGGTCTTATTATCTACCTAAAAATACATAAATATGTAATGCTACTATCACCAAGTGTTAATTTTATTTTGACTGGCCCTAAAGATTCATCACTCCCAAATAATTGGATTTCTTGGAAGGAACACCACCCTCCCTTGTTATTCCCAACACAACATACTGTTCTTTTGCAGAAAGAAGCTGTAGAAAGGCTTAAACAAAGCATTTTACTTTTTTTTTGTTTTTGTTTGTTTTGTGTTTTAAATTTCTAGAAAATAAGTACACCAATAATCCATTTTGTCAAACAGCCAATATTCAGTGCTACCAATTTTTAGCAATTTGGAAACACTTTAGTATATCTATAATAACAAAAATGCAATACAAAAAGGAACTGTCATTTGGCAATAGGTGACTTGAAATGCTAAAACTAAAAACAGTCCGAAAAACAAAGGCATACGGTTTTCACACTGGAAGATGCTTTTTTTTTTTTTAATGGAGTCAATTAAATAACATCTGGTATCATACTTTAAGGAAGAACAATACAATAATCCATTATTTAGTAATGTTAGACACTCAAATTGTAACAATTTCCAGTTAAGGTCTGTAGATATTCTCAGAAGAATAATGGAAAGTAGATAATACATAAATAATATTCTAAATAAATAAATAACGTATTTATTTTCCTTGTTATTTACAATTATATACATACATACACACACACACACACCAACTGATTTGTGCAGACATATCTCCCCATTGCTATGCTTTTCACACGTTAATACTATTTAAATGAATCCATGTAATTTTAAGTCATATTAGTATCCTATCCTGTGCCCTAGTCCTTTTTATGTCCCAACATGCTGAGTGGCCAAAGTTTCTCTACATATTAACAAAGTATCTAAAACTCATATTTAATTAAAAATGTTATACATGATTTTCTGCACACAAATATTATACATATTTCAACTTCTACTTGTCAGTTGTTGTTAAGTGTTCAAGAATGCCCTTAAGAGAACTTGTCTTAGGCAGCTGAAAGAGGGAATACATTTTAAAGGAAATAATATAAATATAAGTTTCTGAGGTGCCCTGTGAATGATTTAAAGGTTTTTGTGCCCCAGGCAGAAAAACTGTGACATGTTTAAGAATGAGATTTTTTATTCTTTTTTACTTTATGATCTCGTCCTCATTGTTGGACAACTTTATTTTAGGAACCAAAAGAAAAAAAGAGCCTCCCTTCTCATTTTCAAAGAAAAATAATACATGACTCACAAGGTTTACAAGACACAGCTGTCTACTTGATCTAAGATAAATGGAATCCTTTATGATAGAAAATAACAACAACAGCCAATTTGTCTGGCATTTGCCTGTCCGTGTAAGCGTATATTATATGTATAAATAACAAAGACAATAACAACAATAACAATAAAATGGAGCATAATAGCAAGTTTAATAAGTGCCAGACAATGCAGATGGCAAATGAAGGTTTAGGTCCTGCATGTTTCAGCTCATTGCGATCGAGATTTTAATCTTCAGATTTAGACTTGTGAACACTAATGCATGTTCTGTACTTGAATTCTACTAATAAATAACACTTGCTAAATTTAACTTGCTAATTCAGAAAAGACAGACTGAACCTTGTTTTCAAGTTTAATAAAGAATAATATTATTTTTTACCCATTTTACAATTACATTATGTTGTGCCATTAAAGTTAATAAATGGCTTTGGCAAGATCTGTATTGGGTCTGTATAACTGGACAAAATTAAAAAGGGGCCTTCTATCACATTCATTGAAAATTTCAGACCTTTGATTGTCCTGCCTGAATGAGAATACGAGTTTATTCTCCAGAGCAAGCTGTCACAATGAAATATAATTTTCACCTCTGGACAGCCTGGAAGCCAGTGTCATGTTCAGGTCCCTGACCACAAAAATCATTTCAGATTCCCCCTAAAGGCCAGTGACTGTCCTTTATTAAAATAATAACAATGAAAAATGTTGGGTTGCAGATGCAACCTTGGTTTTCTGAAAGAGAAAATAATTCCCAAAATGAAGTATGGAAAAATGCCTCATGCAATAGGAAGTGCTGAAAACTCCTAACAAAGCTGTCAATACATAGGTCCTTGTATGCAGTGATGAACTGGACCCACTCCTGGTCTAAAATCAAATTCATTGCAATCAAGCAGCCTCCTTCTTGCTTGGTATCGAATTTGGAGGGACTCCAGGCACGGTCTTAGTGGTGCCATACACCTTCCACTTCTTAATAACTGTCTTAACCGATCTCTTAGGATATTCAAAGCCTATGTTTTTTTTTAATCCATGATCTGTGCCTTTCAGCTACTTTGTCTGTGAGTTCTTTTGAAAGCTCTTTGGTGCTCATGGTAGAGCTATTTTCTCCATTTTAATGAGGGAAAAAAAGTTTAACATTTTGAAAGGGGGTGTAGACATTAGAGTGATGCCATGCTGGGAGGGGCACAGTGGGACCGCCCCGGGAGGAAATGTCCCTCCCCAAAAACTTTTGCTTTTAACTTATGGTCTTTTATTATGAACACAGATTTTTAATGGATAACTGTTTGTCATGTATTACTATTTGTTTAGAGAGGGATCGGTGTTACATGTATAGTTAACCTTGGGGAGGAGCCAGGTGTTTATCTGGTTTTTGTCCATCTCTTTATTTTGATTTCAATCTTCACAACCTTTCATCATATCCATATCCATATCTCCTAGACCCCACCTAAAAAAATCCCCCCATAATGTGGTCATCCCCCCATGGTGTGTATATAATATAATACATATATGTATATATACACATACACACACAATGCTACACAGGTGTATACATCTGTTGCTATGGCAACATCAAGACCACGTCAAGGACATCATGTGTGGAGCAGCACTGAGCTACATCCAGAAGCCTTGAACTGCCAAAAGCAGCATTATCTAGCTTTCAAGTCTTAAGGGACAGGTAGAGAACTGCATTTTTGTTTTCCCTAAATATAAAGCTCATATTTACCCACAGCGTCTTCGAAACCAGGTGAACAGCAAAAGAGAAATGCCAGCTTTTGGCTATTGGCAGCTTTGTTATGAGTTTTCAGTGCTTCTGATTTGCATGAGGCAATATCCCATAATCCCTTTTGGGAACTATTCTTGCCTTGAAAGATAACTTCCTTTAGACCTTCAGGTTGGAAGCAGTGGAGGATTCTGTAGTTTCTGCACGTGTACATTTAGATTTCTCCGGGAGAAATAACTACAGTAAGAATGATCTTGTGCTTTATAAGTCCAGAAGGATCCCCTTTCATTAGTTGAAATGAAAACAAAAGGCAATTAGATTTAGAGATAAGGTATTAAGTAATTACATTGTCCCCTTGTTTTTGTTTTTTAGTTGGCTATAGGACATTTCTGTTTTGTTTTCATGATTTTGAGCAAAACTCAACAGCTCTAATTTTGTATTTCTGTGTGGTAGACAGCTGTCTTGCAGTGAAGTTAAAAGGCACAGAGTTGCTCATCTTAGCAATAGCATAACTGGGAGTGAATCATTGATGTTTTACTTTCTTGTGTCTTTTTTCTGAAACAGGTTGTGGGAGAAAGAAAATGTTTTTACAATTTTCTGTTCTGTAGAATGAAAAGCTGACAAATTGCCAGTTTGATGTAGGGGTAGGATTTGTTAAAACGGCAAGAGTAATAAAATAACAATTTAAAACAAAGCACACTGAAACTCAAAACCTAATGGTGTTGGTGATTATTATACTCAAAGTAATTACAGACTGATACTTCACATTAAGTCCAATATAAAAAGTATGACTAGTATCTAAACCAAATATTCAAGATAGTGGTTGGAATATATTATCTTTGGAACTTTGTTTGGAATCAGAGCAGGAGAACATTACATGCTAATTGTATTAAGGAAAGAACATTTAATAATTGTCATACTCCCCTTCACAGTTTTCCTTGAACAAAATTTGAGATCTAAAAACTGTATTAACTTGGACCATGTAACTATCTTGGAGAAGAAACTTACTGATTTCCTGTTGTTGACTGCTTCCCAGAGTAAAAGTTCTGAAAATCTATGTAACATATGGGCTACATTATGCATTCAACGTATGCATACAATTATGTATATCAGGTCTTGTTCCATGTATCAGTAAGTATATTGGCAAGCATAATGCATATTGAATTCTGGCACATTCATTAAATATCCCAAAGAGGGCACTTTCCTTAAGATAACCAATGATAAACAGGCGCTATGGAAACTAAAGGGAATTTGGAGAAATTTAATTATAGTGCTTATATAGTTAAAATAATAAATTACAGTATATAAGACTAACTGCCAGGGTATGTGAAATGTGATGAATTTTAACTTATACGTGATTAAATTGCAAATTGGATATTCTCAAAATATTTATAGGGAATTTGAACCTCTGTGCTGTTAGAGACAGTACATTTGTTTCAATTAAAAATTATTTGAGTAAATCGTTTTATTTCAAGTTCCCAAGAGTGCCTTTCCCACTTATCCATCCATTATTGACATTAGTTAACTAAGTAGTAGCCTGGACCTCAATTTGAAGTCTACAAGACAGCAACACCTACAAGAGTGTCCCTCATCATTAAACTATGGCATTCATTTTGCATTGACCATAGCGATAAAGTAATGATCTGCTTCATTTTCAATAGCCAATACAATTATACTTCACCTACTGCGAGATATAGACAAATATTGAAAGTGTCAAGAAAGCAAAGGCAGGGTAAAAACAAAAAACTCTGCTAGATGACCCTGCATACTTTATTCTCCATTTTTCAATTCTTATTTCACTTTTCATTTTTCCACATTCTATTGCCCTGCATCTCTTCTTTTAGTCATATGTATAATTTATACAGTTTCTCTCACAGAGCTTGTAAGGGAAAATCAGAACTAGAAAGAAAGAAAGCACAAGCGTGTAGTTACATTGTAGAAGTCAAGAGCCAAAGGCCGGAATAATGTTGCTGTTTGGAGGAGAGTTTTTAATGGAATATGTCAAAGCAAAAATGCACATACATATTTGCATTTCATTTAGTAACCTAGGAGGCATTAATCAACATTAATGAACAGTAAATATTGCCAGATGAAAAAGAGGGTAGCAAGGAAATTTGCTTGGAAAAAAAAATGACTACTGAAGAACACTGGGCCACGTCACGCACAGTGAAGCATGTCCTTATCATTTACAGCCTACCTGCCTTCTCTCTTTCATTCAGACTGATTTTCTTGCAGGCGAGAACAAATGCTTCATAACTCTTCGTAATTTTCACCTATGAGGATGATCTTTTCCTGTTAATGAGCCTCCATCAAAATCAGGCAGTACAAGCTAACAGATGTGTGCAATGTCTGGAGAATGACCTCACAGCATATATCACCCAGCTGACAAGTGACATCACTAATGGCTTATGAGCACTGAAATGACAGCTAAATCTATCTCGCTGGGCTCCAAGATTAACGCAAATAAATTACAACTCTCCTGGAATGAAATCTTCCAAGCCAATACTATTGAACAACTAGGGCAGTGTGTGTGTGTGTGTGTGTGTGTATTATATGCATGGCATGACAGAAATAAAACATTATTATCTTGAAATTAATAACAAAGTACATTACCAGACATTTGTGACCCAAAAGCATTCTGTTTCTGACACGGATTCTGCATTAAAGCTTAAAGTGCCAATTACCTAAAACAGTCATTATGATTCAACCACCATCGCACTCCTCCATTCATAGAGAAATTCACAAATTGCTTTGCACTTACATTACTGCAAAGGTGCACACAATAGTAGTGCAATTCGGGAATTGAAATAATTGTCTGACTGCCACGAGCTAAAGAGTGTCACCAAAGGTTACAACAACTGCAGCTTCTAACTAGGAAACAATTAGCGAGCTCTCCCGGCGAGATGAGATGCTCGGATTGGAAAGCAAATAATGCACAGAAACGCTTTCAGTCTAGGGAAAAGTTTAACCCTCTTGAGTTTGCTGGCTTATGATCAACACATTGCTTTGAAAAATACAGAGGAAGGCACACAAATCAAGAAGGTTTTTTTCTCGTGAAGGGAAAGAAAAAACTAAAAATCGGCTTTGGGAAGCAGAAAGGACCTTCTGCTTTCAAAACTAACACTACAGTGTACATATTTACACTTTTTTTTCAGATCAAGAGATGTTATTGTTATTAAATGTGCATGGAGTTCATGATATTTGCTTCCTGGTTTCTCATTACAGAGCATGTAAATAAAACTATGGTTAAGCATCATGTGTCACAAGTGTCAGGATGTACTATCATTTAGCTGCATTAAGTTGAACACAAATGAAGGTGGGACAGCTTTTATCTATCCCTCCAAAGTCAAGGTTAATTTTTGTATTCGTATTCCTGTTGCCCTTTCAGACGCAGTACAATGCAGTTTGTTTAAGAAATAAAGCACAACTTAGTATCTTTTCACCAACAACAATAATTTCATTTGTTCTATAAATAAAATGTGCAAAATGTCAACATCTTTCTAAGAACTGACTTAACTGAAATAATATAATTTCAGACTCCCAGAGCTGATTTTTGCAGCTTGATCATATGATTTCCATAAAATAAATCTGGTTACAATTTTCATGCTCAACAAGAACACTTTGTTGTCAAGTGTGGTTGCCAAGTATTTATGCTGGTCTTATATCATTGCTAAACATTAAATTTTTTGTATATACATAGTGTGTTAGCAGGTAATATAATTTGATCTTTTATGCATTAATTGCAGGAACATATTCTGACAGCTGCTTTATTAGTACTATTAGAAAACCACTGAACTATTCTTATCTATATTTTTTCATTCTTAATGCCTGAGTGTAAGATCAGAAGCAATCCTCATGTTCTGTATGCAAGAACAAATTGTAATTTAGTGTTACTATTTACACCGATCAGCCATAACATTATGACCACTGACAGGTGAAGTGAATAACACTGATAATCTCGTTATCATGGCACCTGTCAGTGGGTGGGATATATTAGGCAGCAAGTGAACATTTTGTCCTCAAAGTTGATGTGTTAGAAGCAGGAAAAATGGGCAAGCGTAAGGATCTGAGCGACTTTGACAAGGGCCAAATTGTGATGGCTAGACGACTGGGTCAGAGCATCTCCACAACTGCAGCTCTTGTGGGGTTTTCCCGGTCTGCAGTGGTCAGTACCTATCAAAAGTGGTCCAAGGAAGGAAAAGCAGTGAACCGGCGACAGGGTCATGGGCGGCCAAGGCTCATTGATGCACGTGGGGAGTGAAGACTGGCCCTTGTGGTCCGATCCAACAGACGAGCTACTGTAGCTCAAATTGCTGAAAAAGTTAATGCTGGTTCTGATAGAAAGGTGTCAGAACACACAGGTCATCGCAGTTTGTTGCGTATGGGGCTGCGTAGCCACAGACCAGTCAGGGTGCACATGCTGACCCCTGTCCACTGCCGAAAGCAGTGTATAGCGCCCTTCACAGGGTAGCCACAGAGCGCTTTACAGACTGGTAAACATACAACAAACGTACAGCAAAATAAAATACATAAATACAATAAAATAAAATAAAATATAGACCTGTAAAAATGTTATATGATCTAGAATAAAGTGAGTGAACATTTAAGTAAATAAATACTTAGTCATACATACATACATACATACATACATACATACATACAATGCATCAAATACACTAGACTGCTTATTCCAGACATGTTGTAGTGAAAATCTATGTGTGCGCCAATTGAGGTTTGAAGTACAGGTACAAAATATAGAAAGGTATAGAGCCTTTTGCATCAGACAGATATGACTAACATCCAAGCTGCCAAATATGGTATGTTTTTATCTTCTCAATTTGGTAGCTGGTATTAGGCCACATACATACAATGTCTAAGTCAAAGCACATCCTTTTCATGTGGCAGAGTTGTATATATAATTCTATACTACATATAATTATAATATAACCAAACTACTGTGTGTATGACTGTACCATAAAGGGTTAAACCATATCAGGGTTGTAGTCAAATCCAGGGACCAGAACAGGAAATCTCCAGGGTTCACTATGTGAGAAATGTTATATTATGTATTTAGCTACAGAATAAAGATTGTCAGTAACACTATTCAAATCCCATCATAAGCATTGCTATATGTGAATGTTTGCTATGGGGCCCTTATTATCATTAAATCAATAAACTGTGCCATAAAGCCTAGTTAATAAGGGGTAGAGAGTTTCTACTAGACCTCTGAAACATCACCAAGGTCTAATTAGTGCATTTTAACCCTGTATGTCTATTTTGTAAGTCAATTAGTCTTTCAGAGATTCTCTACCAAAGTACATGTTGAATCTTTTTCTTTGAACATCACAGCACTTGTTCTGAAAATGTAACCATCCGTATCCGAGGGCACTACAAGTTCAATGTGAGTAAAGCTGATCGTTGCCTCAAATGTCAAGTGATGCATCATGGCACAGAACTTTACATCCTGAAATTAAGTTGCAATTGGATACAAAAAAAAAAAAAAAAAAAAAAAAAAACAAATGTCTGCAGTCAAACTATATCATTATATCAGTTTATGTGTTTTTTATTAAAAAGAGAATAATTCACCCTGTACTATTTATCAACTGATAGATTAGTAAGACATAGATCAGATTTGTGTTTGGAAATGAATAATTTGTGCCTGATCCATAAAATAATAACCTGACCTGCCAAAATGGAAAGAATAATGGGGGAGGGGGGGTGTAGCATCACTAAAAAATGTTTTTCCTATACTTATTTGAAGCAAGTAAAAGAAAAAGCAATATCATCTGTGATTCATCATAAAAGCCAGACGCTGCACAGTTATGTTTTTATTACAGTCAGTTCAGATACCACAAGAAATCTAATAAGTGAACCAAAACCAATATTAAAACATTGTATAATTTTATTACTAAGGAATAAATTGTGGCAGATCTCTTTAAAGAGCAAGAAGTATAGAAGTTATCAGGGTCAGAACATCATTAAGGTTATAGACCCCCCTAATAAACTAAAGGAATAATTTTTTTTAACTGTACATACATTCTAGAGCACTTGGAGTTTAAAAAAAAAAAAAAAAAAAAAAAAAACTTAGGTGGTTCACTTTTATTTCTTGTTTATTCACAATGTTCTTATTACAACTAGTTTAAGGGGGTCATTAAATGTTATGTAATAGGACTGTTTTGTTGAAAACGGTGAAATCAATTGTGCAACGAAAATCTTCATAATTTGACCATTTAATGCCATGACTGAAAATGACTGGCTCTCCCCTTTCTCCATTTCTAACACGTGCTCAGCATAACATGAAATTTGCATATATTAGTGATTGGAAAAAAAAGTCATGATAGCCTGCTGCAGAAAATGGGGATCTATTGTGCCAAACATTTGTTTCTCAATACCAGACACAAACCATGTCTTCACACTTGACAAATTTCATTTGAAAAACAAATTAATCAATCATGCAAAAGACAGGCAAGTGTTCAACATATGCCAAGTGCTTCAAATTACTGGACAAAACATTATGTCTTAATTTATCACTGCCAAAGCAGTTTAATAGAGCTGCATCTTTCAGAGCTGAAGCCAATAATAATGCTGCAATAATGGTAAAATATACCAATCTTAAAAAGATTAATCTAACTGATTTGCTGCTACGGCTGCTGGAATCCGATGTACCAGAGACTGTTCCTGAAATCTAATACAGTGGCATCACATGACATGTGCATTTAACATAAACAAATACGTCAAGAGTGCTTGGCTAAAAATAGAAAGAAGAGAAAGATATCAATTTAAATGAGCATATGCCTGGAGTGAGCATGAGATAGGAGACATGAATCTGCGGTTCCTTCAGTTGATTTCAGTTCCCACGTGTGAGCATCTTGCCGCACTGAGTGTGATTCTAGTGTTTAAAGATACATAATTTTCGTACAACATGGCACCTAAACGTAAGCCAGGTGTTCAGGTTTACATTTTTCCTTTTTATTATTATTTTTTCCATCTCTCTCTCGCTTTTATGTAATAAAAATACTTTAAAATTACATTTTGCATATATACTCATATATTGTACATTACTGTATACGTTATACATAGATATTATTGTACAGGGTTGTATACATGTATTGTGTACTTTATGGGTGATTTAAGGGATTTTCAAGGGTAATTTAGACTACACGTGATTTACACCTTACGCAGTGACATCAGAACCCAACCCCTGCGTAATACGCGACTCCACTGTATTGCCCGAGTAGGAGACCTATGGTGAAACAATTACCTATTTTTTTAAATAAATAAATAAATGCATACAAACATAAAATCAATCAATTAATCAAGTTGCATCCATCAAAATTGCTTCGGGTCAAAATACAATCCGAAATGTAAAACAGATGTCAACCTAAATACCATTTAAACAATGCAATGAAATGGTATAGGTCTGGTAGAGATCAGCCATTAACTCCTACAACAGTGATTAAAGTGATTTGAAATGTCTGGAAGGAGATACCCCATAAATCCTCTTGAACTTTAGAAATACATTTTAAAAGACATACTGTGTGTACCCAAGCACTAAACAGGTTATTCTGTTCTCAGTTCAATTTGCTGAAATAAAGTTGCCGCATTAAGTGATAAACAGACACTCGTGGATTTCATAGTTGTCACCCAATTGTGTAGTTTCACCAGCCTCCTACCCACTCATATTGACACTGACAATGAATTCAACCCTGCTTTTAGTACGTTTACTTACTTACTTAAGTGAAATGCATTATAATACATAAAAAGTCTGGGACAGAAAATGTAAATGTATAATTTAGTTATAAGATTATTATGGTAATTATAAATGACTTTTTCCCTTGTATTAATGGATTAGGCCACAAAGCCTTTTAAAACCTTGATTAAGCATTTAACCAGGACCTAATTTCCAAATACATGTTCTTTTACATAAAATGAGGCCAGTGGGTTCTCACTGCAGACCCTGAGAAAGAGCATTAGAATAGCAGTAAAGTAGCATACATCTCATAATGATTCACATGCATACAAGTTACAGGACTCAGGCCTGCACATATTGTATTTTCCCAATAAACCCGCATAGATTATGTTAAAAGTAAGCAAAATTGAATCAAACACAAACTGGAAAAAAATCTAACAATTACAAAGATCTAAATCAACATTGGAATTTGGACATGGAAAGCCATTCAAACTACACCTCTCCATAATGCACAATGATATATCCTAGCTGTGTCATATATAAAGATGTAGATCCAAGAATGGAGCCCTGAGGTACACCATGTGTGACAGTATGTAACTGTTTTCATGTTCTCTTGCAAGACATTGACAAATTGTCATGCTGAGATTCTATAGATTCTAAAGCAATTCTAGAGAAACTATCTTAGGCTCTACAACAGGGGTTCCCAATGTCTGGTGATGAAATCAAGATTTGTCCCAAATCATACCTTTTTATTTCCTATACATTTCTGTTAGGGAACATTTATGAACTTTAATTGTTGCTGTATTATTTTCCCCCAAATTACATGTGCAATTTGGTCACAGACATTTCTCAGAAAGTGTGAAAATAAAGTAAAGGTTCAGAAAAGGCTGGCTTTGGGGTGCCACATCAAACATCCTTGAGGGCCGCATTTGGGAACCCCTGCTCTACAAATATTGGTAAAGACATACAACGCGTCATTAATTCATCAGTAATATGGCATATATGGTATAAATATATATATATTTTTCCCAATTTCTGGTTTGCAAGAGTAATTTCTCTGTGCCATTTGATGGATTTCAATTACTTTTTTTTCTTCTTTACCCAACAATTCAAGACAACAGCCTCTGCTTAGCATTTGACAAATTATGGGACTTAATTCTGTATGTGTGGTTCAGCAATCCCTGTTGAATTAATGATTCCTAGGAGAGGAAAGGCCGGGATTAGTTGCAAGCAAGCAGTGTAAGGCAGGGAGCTAGATCAAATTAGAAAACAGAATGTCATTAGTTGCAAACCACCTACCTACTAAACTACATGGCCGTGGGAGATCTGAACAGAATAGTAAACCATGAAAATTGCAGTGAACAATTTGTTACAGTTATTTGTTTCATTTTATTGTAGTATTGTATTGTGTACAGCTGCTGTTGTATTACTGTAGACACTATACATAGGCCCCTGCATTTTATGTGACCAGCTTTCTTAGGCTGCACTTCATTCCTCCCAGCACAAGGCAGTCATGTAGTCTGCTTCATTAAGCCACTTATTGATTAATGACCCTGCGATTCCGTTAATCATTTAAATTAGTTGTTCTGTTAAGGTGCATTGGCGTGTTGATTAAAAGCAGCAGCTACAGACATTTATTTAAAGGAACCCACATTCCTTTATGTCTCATAGTAACACATAACTGGTCGACAACAACAAAAGTTTATATAAAATACTGAAATCATAACAATGATGCTGTAACATGAATATTACAAAGATAAACAAATGGCTTTGTAAGAAAACTTCTATTAGCATCTACAGACTTGATTAGAACGGACAAATATATTTAAGGATGTTAAATTTGGGAAGTAATTCTTCAGTTTTAATCCGAAACCCATTCAAAGTTGTTTTCATTTGCATATGGTAGGTATTTATCAGTTTCTGATTGACAGTTAGCATCCAATCCTGGAATATAATATAATGGGAGGCCAAACTACACACTTGTCGTGGGTCAAATCGTCTTATTGCCATCAAAAATGTATGAGCAGCATAAATAAAATGTGTTCTTTTTTTGCATTGATCCAGCTTGTAGTAATCAGTCAGTATTTTCTGAAACATGATGGAAGGTTTTTACACAGTTGGTTTATTGCGGAGTTTATACTTTGTACGTCTTGTGCTCAGTATGTATTTATTATCTTTCAAACCACTGAATTAGATCCAGCAGTCATGCCATGCATCACAATCAGGGAGAGTGTAGATTTTAAACTTTGCACATCTTCAAACAATTCGTTTAACAATACAGTGTTTAGTGAAATGTGCATTTTCTTTTCCACGAAGCCTGCGTAAAAAGGGATGTATTTTGAATGATCTTCTGCAGCATAATACTAAGTGTCCCGTGATGTTATGCATGGGTCAGATGGCAACTTCGTGGGTACAGCCTTCTTGGCGGATTGCTTCTGTCAGGGGGTCTTTATAACCTAGTTTTCTGCTTGGGCAGTGTGTAAACCTTTTTCTAACCGTTGCAGACATTTTGTTGCTTTGCCCAGATATTACTGGCAAGGGCCACTGTGTGGGCATTACAAGTCAAATGTACTGAATTTGGCAGGAAACCTTGAAGAAAGTAATTGCATGCCTTGATCAAGTAACTGGCATTATCATGAGTTCATTATTTTATATAAACTGTTCCAAGAATCAGTGCCGTTTTACTCTTTTGTTGATAAATGACGTGTTCCTACTAGTCAACTGAAACATTTAAATGTACACATTTTAATAAACAATATTGAATAAGATGAATTGGTAATAAAAGGATGCTTGACTAAATGTCTGTAGATGCTGCTGCTTAATCAGCACCAAAGCACATTAATAGAATGACTAAATTAATTAAGGAATCAGAAGATTATTAATCAATAAGTGGATTAATGAAGCAGACTACATGACCACTTTGTGCTGAAAAGTGCAGCATACAACGCAGGGTCCTAACTGTACCGTCTCATTGATCTCAATTCCCAGAATTCTTTGTTGAGCTTTCTTTAACATGCTGTATTAATACAAACTCTTAACAATTCAATAAAACACACTTTAAAAAATGCCACCAACATACATTTTTGATTGTGAACGATTAAAGACAGTCAATGTCATTTTGATCCTGAAGGTCAGGGTTCCCACTACTCTGCTCATACCCTTTCACTGCAGTAAAGCTGGAAAGAAAGAAAGCAAGAAAGAAGGAAAGAAATTATATATATATATATATATTATATATATTTTAAAAAAATGGAAATTATACATTTCACAATTTCCATCAGTTGTACTTCAGGATGTCAAAAAGCGCTTCAAATAAGCTACTCTACCTACTAAAATTTCATTATGTGAAAGGTTATATTTTCTTTGATGTGAAGTGCCATTCATTATTACTGAGAGCCTTAAACAATGCAGCATCAATTAACAATTCGTGAAAATGCTTCTAAATAATCTTCAAGCTTGTTGTGATGTTTCTTTAACCTTCAAGGTAAAAGCATATGTGTGCATTTCATTATCATGAAAGGTTGCCTAAAGAGGCAAAAAACATCAATGCCTTGCAGTCTTGCTGGCTGCAGTCAGGAAAACCAAATTAATTCCATAGTTCAGGCTCTCACCTTTGAATTTCAAATGTCCAAGTACGACAATTGCCATGAAAAGTTACACATCATAAAAATGTTTGTTATAAATGCTGTAATAAAATATTCCTGCTCAGAATGATACTAAGAATGTGTGTGTGTGTGTGTGTGTGTGTGTGTGTGTGTGTTATATACGAATTTTAGAATCAGATTGAGAATTTACACAACTGGGATGACAAGGCAATATCGGTGGGTGTGATATTTATTGGAGTGCCTTTGACCACAAGTCTCATTTGTCCCAAAACGCATAATTGAAGTGCCAACATGAAATGAGATATAATTAACTTTGTGTTGTATACCGCAATTACAATCCAAAGTGAAACATTGGAAAATGCTCAATGAAAACCAGTAGCATCATCAGGTTTGAGAATTCTTCCATCTCCCAGTGACAGCTGCCTAGTTCTGAAGGAACATTGCTACATGGCAGATGCTGAACACTGCATGAAGATTGATGCACAAATTAATTTGTTTACAAAACATTTGCTTGCCTTTTTTGACTTGCAAAGCTGAAATGGAACTGTTCAAGGGAAAAAATAAACTTCAAATGAAATTAAAATATTGTTACCTCTCTCGAAACAACAATAGTTAGATAATTGTGTTGTGTGTATGTCGTGATTTAAAATGCATCTTCGCAAAGGAGAATCAATGAGATATAATTAACTTTTAAAGCCACGGCAGGATACGTATTCTTAAATCAGTGACCTAGCGTACGTGTTTGGCAGAAGAAATTCAGACTAATAACTACCGAATCCAGTAGAAGGACGGCAGGGAGTAAGATTCTTCGATGGGGGGGATTTGAGGTTGGCACATGTGAGATTATCCACCACAAGACAGGAGAGAGGGACGGTGAGTAGGATTTTCACTTGGGTCTGATCTTTATTTCTGATTGGATCACAACAAATGTTTTCCCCAATAAGGGATGGTAGTTTCCCCTTGCTCCAGTCATGCCACTGGCTTACATTTCACTTCCACACTTTCAGACAAAAAATAAAAGTTACATTTAAAGATGCATCTTAACCTCTGAATAAACGTAATCTGTGATACCTGCTGCTTAAAAAGTCTTAATGTCAGGTTCTTAACACCCTGAAAGGAACCAATGAAGTTGAACCACACATCTAATTCCAGGAAATCAAGAACACTGGACAGAAATGACAGTAAATTACTTTGAGCTGTGGGTGTCTTGAACACAAAACCAGCCTGATGAGGTATTTGCTTCTGAAAGCTCCTAACAACCACATGAGGACGACTGGCCATAAGATTTTGAGCCGACAGCTCTCAAATGGCATTAAGATCATTAATGATAGTAAATAACACCAAGTGTGTCTGAGTTTCCCCACATGGTTTGAAATTACTGAAGATATTTAGCTCATAACAAAAAAATGACCCTATCCATCTAGGGTTACCATTAAATGACTAGCCATCCCCGGGAAAGCACTTCTTTCCACTCAGCATCACAATAAAATCGGCAAAGGTGATGTTTAATAGGCAATTTAACCAGGTGTGCAGGTCTGGAGAGGTTTTTGCTGAAATATCAGGGAACAGGAGTTTCCATGCACACACAAAACTGTAAGCGAGAAAAACCCTTGCATATGAGGTTACTAGTGGTTTAATAACTAGTTTTACATAATTTGCACAAAAAGTGTCTTTTCAATATAATTGGTCCAGAGTCCAATGTTTTAATTATTTCCTTTCCCAACATACATAAATAAGCTGCCCACCTTACAATACCATATACCATTGCAAAAGATAAAACCATGTTCCAGGGACTTAATGTTTCGTTGTCTTCTGGTACACAGTAAGAGATCCATTTCCTTGCTGCTTTTGTAGTACAATCTATGAAGGATGCATCTCAGGCTCATTAATGTTTGCATGAGGAACACAGGTTCCAATAACGAATGGATGTGAATTACCCACACTTTCCATCACCCATATGGGTAATAAGAAAAAAATGTTTTGGCCAGAAACTTCATTCTGTCAAGCAGTTTTCTCCAACGTGAACGTGCATCAGTTCCTCTCGAGTAGAAAACCACACATGGAAACTCAGCTTGTGTGTAAGATGTATCTGCATACTTACTATACTGACAGTTCCGTCCCATGAATTCTCCAGGGCATTCACAGGAGTAGTTGGCAACCATATCCGTGCAAATCCCACCATTTTTACAGGGGTCATTTTCACATTCATTAACATCTGAAAGGCAAGAAAAGGCTTATTAATTTCTTTGACATTAGACAGCTGGGCAATTTATTGGAAATAATGAATTGAGACGTATTGAGAAGTCTTGTATATTTTGTGGAAGGACTATGTTCTTTTGATAGATCAATACAAACAAATACAACCTTGAACAAATCACTACATATACATTATATGCCACTCACTAATTAATGAGCGCTCAAACTTGAAAACCGCTTAACTCTTATGTAGCCTTAGTGCCAAGAAAATAACATTTTTTTGGGAAAAAGAATAACCATTTCTCCTCAAATGGAATATATTATTGCACAACAACTGCTGGAAGATTCAAAAAACAAATGTGGAGCTTTTCAAATAAAATTAAAATAATTATATAAACATTGTGCAGTGGATGTCATAAAGAACAGATAGTACTTAGTAATAGCATTTGGATTTCGTTAAAAACATTTGTTTTTAAAATGAGTGGCCGCATCCACTACAGGCTAGTGCAAAAGTCTCAAACTATGGTCCAGGACACCCACTGGGAACTGAGCTCTCAGATATTTAATTAAACCTGTACTGACTTAAAAGGATATACTTGTAAAACACTGGGAACATGACAGCTCATTTCTCAGTTCCAGACAATAAGAGGACTTGTCCTTTCTCCAGAAGGCAAGCTCTGTCACAGTTGTGTCTAAGAAGCTGGCCTGGCATGATTTAGGCAGTTTCCAAAGGCAAGGCCTGCTAGTGTGTAGAGAGCATCTGTAATGAGGCTAAGCTTGCACTGTAAGAACATGAACATACATTATGTACAGTGTGAAGTCGTGTCTGACTAATTTACACAGCATTATTAGGACAAATGTTTTTGACAGGAAACAACAGTACTTTTTCTCTTTCTTTCTTTCTTTCTTTCTTTCTCTCTTTTTACAAAAAAACTAAAGAAAAATGCATATGCCTACAATGTCCAAATGTTCAATACAATTCATGAGTCAAAAAAGGGTAAAACAGAATTCAAATGTCTCTCAGTTTGGTAATAACCTGTACCTGGAATAATATAACAGCTGGGCCCAGTGTGTACTCTGCTATAAATGCCTTACACACAGCATTGTGTGTTGACTTCGTAAATATTTAACTAGGCTTTGACAGAAACAGACCATGCAAGGTGCCCCCAGCTGTAATTCTGCTTCACCAGAAGGTGTCTAGGAAACCAAGTCCCTTTACAGTCTTCAAAAGGTTCATTAACTTCTCAGAAAAATAAGGGCACGTTTTGCCAAAAACATCAATATGCAATGAACAAAAATAAACACAAAATCCCCCAAAACGACAGTATTATGTTTTTTGTAGAGCCCAGGCAGTGCAGGCAAGACTCCCCACACTGCCACAATAATATATATATATATATATATATATATATATATATATATATATATATATATATATATATATATATATATATATATATATATATATGAAGATATACATTACATATATAGATGGATGTAATTTCTTAATTTTTGGTCAAACTTTACAATAAGGCACCGTGATTCCTCATTCATTAATATATGAATACCACAGGATAAACACATGAATATGTCATGCACTTCACCTGAGTTCTTATGTTAATCACATGTATAACAGGGTTAGGGTTTTAGGGTAAGTGTGGTAAGTGCTCAACATCAGAACTCAGATGATGTTCATGATGTACTAATGTTTAAATCATATGGTATTCCTATATTAATTCATGAGGAATCACAGCACCTTATTGTAGTGTTACCCATTAGAAGATAACCCCATACATGACAATGAAGTACCTGCCTCCTCTTCCAGAATTATGACAAACCAATTCACACAAACATTTTCCACTGCAATACCAAGCTGAAATGAAAACAGTCACTTCTGTAGGTACCCGAACAGAACCAAAGCACACAACAAAAAACAACCTATGTACAAATATATCTGCATGTTTTGTTCATATCGTATGCTGAATTTCTGCCTTATAATAACCAAAAACAGAAAATCTGCAAAGTGAAGATGGATGTTAAATGGAAACACCAACATGAAATATAAACCTGAAAATGAGCAAAGCAGGAAAGCAATACCTTATGAAAAAAAATGCAAGACGCTTCATGTTTTCCACAATCTGAATTTCACATATATTTCATCCTCCACTGTTTACAGGCACCAGAGCAAATATCTCCATGGACCGGTGCCAAAGGTCTGGATGTACTGATAGATGATATAAGTGTTCAATGCCACCACTGAGCTAATTCCTAGCTCGGTTTTTGCAATCCTGGTCCTGGGGTACCCTTATCCAATTAAGCACATTATTAGTTTAATTAAGGAGTCAGTTAAGTAATTGAGAGCTCAGCAGGAGCAGAAAAAAAAAATCATTAGACACAAGGGAAATTGCAGATCAGGGCTGAAAAACTCTTAACTCTGTGAATAATGAACATTGCAGGATAAAATCAATCCTACACCACAAAATGACAAGGATTTGTATGAAGAGGTTAAGCAACAGTCAAACACCAGGGAGTGGGGTGCCCTGTTGGCCCTTGGTGTATGAACCAATAGACAAGATCATGCTTCTAGAACATACTGTACATTTAAAACTTTAGCCCACTGAACGCTGAAGGCAGTAGCTCTTAACAGGAGCAGAAATAATGTCTTCCTGGTTCAAGGATTTTACACTGGTGAGAGAAAGCTTGAGATAAGATGAACGTTGGATCAATGTATTCAATAAAGAGATGATTTGTAATGTGTTATTTGTTTAATCAGATACTTCTAAATCTATTATTAGGACTTAGATGAAGATCAGATCACAATTTAGGTCAAATTAATGCAGGAATTCAGATAATTCTAAAGGGTTCACAAACTTTCGCTCACCACTGTATGTATAGATGCATCTTACTTATTATTAACTAATTGATTGGGGAATTTCATGAGTCTGCCAGAGAAACGGCTTTACATGCACAAACATTAAAGTAGTATAGTATACAGCAACTGAAACATATTCAAAAGGACTTAGAGAATCCATTTTTAATGTATTCCAGTATATATGTATACATACACTCACCTAAAGGATTATTAGGAACACCATACTAATACTGTGTTTGACCCCCTTTCGCCTTCAGAACTGCCTTAATTCTACGTGGCATTGATTCAACAAGGTGCTGAAAGCATTCTTTAGAAATGTTGGCCCATATTGATAGGATAGCATCTTGCAGTTGATGGAGATTTGTGGGATGCACATCCAGGGCACGAAGCTCCCGTTCCACCACATCCCAAAGATGCTCTAATGGGTTGAGATCTGGTGACTGTGGGGGCCAGTTTAGTACAGTGAACTCATTGTCATGTTCAAGAAACCAATTTGAAATGATTCGACCTTTGTGACATGGTGCATTATCCTGCTGGAAGTAGCCATC
This sequence comes from Amia ocellicauda, assembly GCF_036373705.1. Lineage (NCBI taxonomy): Eukaryota > Metazoa > Chordata > Actinopteri > Amiiformes > Amiidae > Amia > Amia ocellicauda. The sequence goes on along the minus strand of NC_089857.1, from coordinate 5,796,769 downwards.
AGAGGATGGGTACATGGTGGTCACAAAGGGATGGACATGGTCAGAAACAATGCTCAGGTAGGCCGTGGCATTTAAATTATGCCTAATTGGCACTAAGGAGCCTAAAGTGTGCCAAGAAAACATCCCTCCACACCATTACACCACCACCACCAGCCTGCACAGTGGTAACAAGGCATGATGGATCCATGTTCTCATTCTGTTTACGCCAAATTCTGACTCTACCATCTGAATGTCTCAACAGAAATCGAGACTCATCAGACCAGGCAACATTTTTCCAGTCTTCAACTGTCCAATTTTGGTGAGCTTGTGCAAATTGTAGCCTCTTTTTCCTATTTGTAGTGGAGATGAGTGGTACCCGGTGGGGTCTTCTGCTGTTGTAGCCCATCCACCTCAAGGTTGTACGTGTTGTAGCTTCACAAATGCTTTGCTGCATACCTCGGTTGTAACGAGTGGTTATTTCAGTCAAAGTTGCTCTTCTATCAGCTTGAATCAGTCGGCCCATTCTCCTCTGACCTCTAGCATCAACAAGGCATTTTCGCCCACAGGACTGCCGCATACTGGATGTTTTTCCCTTTTCACACCATTCTTTGTAAACCCTAGAAAAGGTTGTGTGTGAAAATCCCAGTAACTGAGCAGATTATGAAATACTCAGACCGGCCCGTCTGGCACCAACAACCATGCCACGCTCAAAATTGCTTAAATCACCTTTCTTTCCCATTCAGACATTCAGTTTGGAGTTCAGGAGATTGTCTTGACCAGGACCACACCCCTAAATGCATTGTGGCAACTGCCATGTGATTGGTTGGTTAGATAATTGCATTAATGAGAAATTGAACAGGTGTTCCTAATAATCCTTTAGGTGAGTGTATATACAAATATCCACGACTTTCACATATTAATTAGTATTCATAATTCATCTTTTTATCAGTATTCATAATACATCAATTTATTTTCAGAAAGCTTTGTTCTTTAAGTAAAATCATTAAAGCCAAAACGTGTCTTCCTCCCTGTGAATTGTATTTTCGTTTTGTAACATCTGGGTAATCAATCCGACAGAATAAAAAACCTCCGAAGAGTATAGTTTTCCCATTGTGTATGACATCTGTCTTCTAAGCATACCAGTAACATATGCACAATAAAACTACGTCAAAGCTGTCAACCCTGTTCTAATTACAACCACAGCAGGGCAAACCAAAATCTCAAACAACAAAGCATGCCATATTTATAGTCCTATCTTGTAAACCGAGGAATTTAGATAAACAAAATCTACTTACAGTGGCTCTGAACAGTAATATGTTTGCAAAATCAACTTGGACACATGTAGATGTACTTTAGAGTTACTACTGAGCTAGTAAACATAACTTGTTAAGTATTATTTGATCAAATCTTTTTTTTTTTTTTTTTAGAAAATCAAACAACAAAATTGACTGATTGAAGATGTCTGGACACATCAACAAATTCACTTGTTGGGAGTAACTCTGTAAATGTACTACACATGCAAGTCACTTAGTAAGTAACAGTGATAAAGACATCCATGTGTCCATCTACTGCAAACCATTGGGACTTTCTGGTTCAGCAGTTGCAGAAATTAACTTGATCAAAAGCACATACTCTTTTTGTTCCCTTTTGATTACTTTGTATCTTGATGTAGTCCCCCTTGTGATGACAATTGCTGATTCCCAGGAAAAAATAAAGATTGCTCTTGACAAAAAGGAGCAATTGCGATGAAGTGGCACAGGGTAAAATAAATAAATAAATAAATAAAATTCATATGTTGCACCTCTGATAATTGGTGCTGGAATTAATGAGATTTGTCTCTCTCTTCAATTTATTCAAAACAACCTTAATGTAGGAAAATTAATCAGTGTTGGAGTGATCTTTCTAATTACTTTTCCCCAAGAAAAGAACTTATTGGGTCTTGGCAGATAACAGACAAACTGGTCAGACACTTTTGCAGTCTAAAAACCAGAACACATTCCCCAGCATGTACTATATGTAATGTACAGGCAGATGCAACTATATTACTATAATGGCTCCATCATCTACAGATTATCCCTAAACAATAAATACATACATACATATATGAATTACCTAAATTAATGCATATATACATACAATGACTTCTGCCTCAGTTCTCCTAATAAGCACTTTGTCTCAATATACTTTGTGTGTGGCATGAAATTATTAACACAGTTGTGAGATTAATCCCCAGATACTGTTTGTCATATCATCAAAAATGACAGGAAATTAAAACTTTGAATTTGGGAGAGGGTGCTTTAACACCACTGATTTGGATAAAACCAGTACTGGCTGTATCTATATTTGATCCATAGGTATCTATTTATCTGTGATAGGGTTTAGATACACACCTATGTGTACAATTTGAGTGTGAAGCCACATTTCCAAACACAACACAGGAAGGTATTTGGTGGCATCTTCAGCAATGCTGCCACTGAAGTTCTTGTGAGTTCACAGAGTGTTTCAGTTGCACTGCTAGATCTCTCAGATTTTTTTTTTGGGGGGGGCAGAGCTCATTAAATGCATCTTAATGTCACTACAAGATGATCAAAACAGGTATACATGTTGGCTGTGGATTCACTCAGTACATGATGTGAATTAATAAAATACTTGGGGGGAGTGAGTAGTACACCCATTCCAGCATTAATGCAGAACAATGTCCAGATTGAAATAGGCGTGGATGAGAAAAGGGGTGGCGTTAATCATGTATGCCACAATGCAGATCGTTATAATGCAGCCCATTGTGTCTGGATGCCATAGCAGCAATTACAAATTAAAATATGTCACAATCACCTGCAGTGACAGATAATTAAAAATATCTATTAAATGTCTCTCCCTATTCAGAATTCATTTAGAACACATCTTCCCCAAAAAAGCCTCCATAAACAACAGGCTAAACATACACCGGTATACTTTCAGCAAAATAGTTTGATTTTGTGTTCTATTTGATTAGGGCACGGTTTCTTCTGGAAAGCCTGTTTGAAATTGCCTACTGGCAGTGCTACACCTCCATGTGCCAGCCTAGCTGTCAGAAATGGTTTGCTGGTTCTTACCTCTTGAAAGTATCCTAGGCTTCAATTGACATTTATGTCAATTACTGTTGTAAGATTCAGTCTCTGCTACCTCACTGGCCTAATTATTCCTCATGCATTCACTTGCTTTTAAGTCACTCTGTACTCAGAGAGGCGTCTGGGGCTGCAGCAGGCCTGGCGAAGGTTGCCATATGATGATTTAAATCTCTTAAATAAAGATTAATTTAATATTATGGCTACAGAGTTCAGGATGCCCTTCTGGATGTCGACTCCATACAGTAAACCTTTGCATGCTATTTTCCTGTGTTCATCCATTGCAATTCTTGTAATTCATGTTTGATAATTGGTGTGTGAAGCAAGTTATTTATTTATTTATGGGGGGCAATAGATCTTAATAATAGACATAATAAATACTGGAATTTGCTCTTAAAACATAATACAAACAATATGTAACTCACTGGGAGATATGTAATCCTGGGGCTTTTCCTCTAGCTTTGCTAGTAATGGGAAAAATGTAATATTTGTGTAAATTAATTTTCTTTCTCCTGCATAAATATGAATGAAAAATACAATAAAATAAGTAAGTACTTGCACCTAATTTTCTAAGGCTAATCTAAGGCTGTTATATCTGAAGTAGCAAGTATGCTTCCTTTTCAAAATCAAATCTATCCACAGCACCCACAACATCAGGGGAACGAGTTTCTAGCCCAATTCGGAAAAGTGTGCTAGTGAAGGTACAGTTAGGGTTCCCACTTTTGAGATACAAAAATACCGCACGACCTGGTATTCTAGAATGCTGAGAATTACCAGACATATACTACTACTACTAGTCATAATAATCATAATAATAATAGTAAACCTAGGATTGGGTAGTGTCAATTATGTTATAATGGCTGCAATTCTGAAAGACAGAGGAAAATATAAATGTTCTACATTCCTGTAACATTCCTTCTAATAGTTCAGAACACATCTCAAATCTCAAGTTGTACCGAGTGGTAATTAATAAAATATAAGGTGCACTAATGAGCTTGTTTTCAGCTATTAATCTGACAGTATTTTTCTTAAGCATATATTAGCTGACTACTAGCAAAAAACTCATTAACATTAACTAATTTAGCCTCATTACCTGTTAAAATGCAACTGATTTATGGGTACCTCTTTATGGTTTCCATGTTTAGTGAGGTAATGGTAATTTAGTAGAAAGACAACAATAATTAAATCATTTAAAATGTTTAATTATGGCACTCTCTGTTCTGTTAATTGAGTAACAGATCAAATCTACGTCTTGCATGACTCATACCAATTGTTAATCCCCAGCAGGTAGCATATTTCTATCAATAGTCAAGATGTTTCACAAACAAACAAAAAAGCACACAAGTGAATCTGTTGGGCCATAAGCAAAGCCTGTGTGATTATTTGTGTAAAAACTAATTCACACAATTCCCTAAAGTTACTTCTTTTTGTTGACAAGTGCCATACAAGTCCCTGCAGGTATATAAATAAAATTAATGGTGGATCATTATACAGTACAAGTTCTTTATTTGCATCACATTACAGATTGCAACTTCTGAAAAATGTTACATTGCCCTTCATACTCTTTTTTTATACACTGAAAGTTCCCCAGTGACCCCACACACCCTAAAGTCAACAAAGCAATAAACTGTGAAATTATTTATCAAGTGCAGTGTAAGAAACAAAAGAACCAAAAACAATGCCTGGCTAGACATCCAAAGGCACACAGACTACTGAGAAAGGCCACAACTAGTTGAATGCCATTAATATTGTAAGCGACTTTCCAACAGTATGCCTAGTCTAAATCTTAACTTAGAACTTCACACGAGTTAAAAACATACAAACAAACAAGAAAAGCCCGGGCCCTGGCAAATACACAAAGCCGCGTCTTATTCCTTTTAAAATAAACCTCAAACAGCTCAATGACATTACCTTAAATCTTTTATTTACTTTGAGTTTCTGCACTTCAGGAATCTTTCACTCGAAACAAATAGAGCAAACATGAAATGATTAGGTTTTCCCAAAATAAAGTCGCAGCTAAAGTACGGGTACAAGAGAGCAGATGTCTCTGGAGGAGGCAAAGAACCGATCTAATCCTCATAATACAAAAGCAGGGAATGAGTCATGTGGGTCAAATAAACAAAACACTATTTCCTTTCCATGAAGCTACTTTTAAGTCGCACGACACAAATCATACTCTTTCACAGATTTCATTAACGTTGTCTTTTTCCTTCTTTTCTCCACAAATGTTTATACAACGGTAGCAAATATTAACTGTCAGTACAACTGCACATTCCTGGAAGTTCACTGGGTAGTCATAATAATGTCACCCTTAGAAATCAAAGATAATAATTTCAAAGGAAAAGAAGAACGTTGCCTTCTTGAGGCAGTTTTCAACAGGACTTCAAGAATATTAATAGCATTTGTAGGAATATTTTGTCTATCGAGATAGCACGGATTATTATCAGGATAATATATTCATGTTTTTTATTAATTATTGGGTGATATACATAATTTAAACTCACACATATTTTAGAATAACATTAACCCACTAAGTCCTGGTGTTCTTGGCTACACCTCAGGTCAGTCCCTGTGGCATGATGAGCCAAATCTACCACTATCTTTAATGGATTTATGATTTACTGACAACAAGAACAAAACTAAATAAATACACAACCATGCATGTAATCTTGCTATCATACACAGATTCTACCAAATGCAGCTATGCTCATCAACTGCCAATCATTGGTGATGTACTGTGGCATCTCTTATGCAACCTATGATAAAACAATGACTATTGATGCTGAGTGGGTCCTAAATACAAATCCTCTGGATTTAAATACATATACAATACCCCAAAAAAGCTGTCAAACTTAGCAGGGCTGCAGATACAAGTTTTAGGCAGCAGCCTGAACTGAACTCTCTGCATTGCAACCCATTATACATATATATTTTTATTTTTTGTATGTTATTGGTTTGGGAATCAAGTTTTGACATAATATTGATGCTCCCTTATTGTGGGAAGTTGTATATGTCTTCAGAATAAGTGGCCCCTTATTAAAACATCTAATATAAGCTGCATGTCAATTCATTTATTTAAGCAGAACCTTTAGAATGCAAGCTTTACTCATAATTGTATCTCCATTTTAACATTTCTATTACTTAAATCTCCACTTCCCTCTCCATTTTCAATTAACCGAAATTAACATTGACTGCAGCAAACAAGTGAAGCCAAAATCACTCTGAGAAACCTTAAAGCAATTATCTGGATGTGCCTGATGAAGTGCTAGTGAATCAGACCTGATCTAATGTTCAGGATGTTCAGTTTTCATATCATCTTAGGGGACGTTTAAACTTCATTTCCATGTATTTCATGTTTGTTTGTTTTTCTATCCCCATTAAGACTATGGTAAGGATACTAAAACTGTTTTAAAAGAAGGAAATGAAACAAACCTCTTTCCCATCATAATCCTGTACAGAAAGAGAGCTGGTGGTATCCGAGGGTGTAAAGCATGTGGCAAATTATCTTCCATGATAAAAAAAGGCTTTTTGCTTTCCTGATAAATAACCTAACAATTGATTTGATATTTCAGTCAATTATTTTCTCACCACTGTAAAAGCTCTTAAAGGTAGGGTATTTAGGCACACGTTTAAGAGTCCTCACGCTACTCAAGTGTCATGATCGATGCTTTTGTTCACGTCGAGCTGTAGTGCTTTTAATGTCATAAGCCGTTAAATCAGATCACTGATAAGAAGGAAGGTGGCTTAATCCATGCATTTAGACGGGCATTGCAAATCAGCTGTACCTGCTCCATTGGTCTTTTCAAGAATATGTACATTGTTTTTTAGATGACACCAAATTTCATTTCATAATAACTCTCACAGTAATTGCCCATGACATTACTGCATTTCATTTGATGTTTTTTGTCTTATTTTACAGTTCTGCTGCTTCTGGAATGAGCTCAGCTTAAGTAAAACTGGATGGGGTGGAAAAAGCATTTGCTGTTGATTGGCTTTTGTACTGTGTGTGTGTGTGCGTTGTCTATACAATAAAACACACAATTGCAGAAGACAAAAGAATGAAGACTCACTGCCTGTATTATGCTTCTAGACTTTTAGTTGATATCTGCAGTACTGTCAATATTTAGCCTTCCGTTTACTTGGTTTTACAGACTGATGGAAATCACAGTTAACAGCTACTATACGACTATCTCAGAGAAGCCGAGGGTAAATACAGTCAGACTCTGGTGACTTAAGAGTCTTTACTTGTTTAATTTGTCAGTATATAAACTTGTTGCCTATAATGTAGTTAGATTGTTCTTTTTATCTGTTTGTTTAATCATAAATATCCTCACTGCAGTTTGCCGATTCACTAGCAGTGAACTACTTTAACCTCTAATCTAATTATAAAGCTCACAATAAAGACTAAGTACTGGTAGAGCAGGCATTGTATACTGAAGGATGCGCCCAGGGCCTAAAACTGTGGAAAGATTATTTGAAAAGTGTAACATTCCTACAAAACATGGAGAAAAACAGGAAAAATAAGGTTTAACAAACAAAACATGTCACTAATGCAATCTTACCTATTCTGGAGTTAAGCATATCTGCTATGTTATTGGACTTTCATTTAATGGGAGAGCTTTCCCTGGGGAAAGAATTTGGTATTGAAGTTTTATGATCATTGTTGTTGTTTCTGGCTGTCCTCCCAGTGAGTGGTTACCTTTAAAGTTGTTTAAGTTTGTGGTCAAATTTAACAAATATACACTTTGTTGTTTTACCATAAAAGGCATGCGTGTGTGTAATTTATACAAGTGTGGTTAATAATAAGATTATAGGTTTGTGAAGGGGGCTCTCTTCTTGTATAAGAGATTTTGGATAGTGTGTGCAGGCTCAGCCCAAACTGCATGAGATGACATCCCTTATACAATATGAAAAAAAAAAAAAAACACACTCAAGCTATTCACTTCACTATTCACTATTCACTATTCACATAATAAGTACGTGCTTCAACAGACTGGAATTTTAGTTAGATTTTTTGTAACTTTACTGTGCCCTACTGTTCTGGTCTTTTTCTATTTAACAGAGACTTTGTTTATGTAGCTATACAATATTGTCCCGGGCTTTGTTTCTGAAGTAAAACTATTTATTTTGATGGCTATTTTCCAAGGTTTTCTTCATACTGCATAATTTGTACCGATTTAAGCTCTCCGAGCCCCAAGTCCCTGGTTTAAATATCCCACAGTTGCTCTAAGCATAATAAAGAGCTTTTTGGCATATTAAGTGGCACATTTTCTCAACAAATATGAATGTAACTTAAAACCGCATGTTACAAATAAATTTGAGCTATATCAACAAAAGCAAGCATGGTACATCAGGAGATGCATGCTGTCTAATGTCCATGCATTTTATCAGAAACACATTTCTGACAAAGATGCTTTAATAAATATGATGATGATGATGATGATCATGAACTGTAGATTCCAATAAATATAAATCTTACATGCAGTGCTGCCATTATGATTCTGTGCAGCACACTCATTACCCATCAATCTAGGTGCGAGCAATATAAATCTTGAAATTGATGGGGGGGAGTTTCTGCTCTGGGGGGAAACTGAACACATGTCAGCGAGAGCAGATGACAGCATTTAGCTGCTCTGTTGAAGCAGGCGAGGTGTGCTACACACATCGTTGGCATCCCCCAGGATAGCGCAGCAATATCTTGCTCAGCAGCAATAATAACCGACTCCTGCTCCACTCCAGCACTATCATTTGCACATCATCCACCACTCGCCCCCCGTTCCAACAACACCTCAGTGTGCATTCGGAGTCAAGCATGGTACTGGCTGGACAGATCCCATATCGCACAATGTTCCTCTCCTGCACCATATAATGAGTGTAATCAATACGAGTCTGTGGCTGTGGGCTCACAGCCAGAGGTAACGACGTTTCAAAGGCAAGCTGGAAAGAATAAGGAAAGGAAATTTATCTTCTCCTCAGTGGCCTGTAGTAAGCCCTGCTGAGTAGGCAACTGAAAAACCCAAGCAGGGACCTTCAACAGAACTTCAATCCTCTGGGATGCAAGACGCACACTGGACTCGGGAATGCTAGATAAAAAGCAAATTATGCAGACATTCAAATCACATGGATGTGCTTTGATATTTGACACCATTTGCTTAGCCACGTTTCAAGCGAAAGTGTGAATTCAAAAGCAAAATCTAAGAAGAAAATGCTAATGGCTGGCTTCACAGACCTTGATCAGCACAAATTTAGGAATGCTTTACCTAAAATAACAATAAGTAGTGCAAGACTAGTGCAAATTTGGGTCTGTGGGCCTTATACTACTACTAATAATAAATAATTGTTGTATGTATTAGTTAAAAATAGATAAATTAATAAACTAAACAAAAAAACATAAGGGTATATAGTGACTCAGGTCCTAATAAGCCTTCTTCTGTGTGCATTGTAACATCTATGCTGCCAGGCTGACCCTGATTAAATATAAATTTGGCTCTGTAATATCTGTAAACGGACAAAATGTAATTAGAAGCAGGAAATGTAAATCTCTAAATCTCGGTAAAGCTTTTACGCTCATTCTGCATCATGGTAGAGTTCATATTCTTAGGTTTGTTTTCCCATCCTCCCAGGTCTACTACCTTTTTCTTGTCAGTTAAAACTTTATATATAGCCATTGTTATTTTTGTTTCGATTGAGTGGCCTAAAACTGACAGGATTCACTTGGTATTTGTTCCAGCTCCTCACACAGTGGGAAAAGGAGGCGCCTCATCTCACTATACTGACATTAATTATTATTACAAAGCTCAGGGGCATCACAGAAAGGTCTTGGCAAATTACTTGAGAAGGGGGCACAATATTCTCTCCCGAACGTATTAATTAGATGCTAACATATATGACCACACGCCTTCTCGACTTTCTCGAATACGTCTATATAGAAAGACATACTATTTTCTTGTCTGTTGCCCTAGATTATGCCATGGCTCGTTCAGCTGTGCAAGAAAATGAAAGTATATCATTAAGCTGTCATCTTTTTAAAGTTGTCTGGGACACATTTTGGTGAGGGGAAAGATAGCATTGATTGCATTCAGTGAGATGTATAAATCATAATGCGGTTTGCAATGAAAGGGTAGGCAAGCAATGTCAATTTTGCATCGTAATGTGTGAAGTCTAACACAGAGGTTATCAAAGGCTAGGTGACTTATTTTTAAGCCATCACTCTCAACAGATACCCTCCAATTAGTGCAACATAACAGATCCTTAGACATCTTAGTCAAGGATGGACCATTAACTGGAGAAAATAGCCATTATCTGGAGAGAAACTAGCTGATTACCTTGAGTGAAAAATGTCTAGGTCTTTTTTTTCCCTGCGCTAATAAGGATTTTGGGTGCTGTTTATTTTAAGATGATGCTTGGGAGACAATAATTAAAAAAGAAAAGAAGAGATGGCCATGGAAACTGAAAAACTCTGTAGAATACATGCGTTTGCTCTTTAAATTGTTCAAGCTTGCAACATTTTCAAAAATAATCAGCCCTCTGAAAAGCACAAGGATTTGTTTATATTTGCAAGAGTCTGATATGATGAGTGTGTCTTACTAAAAGAAAAGAAAACTACAGACACAAATGGGAGTCCTGCCTCATTTAAATATTCTAATGTAGGGAGCAGAGTGAAATCTGCAGCTGTGAACCACCTTAAACCCATTATCATCACTAGACAGATTACAGCAGGTGGCCCATCTATATGTATAACCCCTTTCAGGCATGTTAAGTAAAGCAGTGTAGTTATTTTAATCCTTGTAATTGCAGGACATTTCTGAAAATCCCTAATCTTTATAATAAATCTCATCTTAAATTAACTTTAAGTGGAATTAATTGCTCTGAGAATGCACAAACTAGAAGAAAAAGCTGTAACAAAATGTGCATTGACCGCTTTAACTTTTAATTTGATTTACGTTGCCAGAATGTACACTTGTACTTAATTACGTTTATCTTTCAGTCTCATTTCAATACCTTCTTACGCTGTTGGTGTATTCATATAAAAATCATAAGCTATATTTTAATTGCCCATTACTAGTCCATTTCCACCTGTCCATAAATGACACTCCAGTATGGTTACATACTTAACATACTTACAACATGGAGGTCTAGATTGAATATTCATTCTCATTAGCAAAAAAGCAGAAGCACTATAAAAAATATGAAATAAGAATAACTAAGTAGAAACCACTACACTAAAGAATAGTTCACTGTATAAGGAAAGGACAATTAAGTGGAAATACTTCTATGCACATATTCATATTTTAATGCCATGGTCATCTTTTCAGAAAACCAGCTGATATTTAAAGGCAAACCACAACTAAATTAGTCTAAAGGGTGCCTTAATTTGCTCAGTTTAGCCCACCGTATTGCCTCGGCCTACACCTTGAAACTGCTTGGGTTTCATTCACAAAACAGCATGACTCATGCCAAGTCTTTCTTCTAAATGTTGCAAGCATGCCCATTATCCAAAAGGTCACTACCCAGCTGTCAAATTAATTCTTCCCAATAAGAAATGTTTAAAAAACACTTTACTTTTAAAGCTTCCATGTTACATTTATATTAAAACTCTGTCTGCATTGTGACAGTGATGACAAAACACCAAATGGCAAAGTGGTTTGAGATGCATGATTCAGATCGCATCTAAAATCTCGTAAAATCTGTACAATCCGATAGCTATGAATAAGAATGAATACAAATAGATACATTAAATAAGTCAGACCTCCCCCAGCATGTTCACAAATTTAAGTTCTGAGATAATAGCTTTATGTAACTAATCAAAGAGTGGTAGAGAGGTCCTCTAATACACAGTAAAATGCATTATAAAATCACAAGAGAAAGCAGCCAATCACAGAGCTGCTTTCCCAAACTTTCCTATTCCTCCTTTATAAGTTAATAGGCCGTGTCTCATTGTACACGTCATCTCATTTCTCTTTGTGAGAGGACCACAAAAATATTATACAATAAGAGACAATATTCACTCAATGTATTCGCTTATATAAGAGTGACTTCCCTTCACACCAGCATGAATTCAGATCAGAAGGTATTTTGGCAAACAAGTCCATCATTCTAGACTATTTCCCAGGTGTTCCTAGAATTTATAAAAATGTACATATCTTGTCAAAAGGGAAGCAAGGGACTCCTGAGCGGAGGGCCGTGGATTCAATCCCAGGTGGGGGACACTGCTGTTGTACCCTTGAGCAAGGAACTGTACCTAGATTGTTCCAGTAAAAACACAGCTGTTCAAATGGGTTATTGTATGTAAAAAACAAAAGTGATTTAAAGTCGCCCTGCATAATGTAATCTGCTAAGAAATAAGTACGTTTATTTGGAAAGCTCAACTGCAAACAGTATGTTCTGTACACCCACACATGCTAGGAAAAAGGCAAAAGGTAAAGCGATTTGTCCAGGACTATGTGTCACCTACCCTCCTTAGCTTGAGTCCAGGAGGTCAGAGATTGTCAGGAGGTGGTTGGCTTACTCTGCCACTGTTGCCTTTGTGATGCAACTCTGTTAAAAAGATTGGCTGCTGGCCAGTGGCTGAGGATGCTCCAGAGTTTAAAAGAAAAAGGCTACATTGCAACATGTCTGACAGAAAACACGATATAACATCCTCATTACAAGTGACTTCTCTCCCCACAAAGATAAATCACCCGAGTAAACGCTGCAGGAGATGGCACACTTACTGCACAGCCTTGGGGTGCTGAGCTGGCAAATAGTGGGTCAGAAGCCGCTGAGTAATGTGGGTTTTGCTGAATTCCATCCTCTTACATTTACACTAAATATGTTTTTGTTTTGTTTGTTGGTTTGTTTAAAATGCAGTTTAAGATGGCTTTCACTGAACATTTCCGCCTTTTCCTTTGACTGATCTTTTGGTTAGATTCCCTCCAGTGAATGGCAGCGTGGTTTCAAAATCTCTTCAGGGAGAGTTGCACACAGCGTGCTCTCTCAGTGGAAGGCACTTCTTTACAACAGAAAGATGTTTCATAATCTGTCGACAGCAGCCTGCACTTAAAACACTGAACAAGATGTAAAAAGATTGATGTTTGATGCTGGGTCCCAACCTATCAGTTAACTTTGATTCCCTCATGCCTGGTCAGCAGAAAATAAATGGCACTACTTTACTGTTTAACAAAGCAGAAGCAAATAGAGTTTTTAATAGCACTATGAATGCCTTAGTGGTTATTGCTTTTTGCTTCGGCATATCTAAACTTCCTTTTCTATCCATAAAAACAAATGAAGAGTACTACAAACAAAGAAACCCATCGCTTATCCTTTGAGTTGCATCTATTAGTGTCACAAACGCACACACTTGCTGACCGATTTATAAACACAATGCAAGTCAAGGCTTAAATCGCTCCCCCCTTTGCATGTGTAAGCTTTGGTGGATGTTCTGAAATCACCATTTTCAATCTCGCAGTCATGAAACCACTTTGTAATGGATTGTGCATGTTCTTTTATTTCCCCCCTAAAACAATGCTGAATAATTAATGCACACTGATAAACAGTGATTTCTAATACTAGATTTCTCATTGTAAATCTACTATACCTTCGCTCCCAGCTACATTAAATCCAATTAAAAGTCTCTTGATTAAAAGACATACCTCATTATAACATGCAAAACATTCCAATCCCAAAGGGTGCTTTTTAATGAGAGAAGAATAAACATGAATCTATCTTATATATATATATATATATATATATATATATATATATATATATATATATATATAAGATAGATTCATGTTTAAAGCATTGCTTTCCGAGTTCTTCTCTTGGTGAATGTGTTTGAGTGTTTCTATCTGTAGACCGAGAAAAATCCACAAAGAGAGACAAACATGTTAAATCTACTGCATCATTTGCATTTATGTATTTTTTATAACCATTCACTGAGATGCATATTAGTTTCAGAGTAGTTTCCTTTATACTTTGGTATAAGATGCTGATTACTTGCTCTATCAAACAAATTGATGTTGCAGAACATGCAAGACATGATCTTCATCTTGAATTGGTAGTCTCCCTTATTTATGTAAGTAGAGCAGTGTTGTTTTGTTGTTTGTTACACCCTTCAACTGGATCTAACAGTTTTGTTTTAAGTCCAGTCAGGATATACATTTCCATTTGACTTGATGCCATTTTAACTTTAAATTAACAAAGGGTTTTGACACCTTGCCTCTATTTATTACATTTCAACAAACAAACCACTTGTCAAGTGATGTTAACCACCTCAATTCACATTCATCGATATATTTTCAAAAAAATAGCAATATTGAAACCAATACATTTGGAGTCCTTAGTGGTCACTGCCCACACTCCCAGTAATTCACCTTTTCAGAAGCAGTTATAGTGTGTACTTTGGATGAAAAAAAAATGTTTTGCTTGGAGAGGTTAGCTAACCCAAGCTGAAGTCATCAAACCAGGGCTTCACAGATGACAGCTCTTCCAATCTCCTCCACTGCAGCAATCTGATACATCCCAATGATAGTAAATAATGAAATAAATACATGCCCTGCCAACAGATGGGATGGAAGGGGCAGACAGGGGAAAGCCCTACATTGTATGGGAAGATAAGTACAGAGTACTGGAAAATCTAACACTTAAGTATGTCCTGCACATGTGTGTGCATGTATGTATTCTCACTATAAATAAAATACAATTCATCTCACTACAAATAAAACAATTTATTTCAGACATCCTTGATAATGTTCATTTAAAGCGAACTTTGCCTTTAGTAATAACCATTTTTTTTGTTTTATATTGTCAGCATTAGATGAACAAATGACAATGACATTAAGGCCGCCAGGTGAATTGACATATGATGGAGTAGGGTCTGTGCCTAACTGTCTGTGCAAGACATCAGAGCACAGGAAATTCATAAGATTGTACTGCAAGAAGCCTCTTGGGTATGCATAAATATTTCAAATTTAATTCCTGTGCACAAAATTTCTTTTAACCAAGTTTGAGATTGCTTGAAACTTTACAGCAATATGAATTTCCACTGTAGATGGTAAACCTCCACAAGTCTTTATGGCATTGTTACACAAGCTTGTGCCTTGTAGAGGGAAGCTCAGCCAATCTGTTGTGCAAACAGTCGACTTCAAGAGCAGAAGGCAGGATAGAAACCTGGCAGAGCTGCAGTAAACAAACGATGGGTTGTGAACGCAACCTCTGTTATCTAACAAAGGAAGCACTGCCCGAGGGGGAAGGGTTTCTGCACACTTCCGCAGGAACCCGATTGAAAAGTCACTATCAAAGCTGCCACTGGCCCCAGCGCTCGTCACTCAAACAGGTCCCTTCCCACTTCCTGTCCTATAAAACAGGACGTCAGCGCAGGCTCCTCCTCTTTTGCCGAGAGCTAGGACCACGCGACTTTGCAAACCTTGGTTTTGTCGGAAACATTGCCCAAGGGGGAGGGGTTACTGTATAACCAAACTGTCGCATGGGAGGAGGCAGCGAGCTGATAAGGGAGCCTGCCCTAAGGTGTACTGTTAAGGGCCTCAGTAACAACTCCAAACATTTTTCAGGAGCCACACATGAGCCATCCAGGAGCAAGGACCATAGTCGCGCTCTACTGGAAACTGTCTGTAATCAGCATATACAAAGTGGCACTACAGTCTTATGCCCTCCGCTTACCATAGCAAGGCCAGCAGCTCTACTAGTGCAGCTAGGGCAACAGACCTGCTGACCAAGGAACTATATACACAGCGAGGCAGCGAGAACAGCTTGAGCACCATCAGCTGGAATAGCAGCAGTGATGCTCCAGTCTAATTCCAGTTTAAAAAAGTTTAGGGCCCATCACATCCAACCTGTAGAACCGAACAAATGTAAGTGGCGAGATCCAAGCTGCAGATGCACAAATGTCTGTCAGGAAAGCACCTTGAAAAAGGGCCCATGATGTGGCAATGCCTCGAGTCGAATGGGCCACTAGGTGTTCAGGCACCGGGGCCCCGGTGGACTCATAGGCCATGATACTAGTGTCCACAATCCAATGCGAGAGGTGCTGCTTTGAAAACACCTGGCCCTGTGTCTGCTCTGCATAGGACACAAACAGTTGGTCTGAACACCTGGTGTCCTTATTGCCTTCCAAGTAGCACCTGAGGGCCCGCACAGGGCAGAGCAGGTGAAGCTGACTCTCCTGCTCCGAAGAGAAGGGAGGAGGATGGAAAACCAATTTTGAGCGTAGACAGGGGCTTGCCCTGGTCCAGCAGCTCTTGTAGGAACTGTAAAATAACCCCCAATGGGGCAGTTTACTGGGTCTTGACTGCTGTCTTGGCACCAGGTGCTAAACATCCGCCAGCGATAGGAATACTGCAACCTCGTACAGGGAGCTCTCACCGACTGAATAGTGGCTACTACCGCATCTGACAGACCCCAGGAAATCAATCGCTCCCGCTCAGGGGCCAGGCCCATAGGTGGAGGAGGCCCAGATTGGGGTGCCAATAGGAGGAGGCCAAGGGGGAGGGTCTGAGATGCAGCCACTAGAAGGCTCAGCAGTCTCAGCAAAGGGACACCCCGACACGTGCTCTCAGTCGGAAGAGTGAGAGACATGCGTGTATGGAAGCAACTCTCTCCAGCGCCAGCATGGCGAGCATGGCAACTGAATCGAGGCCCAGTTCAAGGAACTGCCCGTTATGTTGGCGTTAGACAGCTTTTCTTTCAATTAACCCAGATGCTCAATTCGGAGAGACAGTCTAGAATCAGGATCGTATGGTTCTGTAACTGCTCCCTCAAGTGAGAACAAACCAGCCAGTCGTCTAGATAGTTGAGGATGCGGACCCCCTGACAAAGCAAAGGGGGCTAACACGGCGTCCATGCACTTGGAGAAAGTGCATGGGGCTAGCGACAGGCCGAAGGGGAGAACAGCCAACTCGCCCTCACCCCATGATGCATCATGGTCACCAACTGATCTGCCAGCACCGCTATCTCCGATAGCGATAGGGGGCGGGGTCAGTGATGCGTCCTGCTGCTCCAACTGAGCCACATACAGGGCCAGTAGGCTCTCTGAAGCCAACCAACCTGTATGTAGGATACAAGTGATGCGTAGGCCCGTATGCCCGTAGACTTAACCACACAGTGTGTGCCGGGGTTTCTGGGGTGATGCAGGGTCCGGTGTCAATGCGGGATCCAGGAGCCGAGGGTAGTAGACCACCAGCAGTAGTGGGATCTAAAACCGAGGCCTGCAAACATGGACAAGGAGGTGTAGCAGAGCTCTTTCTCAGTGAGTTGAGAGAGAGAGATTTCCTACAGCTGCAGTTGTCGGATGTAGTGCGGGCGCAAGCCGGCGGAGGAGCCCCTGACGCAGGCGAGATCTCTTATGACACACTGAGGCTTTAGGCCGAGCAGCCGGGCCTCGGATTTTACTACCGCTGCTAGCACCCCTGCTGTGAAAGAAAAAGCCCTGTGGACAAAAAAAAAACAGCACAGCACACAGTCGGAATATATAAGACACTATATAGACACGACTATTTATTTTTAAATGTCCTATTTGTGTTCCGAAACTGAAAACAAAAGTACAGCCGGAGCAGGGATGGAACAGAAATCGGGTTAGCTATCAAAAAAACTAAACAGACACAAAGAGACACACAATAATAATATGGAGATGCACGACACAGCCGTGAAGCCACCCAACCACTATTAAAGAGTAATGCACAAAAAACACACAAGACACAGAGAGCTCACATTCTCAGGTCCAGTGAAATGGCAAAAGAGAAAGAGCCTGCGCTGACATCACCTTTTATCAAATAGGAAGTGGGTAGGGACCTGTTTGAGTGACGAGCTCAGAGGCCAATGGCAGCTTTGATCGAAAACGTCACTATCAGGTTCCTACGAAAGTGCGCAGAAGCCGCTCCCCCTTGGGCAGTGCTTCAGACTTGATAGATAACATTTTTTTATTAATCATACCTTTGACGGGAAACACTGGGACTTGAGTTTTTCATAGATTAAAGGACTTTTGTTTGTGTTCTCTATAGGAAATCTTGTGCAACTCTGTGCAGACATATGTAAAAAATAAAAATATATCCACAGATCTAGCGGTATCTAAAAAATGCAAGAAATTAAAATAGCCAAACTTTATCAATGTCTTCATTACTTGACCATTTAATAGCTTATTTTACTGTGCATCCAAATTGTTTAGCAAATGCACTGCAATCTCCAACACGGAGATGACAACCTTTTACAACTAATTAAGATGAAAGAAATCTCACCCCATTTGCCAGAGTCTGCTGATAGATAGAGATGCAAAACAATCTCTAAGCTGCATCAAATCAAGTGTCCTGAAACACCCTATACCTAGTTTGCATGCACCATGTGTCTACTGCATATCACTAGCTGGATTTAACTCACACTTTTACATTTTACATTTAAAGCCCAAATACCGAGCCAAATGAATTCCCCTTTTCCCCTTTCCACTTCAGAGGGAGGCATCATTTTCATTAGACTTATCTAGGGAAAAATATGACCTACACAGACGCGCTAATGTTTCATCATCTCCAAACTTGTCAGTCCCTTTTGGTATACGAGGCTTCTTATGCCAGCCATAAAACAAGGGCATTGCAAGGCTTTAATTGAAAGAATGAAATCCGACTATTTTTCCTTTTGTAACTGCATGGCATTTGCTGTTGAAATCGAGTTCCGAGTTACTGGGAGACTGTACTTACAGATTTCCCAGATAGATGCCTATGGGGCGATTGTTCACATCAGTGGCTTGACACTTCATTACAATAATTGGCTATTTTCATATAAAGTAGTTCATACCAACTCTATCCACTGCTGGGATAGGACTATGAATTATTTAAATAATGACAGCGCTTTGCTAGAGAATGGATTTCTCCTTCCCCTTAATAATTGGATATAACATTTCTGTGGATGCAAAGAGTTTAGAATGTGGATAAACACTAGTTTTCCTGGAATCATAGAATAGATGTTTTGTTGTTGTTAATAATAATAATAATAATAATAATAATAATAATAATAATAATAATAATAATATGTTTACATTTACACATGAGATATTTGATGAAGGTTAGGCAGGGGAAAATATATATATTATTTAAATAAAATGCAGGAAACCCCAAATGGCAGAGTATGTAGGCAAATAGTATTTTACTATATGGCAGGGTTATTTAGTAATTTCCTGAACACAAGGCCTACATTACTGCAAGGTCCTCATTAGAACATGGCAAGTTCAAAGTTAAGCCAAGGAAACTGAGCCTATCATGACTATCATTACACATTTTCTTTTCATCAGCACCATAAGAGTGTTGCACACTTCTGTAGCATGGGATAATTTGAACAAACATAAATACCAATAAAAAACACTCACACACAGATCTGTGGGTTGGATGGACACATTGCAAGAAGAACACTGTTTCAAATTGATCCCAAGAGATAAAAGACATAGACGACCAACACATAAATGAAATAATAAACTATGCATGCGTGACATGGAAAGGGGAAGCTATTTCTTGGGGAGGGCTTCATCCAGCAGTGGATTGAAATAGTCTGCTGATGATATCACCATCATCAGCCTGTATTGATCCAGGCTATATCAGGTCTTCTTTTTTCATCTCTTGAGATCCAGTCGATAGCTTCCGTTACCCATCTTTCATCTTTTCTTGCAGTGTGTCCAGCGCATTGCCATTTTCACTCTTTCAACGATATTTTAGTTTGTTCTTGGATCCATCCATTTATTTTTCCCATCTCTTCTCGTTATTCTAAGCATAAATCTTGCCATGCTCCTTTGCGTCGTTTGCAGTTTTTGTAACGTGTGCGTTTAGTGACCAGGTTTCAGAGTCTGTGAGCACTAATAGTATGCACTGATCAAATTATTTTCCCTTCAGGTAAATTTCCTTTTAACAGCATTTCGTTTCTAGATATAGATACAGATATAGATAGATAGTAACAACATCTGGGGCTGGGTGAAAGGGGAACACTAAATTCTGGTCCGTGCATTTATTTATTTATTTCATTAAGGACTACAGATAATTTCCTAGAAAGATCTTGTCCAGCTTAGTTGCCCAACCATGAAGAGTAGAACAAAATTAAACCAGTGCAGTTCAGTCACTAGTGCTCCACACATGAGCTAAGCGTTCTTAAAATTTAAATTTAATTTCAAAGCTCCCCTTGTGTCCCAGTCCCCACCTAAACTAACTTTCCCCAAACTGTAGAACACTGGCCTGCAGTACGTGACAATTTATTAGAGAAAACAGATTTCACGTAAGATTCGATCATTGCAAAAGGAAACAATCAATAGTTTAATTAAAACACAAGGACACTGCTTTTTTCCTTCAAATGTAACTGTAGGCAGTTGGCGTGATAGCAAAAGAAATACAATTACTCTGAAAATGTGTTAAAATGCAACCGTCTGAAAAACATGTTCTGCATTTAAGAACGATAAGAATGATAGAAAGTCTACACCCCTTTAACTTTTAATGAATTCACATTTTGTTGTGTAAGTGTATTAGAGTTTCATGCATTTAAATAAGGATTGTTTCCACTTATTCATACACAATACTCCACACTGTTAAGGGGAAAAAAGTTCTTATTGTGAAAAAATATATGTATATTAAATGTACAAAACGGAAATATCATAAATGGATACATCTCCACCCCTGTGAGTTAAGACTTAATACTATAGGGGCCGCCCCTGTAGCTCCCGGAAAAAAAGGCATAAGCATGGAGCCTTCACAATATGTGTTTGACCCCCTTTCGCCTTCAGAACTGCCTTAACTCTACGTGGCATTGATTCAACAAGGTGCTGAAAGCATTCTTTAGAAATGTTGGCCCATATTGATAGGATAGCATCTTGCAGTTGATGGAGATTTGTGGGATGCACATCCAGGGCACGAAGCTCCCGTTCCACCACATCCCAAAGATGCTCTATTGGGTTGAGATCTGGTGACTGTGGGGGCCAGTTTAGTACAGTGAACTCATTGTCATGTTCAAAAAACCAATTTGAAATGATTCGACCTTTGTGACATGGTGCATTATCCTGCTGGAAGTAGCCATCAGAGGACGGGTACATGGTGGTCATAAAGGGATGGACATGGTCAGAAACAATGCTCAGGTAGGCCGTGGCATTTAAACGATGCCCAGTTGGCACTAAGGGGCCTAAAGTGTGCCAAGAAAACATCCCCCACACCATTACACCACCACCACCAGCCTGCACAGTGGTAACAAGGCATGATGGATTCATGTTCTCATTCTGTTTACGCCAAATTCTGACTCTACCATCTGAATGTCTCAACAGAAATCGAGACTCATCAGACCAGGCAACATTTTTCCAGTCTTCAACTGTCCAATTTTGGTGAGCTTGTGCAAATTGTAGCCTCTTTTTCCTATTTGTAGTGAAGATGAGTGGTACCTGGTGGGGTCTTCTGCTGTTGTAGCCCATCCGCCTCAAGGTTGTACGTGTTGTGGCTTCACAAATGCTTTGCTGCATACCTCGGTTGTAACGAGTGGTTATTTCAGTCAAAGTTGCTCTTCTATCAGCTTGAGTCAGTCGGCCCATTCTCCTCTGACCTCTAGCATCAACAAGGCATTTTCGCCCACAGGACTGCCGCATACTGGATGTTTTTCCCTTTTCACACCATTCTTTGTAAACCCTAGAAATGGTTGTGCGTGAAAATCCCAGTAACTGAGCAGATTGTGAAATACTCAGACCGGCCCGTCTGGCACCAACAACCATGCCACGCTCAAAATTGCTTAAATCACCTTTCTTTCCATTCAGACATTCAGTTTGGAGTTCAGGAGATTGTCTTGACCAGGACCACACCCCTAAAAGCATTGAAGCAACTGCCATGTGATTGGTTGGTTAGATAATTGCATTAATGAGAAATTGAACAGGTGTTCCTAATAATCCTTTAGGTGAGTGTAGCCCCCCATTTCTTGAGCTGCATACAGGCTAGATTTGTGGAGTGTTTGGGACATGGTTGTCACATGCACACTGACCAATCTTGAGTATAAAATCCTGTAGCTCTCACAAAGTTTCCATTTGCCTCTTGATAGCCTTTCTGATCAGTCTCATTTTTGCTCAGTTATCCAGTTTGAAGGGACGGCCTGATCTAGGCAGGGTCTTGGTGGTGCCACACATCTTCCACTTCTTAATAACAGTCTTGACCATGCTCCAAGGGATATTCAAGGCCTTTGATATATATTTTTTTATACCCATACCTTGATCTGTGCCTTTCAACAACTTTGTCCTGAAGTTCCTTGGTGTTCATGGTTGAGGCTTTGCATTGAAATGCAGAACCAGCAGAGGGAACTTACAGGAACTGCTGAATTTATCCTAAAACCAGGTGAATCATTTCAATTGAACACAAGTGGAGGCCACTTCATTTGGGGTGAAGACAACTGTAGATAATTGCTTACAACTGAGCTCCTTTAGGAGTACTATTAAAAGGGGGGTGGACAGGACAATTATCCAAACAAGCTATATATATATATATATATATATATATATATATATATATATATATATATATATTATATATATATTATTTATAGGATGTGTAGATAAATGAAGGCAAACAAAAGGTGAACATTTTGAAAGGGGGTGTAGTTCTTTCAAGGAATGCATATAAAAAGAAAGCAATGCTGTTATCTGTCAAGTACGACAAAACAGCTACAAAGTTATTTCGGAAACATACAGGTTAAATTGAAACAGAAGTGCAGTATGTAGTTAATGACTTCACAAAAAAATGTAGTTAAGATAATTTCCTTGTAACAAGATCAACATAAGCTTAAACAGTGGCCTGATAAAATTACTTCTTATTTATTATGTCATCACAATCTCCTCTCGCTGTATGACTGCCAAGCAACAGAATGCTTTGATACACTTAAATTTGTTGTGTTATTACAGTGTATTAAAACACATCCTAAATGGATAACTGGAAACCCATGAACAACCCATGTGAGCTGTCAAGAATCCCAAAGAGACTAGAGTTTTACCATTCATACTAATCACTAACACTAGGAATCAAGATAACTAAATAATAATTTGCAACCAGCTGATTTTTGTAGCTCCAATCATGCCTGTATTTAATTTGATGCGATCTTTGCCTTTCCCATTTCTGATGGATGGTTTTCACAATTTTAAAGTGCTGAAGGCTTCAACATGATAAACTAAATTTGCACCTCAGCAGCAGACAGAAATTATTAATCAAATATACAGCCAGACAGATTATGTCAGTGCCCAAAACACTGTCTCACACCTTATGTGCGCTTCAGTAAATTATATAATTTAAAATATCATCACAGCAACCTAATTCTGTATCTATTAGAATATGGAAGCTTATACTTTCCATAATATAACTGGCAATTTAGTACAGCTCATGTAAGCTGTTGTAAGTGATTGTAACACAGGTGGTTTGATCAGTAATAGAAACACAATTGCAGTTCTTAATATAGCAGTCAAGAGCTGGCTAATGCAGAACCCCACATCCTATATGATCAGAAGGTATTCTAACAGTGTACATCCAAATTATTCACACCCTTTAATAAAGATTAACATAAAAGACTGCATAAATAAAACACTACGGTTGTATTGTTTGCTCAAATATTGGGACAATTATTTTATACTAACTGAAGTACTAATTGAAAAAATATTTTGTGAAACAGAGTAAATTGTTTTTTTTCTTCCCCTAAAACATTGGACTGTCATTCTGTTCCTACATTCTGTTCTCGTCATTTGCACACCGATCATAAATGCTTGACTTGGCCCTGGGGCAATGCATGATAATCCTCATGACAAAAGCTCAGCTGGACATCTGGCTGCTGAGAAAATGTACTAAATTAAACTAAGTGTCATCTTGGCTGATATGGAAAAGAAATAAAAAGATGGAGATATTATTCTTAATCTTGTCTTTAGGTTTGAAGAGCTGCTGTTCAATGGATCTGACAGCTTGGCATGTAGGGCTTTGCTAAGCTGTTTGGACAACAATGCATTAACTATAGGCCTAGTCTGGCAAGTAAAACACTGAAAAGCTTCTAAAACACTGCAAATCAAAGATATCGATAAGGATTTACAACATTTATTATTTTCAGCTCTCATTTAAACACATTTAGGCTTTTCCCCCTTGCTAAGCTTTTTTGGCAGACATACAGACACTGTTAATTTGTAATGAAGAAAAGGCATTTAACTGAAGTTTGTCCAAAGCTGATGAAATCCATCTGACTCAACTTTATCTCTCCCATTAAGCTCAGCAGCAATTAAAGTCTGTTTGCCGTGACAAAGCCTGTTAAGTTGTCATTTTCTATACAATTATCATGTCTCCTTTATCATTTAATTGCTAACATTATCCAGCCACTAGATTTTGTTTATTAATGGCTTCAGATGTATGACTATTTAATTGTAATAACTAAAAGAAATTGCTTACAATTACTGTATTTATGTATTATCAAATCACAAGTTCACCCCAGGAACTCTCTTGTACTTAATGGGAAAACAATAGCAGAGCAACTCCCTTGCTCTATTGAGACATTCAATTAAATGTTTGCTGTAGGCAGAATGAACAATAGGACAAAGATTGAATGTCAGTCTTATACAAATAGTCTATGTATAAAGATGGGGTTTGTAGTGGCAAATATAATACCAATATAATTAAAACATATAAATAACTCAAATGAAAAAATAACCATTGAGGGTTTGTAAAATCATACTGAACCTAAATTATGTCATCAAATTAGATAAACTCTTCAAGCATCTCTTAACTTTTCAAACCAGTTTTACCTTATTTATTTCACAAGATCACTCAGATCAGATCACAAAATCAATATCAGTCACTGATGGTGAAAAGCCAAAATGGTAAATACAAGTACTTAAGTAAGTAAAGTTTAAGATTTCGATTTTTAAATGTAAATGTATGCTTACAAAAACATTTTTTTACAATTTTACACATTTTAAAACTTTGTGTGCTCCTCATTAACATTTATAAGGCATTTTATAGTATACCTATTTGAAAAACAGGAAGAATGTAACAGTTATTATATTAATTCTTAGTTCCATCTATCCTTTTAACTGGTGAAAATAAGCAAGAATGGCAATTCATAAGCAGAGGCGTTTAAATTACTTAGACTTTCTCCTCATACCTAAAGTGAATTAAAAACAAATCTATAAAAGCATAAGAGACTTTACAATCATAATTATACTCTTACTAAAAGCCTAAAGATAAATTTCAATTGAATCTGTAATTATATCCAAGGTTCCTAGTTTTCCATAATAAACACAATTTTGTTTTATTTAAAATCAGAAAAAGAAGATCAGGCACTCCAGTTATAGTAATGAAATTCAAAGTATATCTGTAGTTTCTGACAAGTATACAAATTAAAAATATCTGTGTGTTTTATAGATGTTGTTGATGCTCCAAGGAATATTGAACAGAACTGAAAGTAGTTCTGAATCACACTTCAGTGGCGCAGGGCATGAAATGTTTAAATGCATTTGAATTTAATTGTAATAATGTGACTAGATTTGTCTCCAACAACACCAGTTAAATGATCAAGGCATACAATGATTTTCTTCAAGGTTTACGGTCAAATCCAGTAAATCTGACTGCCCACATAACAGCCCTTGCCAGCAATATCTGAAAATAATTTCAAATACATCACTTTGTACCCAGGCTTCATGGAAAAGAAACTGCACATTTAACCAAACATTTTAGTGATTAAGGGTCTTCAGAAATTGCTTACAGATGAGTGATTTTTTAAATCTCAACTCTCCTGGATTGCAATGCCTGACGAGAGACTGCTGGGTCTGGTTCAGTGGTTTGGAAGACATGAAGTGAGATTCCATTAAAACATTTAATAAAGTTGCAGAATTAATAAATACATACTGAGCAATGGCACAATAGGTACACAGACAAACTGTGTGTAAAATGAAGCAGACTGGGTGTAAAAACAATGGTGGGTGGGACAATTTAAGGTTCTCTCAAAATTGGGGGGACGTGTCCCTCCCAGTCCCCCGCTAGACCTACACCTATGATGCTAATTGAGATGGAATTGGGAGATTATTAATCATTAAGTAGTTAAAATAAGAGGACTACAAGACCACCTTGTGGTGGGAGGAATGAAGTGCAGCCTAAGAACACAAAACACAGAGCCCTAATTATAACATATCTTAGGGAAATAATATTACTGTGACTGATGTTACAACATCAGTAAACCACCCAATACAATTTGTATTAGAAGTCAGCTCAGGTAAAACATCTGAAAATACATGAGAGATACCTGGGTACCTGTTTGTTGTTCAGGTTATATAATAATAATAATAATAATAATAATAATAATAATCCTATTAATTTGAATAAAGCAATTGTTAAATATGTCATGGTGAACAATATTTGCAACATGTACACTGGCTTTATTCTGATGCTGTTGTTTTTGTTTTGTATTGGTTTCCTTCCTTTTATTTCTTGAGCGATTAATACAAAAATACATAATTTACAGTACATCTAAATATGTGACTATGCAGTATTTGCAAATATCACTTAAAAACAAGCCACAGAAATGCATACTCTCAGGAAATGTGCCGATTGTGATGTAAAAACATTTCAGTAAGGGGAATGGAGAAAAAAAACATTCAGCTCCAGAGATCATTTCTTGTTAGCCTAAGTGGAAAATAGAACATGTCAATAGCTTGATTGGTCTTATTGCAAGCACTGACAATGGCAGAAATAGAATTACCAATTATTATATAAGAGCGCTTTGAAAGGCTGCAATGAAACCCACTCATTTCAATAAACATAAGAATCCCCCTAAAATAATTAATGTAAATCAGTTTTTTTTTTTTTTGGCCTGCAGCAAACATCTTCTATGGGAAGGCACAGTATAAACTCAGGGAGTAATACTACATTTGACAAGAGAATAATAGATTTTTATATGAATACACTTTCAAAGCGTAGGCAGTTTAAAAAAATAAAAAAATAATATATAAAAAAAACTTAATTTTTGGTTTCAAAGAATAAACAGCTTGTTTTTTTTTCCACAAGGTTTAGATCTTAAGATTCTGAGGAGAGCCTGCAGACCTGCAAAATGGTTTTCTATAGCTCTGGCAGCAGGAGAACAGGGATAACAGCCAAAATACAGGAGCTGTTGCAGCCAAAGTTGAAACTGTTGCAATGAAACTGGAGGGAAAGTACACACCAATAGAAATGGCTTGCAAGGACTCAGTGGGCTTTGGAGTTTTTAATAATTCACAACTGTTATTGAGCTCTGCAGGAAACCTGAACATAATAGCTCTCTCTTCTCCTTTTTTTGGTTAATTGTGTTAAAATATTCTGCTGTATTATCACGGCTATCGCATGATATTTCATTTCAGTAATTCTGTACATTCATATAAAAATATCATATTACATATTTTAATAATGCCGTGGTTGTACAGTGCTCACAACTCCTGGGACCCGGGGTTGAATTATTTTCGGCCTTGGGTGTCTGTTTGGACTTTGCATATTCACCCAGCGTCCATGTGGGTTC
The DNA here is from genome assembly GCF_036373705.1 of Amia ocellicauda. NCBI lineage: Eukaryota > Metazoa > Chordata > Actinopteri > Amiiformes > Amiidae > Amia > Amia ocellicauda. The sequence continues at coordinate 5,769,191 of NC_089857.1, read as the reverse complement.
TCCCTGGATGCTCCAGATTCACTCCTACTACTGAAAGAAGTGTGGCTTAGGTTGACTGGCTAGTTGTGCTGTAGTTGTGTTTGTGCTGCCCTGTACTGGATCCATCCATCAAAAACGGATGGATATTCCCTATACATTTAATATAGTTAGGAAAAAGATTATGTACTTTTCTTGACTAAGATTTGTCTCACTGCCACTTTAACTATATTCCAAATGTGAGGATCATCTGAAATGAGGCACGTCTATCCAAACTTAAGATCCTTACATGGTCGATTATTTATAGACATATACATATAATTTCATTCATGCATTTGCACCACAGATAGTAAAACACAAACAAAACATGATCTTACTGTGTTGGCAGTGGATTCCATTGAAACCAAATGGGCATTTGCAGACATATCCAATGAAGGTGTCACCTCTGTAGGTTTCGCTTATCTCACATATTCCTCCATTGTGACATGGGTTTGGGTGGCAGGGTCCTGGAATAAAGAAAGGAAAACAATCAAAACAGATAAAAACAAGCCTTCAATCAGAATGTGCAATACTGACAATTTGCATTGAAAAAAAATAGGATTTCCCAGGAAATATGACAAACTATTTCCACTACAGACATGTATAAATATTTATACATGCCATTGTATTGCTTCTCCACAGTATTTCTGAAAACTAAAATAGAGGAATAAGTCAGTCTTTTAAACCAATGCACCAACACCAGTCTCTATTTCTATGATAACAATATGAAAATAAATCCCCAGGTCTTATTTTCCATCCAGGTCCCATTTCTATTTAAAAACCTATTCAGAGGTCATTGCCAAGCTCCAAAGACTAAGACAGATGGGCTTTCATCACCGATTACTTGTTCAGAAGGGCTTCCTTTGGCACAGAGTCTAATAGACCTCTATCATGGGACTCTGAGACCACTGTGACATTCCCAGTGAATCCCAAAATAAGATTATCCAGAATGCACAGCAAAGCAATTGATTCAGCAAGTGCCCCGACAAAAGGCATGGCATAATAATCTACTTTTGAAAGGTGATGCTCTGAGGAACCTTCACGTTCATTTGGACAGATCTTCAAAAGATGGTAATGTGGATTTTTTGTACTCCTGAAGAAGCATGCAAGCTCACACATACACACACTCCAAAATAAAGGAGAGAGGAAGAGTGTTTCTTTCTAGATTGAATTGTAATAGCCTGTTTCTGCCTAAGGATGATTAATGGTTCTGATTATAGGATTGTAACAAAGTTATTAGTATTTGTTTTTAAAGCAGGGGAACAGATTTGCTTATATAAGATCAGAATAGAGACCGAGAAATGGAAACAGCTTTATCCTATAATAGAGCTTTTCCAAACATTTAACAGACTAGATTCCCAACTCTAGAATTACTCTCAAAAATAATTAAAGGCAATGAGACCTTTTAGATTGTTTCAGATACACAGATGGGTGACACATTCAAGGAAAAACCGACAAAGTGTCTCAGTAAGGTGTTGGGCACCACGAGCCACCAGAACAGCTTCAATGATCTTGGCATAGATTCTATGAGTCTCTGGACTCTACTGGAGGGATGAACACCATTCTTCCAAAAGATATTCCCTCACTTGGTGTTTTGATGATGGTGGTGGAGAGCGCTGTCTAACACATCTGTCCAAAATCTCCCATAGGTGTTCAATTGGGTTGAGATCTGGTGATTGCGAACGCCATAGCATATGATTCACATCATTTTCACACCCGTTTGGAGGCATCTGCTGTTTTTTCTTCAATTTGTCACCCATCTATATTGTAATAACACTTAAAGTAATAATGTAGTACATTAAGTGACCAATCATTTTTCCTGCAGAGGTCAATCATTTTGTTTTTAATATATAGTCTGCAGTACAGGGAGCAGTCAAACTGTTTTACTGGGTTCAGACTAGCACAAAACTGATACCATTAGCAGCTGTACTGTGGCACATCCTGTGTAAATGTCTATTTGTTTCCTTATTGTAAAGATTTATTTAAATTCATTTAATCAATTTTCTCTTGCATGCATCATTTTCAGCTCATCTGAGTCAGGGATTCCCTACCAATGTAGTCTAGCAAATACAATCCTCATAGCTCAAACAAATGTGACATGAATATGTATTACAGCCCCCTGGATCAGAGATAGGACTTCCCCATTAAAGTCATACTGTTTATGTGCAAATCGTCCTCGCTCTGTAATAAAGAGCCTAGACACTGTCAATAATAGGAATAATAGCTTTTTATAATTCCAAGCATATAGCAAGCATCTACGCTCGGTGAGCTATTGACAGCAGTCAAAACACTACTTGAAGATCTATGGCTTCCTGACAAGATTCTAATGAAGAAAGCATTTCCATTGAACTTTCACAAAAATAATATATTGCCTAAATTTGTGAAACATCCTCCGAGACATGCAGTATGCCGCAAAGCCCTTAAATAATGGAAAACACACTTTTTATCCCCCACTCTGTTGTGAATGAAGAAACCGTTATGAATGTGGGCTGTCTTTCCACTGTTTCAAGATATAAACAATGGCTGTTTAAATTGCACTACCATTTGGGCAGGGGGGCTCCCATAGCTTTCTTACTTGAGGGACCAAAGTATAAAATCGGTCCCCCCATCTGTTACAATTGGCAGACATAGATACAGAGATGAACACTTGCATAGTCTGCTCATTGTAATTTACTAAATTACTCCAGTGACCACTTTAAAGAACCGCTAACAAGTCCAACCTGTCTCCAAAAGTCTTCAATTAGGCACATCACTTTCTCAACAGCATGTGTTGAAGAGTCTACAGTGAATGATGTGAATAACAATGACATGATGCTCAACAGAGGACAAGTACATTTTTGAAAATGATCCTACTGTAATCACCTTAAAATCATCTCTGAGAACTCTAGTGCCATATTTACCCTAAAGTGGGTGAAAAATCATAATACATTACACAACATAATACTCTGTGCATTTTTGAGAAGAGGTATGAAATAAGAAATGCAAATACATTATATAATATTGAGAAGCAATATAAAAATGCCTCAAATTTCACAGCTCCAGCTTCAAGCACAAACTTGTACCTTTGTACTTGTACCTCATGTGACAGTGAGGGTTTGTTTTAGTGTGATGCCTGTAGGATCAGACGTTACCTTCACTTTCTACTGATCTCAATGAACTTATCAGTGTTTTATAGCATTCCAGTATGACAGTGTTGCCTAAAGCACACAAACCAAGTGGTTGAAAATACCTTTATCATGCTACGATACATCTAGACTGAAGTATAAATCTGTCATTGTTAATTTACAGTTGATACAGAGTTCAATATGCTTTATTAAGGTAATACAAACCCAAAATTAACAGTAAAGTAAGATTTCATGCAATACAAATAATGCTTAGACATTGATGACACAATTTAAATATATGTACACACACACATATCTTACCACTGTTTAGATGCACTTCGGTATAGATAGATGGCATAGCTGTTTTAAAGGTATGTCATGTTATGTAATTTAAAAACACAATTATTCAAATCCAAAGTGAGTCAAAAATCTTACAAAACACATGTTCCTTAGCTGTCACTAGACTGACTGCCCCTCCCCCTTGAATAGTGTTGACTTTTGTGCTAGTGCTTAAATAATCTATTGTTTATAAGCTTTATGACCAATTCTTTTCTTATTCAGTTTACCAACAAATAAACTGCACTTGAATGTATGCATTAGTGTTTGTGCGTTGGATTTATCTACTGCATTGGAATCTTTATTTACAAATAAACAGGCAAAAAAACAAACAGAAGTTGAGTTCAGTAAGTGAAACAATATGTAAATATCTTCTATATTTAATGTGCAATCAATTTTAAAAGACTGAAAATAAAATCTATTCAGTGGAGATTGTTTGCAGTGAGCTTCATAGAAAGAGTCTTGCATTAATCAGAGGTTGATAACTGGCATGCATTCTCATTCAGACGTTCCACAATAACACCAGGAAGACAAAAAAAAAAAAAAAAAAGTGACAGACTCCCACACAATAAACAGACTATTTGGGAAATTGTATGCATACCATTTGTTCTTAATTGATTTTTCGTTTTCGATTTTTTCATTTATCTTGTTTGAATTGTGTCATAAACTTGGTTGGATATTTGTGCTTAGCTGTCATTTTGTATATTATTAATTGTTTGAATAAAGTAAATATTTCATTATTGTTTTTTATATCCAGGTGGTTTACATAAGTGTATTGCTGCCACATAGATGTCTATTTATCTATCTGTATTTTTGATGGGGTAAAAAAAAAAAAAAAAAAAACATAAAAGACAGTCCAATGAGAACAAATAAATGTATATATGAGAAATGTCTTGTGCTCTCATGTGTGTATATATGCATAAACACACAATTATATACATTTTTAAACTAGTTTTCTGCCAAATAACGCCATGCAGATATAGTGAATGCCAGTGGCAGTACTATGAAATGTAAAAGAAATGGGGTATGAAGAGGGAACAATACTGAATACATGGCAATGGTGTTACAGGAATTACAGTAGATAATATTTTCTTCATTGACACTAATAAGTGGAAGAGCCACTGTTCAACAACCCAAATCAAATGAAGGATTTAGGAGACCCTTAATTAAAACAAAATGTGTGAGGATTCAACTGTTCAAAAATATTAATGTGAAGCACAGATTTTAAATAGTTGTTTTAAGCCTGGATATTGGATTTTGTACACTCCCTATTATCTGAAAGATTCATAGAGATTAAGTTATAAGAAGCATGAAATTAGGTTAGCAGAAATTCACAGTATTTCTATTTGATGTCATTCACATATTTGAACATGAGAATTAAAGCATTATTAACATTTATTTTGTTCCTGCTTTTTTCATTTTTAAGCAGTGTTTCAATTTGCTTTGGAACTAAATATTTTTTTGTTGAGATTACGTGGTTTGAGAGACCAATAAATACAAATTATACAAAAAAACTAAATATTTCATCAGAAAAACAAAAACAAAAAACATATCATCTGAACCAGGGATGCCAAATAAATTGCAAACCACTGTGGGAGCTAAATAGAGTTCAATATCACTTTGAAAGACTTTCAGACATCACAAAAATATGAGGCTGCTGGAAAATGCCATCAAAATGTCATTGTGATCCGAACTTCTCTTTATATGTTGCTTCCTAGCAATATGAAAAACCTCTGATAAGCCTAAAAGGATCAAATGCGATTTAATGCATTACCCGTGCTTTCAGTGTATGGCTTTCAGTGTACGGGCAAGCAAGAGGACACTAAAGCTTAGCCCCTGCCAAGACATTTAAGATTTTATTTTTTAAAATACATACATATACATATATATATATATATATATATATATATATACACACACACACACATATATTATATATACATACATATATATATATACACACACACACATATACATATATATATATATACACACACACACATATATATATTATATATATATATATGCAATGCTTGATTCCTGCCTGTATCTTAATTTCATGTATGCTGAAAACTGTACATGTTCAAGTGTGAGTCAACATAAATGTCTCTCATGCAAATACTGCTGCAGCAATTTTAATGTAATAGTAGCTAACCCTCAACAAAGGATCTCTACAAGAATTTGAAGGTCACATTGCAGAGCTTTTCTCAGCATCACAACAGTTTGACTATGTGTATCTCTAGTAAGACAGCTATCATCCAATGACTTCCTGAAAAAACAGAAAATCAAATCATACAATTTAATAAGTAAGGAACTTGAATCACATTCAACCTACAGTGAGGGAAAAAAGTATTTGATCCCCTGCAGATTTTCTACATTTGCCCACTAACAATGAAATGATCAGTCTATAGGTGTATTGTAACAGTGAGAGACAGAATAACAACAAAAAAATCCACAAAAACGCATTTCAAAAAAGTTATTAATTGATTTGCATGTTAATGAGGGAAATAAGTATTTGACCCCTTCGACTTAGTACTTGGTGGCAAAACCCTTGTTGGCAATCACAGAGGTCAGACGTTTCTTGTAGTTGGCCACCAGGTTTGCACACATCTCAGGAGGGATTTTGTCCCACTCCTCTTTGCAGATCCTCTCCAAGTCATTAAGGTTTCAAGGCTGACGTCTGGCAACTTGAACCTTCAGCTCGCTCCACAGATTTTCTATGGGATTAAGGTCTGGAGACTGGCTAGGCCACTCCAGGAATTTAATGTGCTTCTTCTTGAGCCACTCCTTTGTTGCCTTGGCTGTGTGTTTTGGGTCATTGTCATGCTGGATTACCCATCCACGACCCATTTTCAATGCCCTGGCTGAGGGAAGGAGGTTCTCACCCAAGATTTGACGGTACATGGCCCCGTCCATCGTCCCTTTGATGCGGTGCAGTCGTCCTGTCCCCTTAGCAGAAAAACACCCCCAAAGCATAATGTTTCCACCTCCATGTTTGACGGTGGGGATGGTGCTCTTGGGGTCATTCCTCCTCCTCCAAACACGGCGAGTTGAGTTGATGCCAAAGAGCTCGATTTTGGTCTCATCTGACCACAACACTTTCACCCAGTTCTCCTCTGAATCATTCAGATGTTCATTGGCAAACTTCAGACGGGCCTGTACATGTGCTTTCTTGAGCAGGGGGAGCTTGCGGGCGCTGCAGGATTTCAGTTTTGTTTTCATGGTGACTATGGTCCCAGCTGCCTTGAGATCATTAACAAGATCCTCCTGTGTAGTTCTGGGCTGAAGAATTCCTGTGACTAAAATACTAGCAGGGCAGTTGTAAACTCCTGAGATCACCATATCATGTGCGTTATTCAAAATGGGGCTTGATATACACTCACCTAAAGGATTTTTAGGAACACCATACTAATACTGTGTTTGACCCCCTTTCGCCTTCAGAACTGCCTTAATTCTACGTGGCATTGATTCAACAAGGTGCTGAAAGCATTCTTTAGAAATGTTGGCCCATATTGATAGGATAGCATCTTGCAGTTGATGGAGATTTGTGGGATGCACATCCAGGGCACGAAGCTCCCGTTCCACCACATCCCAAAGATGCTCTATTGGGTTGAGATCTGGTGACTGTGGGGGCCAGTTTAGTACAGTGAACTCATTGTCATGTTCAAGAAACCAATTTGAAATGATTCGACCTTTGTGACATGGTGCATTATCCTGCTGGAAGTAGCCATCAGAGGATGGGTACATGGTGGTCATAAAGGGATGGACATGGTCAGAAACAATGCTCAGGTAGGCCGTGGCATTTAAACAATGCCCAATTGGCACTAAGGGGCCTAAAGTGTGCCAAGAAAACATCCCCCACACCATTACACCACCACCACCAGCCTGCACAGTGGTAACAAGGCATGATGGATCCATGTTCTCATTCTGTTTACGCCAAATTCTGACTCTACCATCTGAATGTCTCAACAGAAATCGAGACTCATCAGACCAGGCGACATTTTTCCAGTCTTCAACTGTCCAATTTTGGTGAGCTTGTGCAAATTGTAGCCTCTTTTTCCTATTTGTAGTGGAGATGAGTGGTACCCGGTGGGGTCTTCTGCTGTTGTAGCCCATCCACCTCAAGGTTGTACGTGTTGTAGCTTCACAAATGCTTTGCTGCATACCTCGGTTGTAACGAGTGGTTATTTCAGTCAAAGTTGCTCTTCTATCAGCTTGAATCAGTCGGCTCATTCTCCTCTGACCTCTAGCATCAACAAGGCATTTTCGCCCACAGGACTGCCGCATACTGGATGTTTTTCCCTTTTCACACCATTCTTTGTAAACCCTAGAAATGGTTGTGTGTGAAAATCCCAGTAACTGAGCAGATTATGAAATACTCAGACCGGCCCGTCTGGCACCAACAACCATGCCACGCTCAAAATTGCTTAAATCACCTTTCTTTCCCATTCAGACATTCAGTTTGGAGTTCAGGAGATTGTCTTGACCAGGACCACATCCCTAAATGCATTGAAGCAACTGCCATGTGATTGGTTGGTTAGATATTTGCAGAAATCGAACAGGTGTTCCTAATAATCCTTTAGGTGAGTGTATAAGAAGCAGGCTTACTCTATATATGGTACAATTTCTGCATTATTTGACCTTAAAACAGCGTTTTAATAGAATCATCATAGAAATCACTGAAAATAAATCCTATTAGGTTTTAACCATCACAAAATTCAGTTTAGATATAATGCTGTCCATAACTGAAAACAAGGATGAATAGAAATGCAACCTGATAAGCTTACATTATGGATTCTTACATAAGAAGACACACTTTTACCAGCAGCATGGAAGTTACTCTACTGGTTGCTATTATCCCATCAGGTTTACAACCAAAAGCAAGACAACAAACATCCTTTTAATTTCTATTGTACATTAATGCTGCAAGGTATTTTTAATCAAATTAAGTTTTGTGGTTGCAGAAATATACAAAGTTATGTGGAATTAAATCAATTACAGCAAGCTTTTACATTAACAGTGAAGTACATTGATACGTAATATTTCATTTTACCAGTTGCAGAACAAGCATTTTGTATAATAATTAGGTTTAATGTGAAATACATGTAGAATTCTATAGAAAATCTTACCTACCAGAGGCAGGCTTTATTTAAACCTTTCTAACCATTATGCTAATAGTGTCCATTCCACAGTTGTGTTCTGACAAGAGCATTAGCTAAAACAACCATTTACATTTCACAAACAATGCAAAATTAACATTTGGTAAGGGAATTATTCTTGTATCCTAATTTATCCTACAGTGACATGGTCATCAGACCAGCCCCCCCTGGAATTCCTATCAAGCTGCTAATAGGCTTGGCAAGTAGTCACAAATCCAGAACTAAAGAAACAAAATGATTACAAATGAACCCTTACCTTGAGGGTCATCCTACCTTTTATAATCAAAAATTGTAGAATTGAAATCTGCCCAACTCATTAACAAAATCAACCACGAGAGACTTCTGATCAACACATTTCAAATTGAACATTACCATAAAAGAACACCAGGCTTGTTTAGTATCAACTGTAAGGTCATGATTTGAGGGACTTGAAAATGTAATTGATAGAACTAAAACTTGACAATAGAGAGTTAGAAACTCTAGATAACATATGTACCATTTTCACATTCCTCAAAGCCATCACATGCCCAACACACATTCTGTAGGAATCAAGGGAGAGGAATGGAAAGACTCGCCACTATCAAACATCTGCATAACTGAATCTCAGTAAATCACACAGATAGTATACTGTATATCGTGTACTATCCAAGGATTAGGTAAATCTCAATTACAGAAAACCTAGTTGTGTATGGGATCTAAGTTGTTGGAATGGGTAGCATAATATTATTTTGTTATTTTATATTTTACATATTTTCTCGAAACTTCCAAAGTTAGAGTATATTCTCTCACTCTCACCTATAATATTATCCACCCTGCTTTGCTCTATCCTATCTTTGCAATTACATGTTGTCCATTAACATCTTTAATAAACCCATATCTTGTATAAAACGAAACAGCCTTGAGGTGAATTCATGCAGATCAACCTCATCTCTAATCTGAGTTCATATTATTAGTAATGTATTGTGGTAACTTGTGTATCAATCCAGTCTCGTTTTCAGATGGCTGGACCGCTGTAGGTTATATGGGGGGGGGGGGTCAGTAGATAGCAGGACTTTTTTCAGCAATTATAAATTTCCTCCGATATTGATACAAGGTAAACAAGCCACACTGCAGTTTAAAGTCCTAGGCCAATCAAAAGTACTCACTAATAAAAAAAGAGCTGCAAAACGATAAATTAAAAACAATGTCTGTTGTAACTTTATCACTGCATCATAACAAATAAGCATCCTATCACTCAGACTATTTACAACATGTTTCAGTTAAATGCATATTGTTTTAATGCATAATGTGCATTTGTGCCTAAAGTTGGTTAAGTGCATAATATCAGGGCAGTCCAAAGCCTATGCAATTATCTGGAGTAAACTGTATACAGTATTTGTAACTGTGAACAGTTTTCCATAAATGCAATCTGCTTGTAGAGCAAAATTTGAATGGTGTTCAAATGTTTCTTTCTTTTTTGATCCACAGAATTCAAAGTGATTTAGTATAAATGTGATATTAATTGATGTCATAAAATTAATGCCTAACCTTGAATTATAGTGGTTTCTGATTTTTATCGTGGTTAGAAGATCTTCCTTCATGTTTAATTAGTTATTTGAAAATTAATAAAATGGTGTCACTGACAACAAATCTAAACCAAAGCAAATCACTTCCCAAAACAAATCGAGACCAAAACTGAGAGTATAATTAAATATTAAAAGCAATGGTTCAAGCCTCTCAAATCAAATCGTTTGGTTTGTTTAAGGGCATAGCCAAATTGTATGGTGATTTTTTGGACAGGCAGACATTGGGGAAATCTTATGATCTGTAGTAAACTGCTGAAGAAAGAATGGCACATTATTGCAGACATCTACTTCAAAGGATTGCAGCAGTCATACGGTTTAAATCAAAATACAGTTATAATAAAGATAAAAAAAACAAAAGAATGTGTATGAAAGATGTAATATCAAAAGAAGCATCTTAGCAAGCAAATAGTTTTGTATTATATTGTACTGTTTTAGCCTTTTATGCTTAACTACTTCAGCCCAGCGAGAACCAGGCCACCCCTATATATGTCCCTGTGCCCTGTGACCGGCTCTCCCAATCACAGTCCCCCCACTTCTTCCATGGGGTTAACCCTTACCCTGGAAACCATACCTACAATCCCCTCGAATTTCAAAGATGGAACAATTAACTGCCCCACCCCTTAACACACACAACTGACATACACAACACACTACAGTCCCTCCTAAAAAGATAGTCATGTATACAACATACATACAAAATTAAAATAAAGTTTCAGAATATTCCTTTTGCTGTAAAACATGATTTCTAGACATGACCTAGAATAGAAAAAAAAAAACAGTATATATTTTCTGGGGGATGGGGGTCCCTGGATAGTTGCACAATTCTCATGCTTGTGGGATTTGTATTTCATAGTTTCCAGTAAGCTGCAAATATGGGGTGTTGTTCCCTGGGATCTCAACAGTGTGAATATCCCACTCAGGGGTTCTCCTCTTGTTTGGGAAATGCAGCACAGGTATTATGTGTGTGTGAATAGACAGATAGACAGATAGACAGATAGACAGATATATCACACACACACACAGACCGTACATCATATATATGATATACAGTCTTACAGGCTCTATCACACACAGAGCCCTTTCATACAGTTTAAGTTTTTTGTATTTATTCACATTTCTAAAAGTAGAATATTCTCTTCAATACAAAAACTTGGTATTCTTACATGGACTTCTCAAAATAACACGTAATCTTAATTCTGGTTATTTAAAAAATAGGCACCTCTAATAAACAAGCAGTGGGATTGCCAGGGAATAAAAGATTGGTTTAAAAGTAATAGTAATTATGATATTATTATTAGTATTTATTGGCAGATGCACTTATCCGGGGCAACGATTTGCTGGTTTATAAAAATATATAAATGTTGGTTAATTCACACACACACGCACACAAAAAAAAAAAAAAAAACTTTCCAAGCAGACTGAACTACAAAAGAGTTTTATCCCAGTACAGATCAGTTCATATCTGTGGGTAAAACTGATACTCAGATCTTAATATCTTCTTGACGGTTGTCCACTGGCTCTACTCCTACTGATAATTGTTAAGCTAAAATACGGTAGATACATTATACACTTGTGAAACATTTGTGAATTTTGGTTTGTACTATTAACATTAGATTTGAATTAGTTTGTATGTTAACAAATGTATTTATATTATGGAATAAAATGTAGGAACTAGAAAAGCTATTCTCTTAGTCAAATATTTAAAAGAAACCATTCCTCTTCTAAGAGGCTTAATTTAATTCCATAATGAGCAAATCAATATAGAACTGCATACGTCAGTGATTCCCAATAATACCATTTAACTTGTTTGAGTTATAGAAGGAAAATGAGACCACAAATATGATTTTTAAGGCCTTACCCTAGTATGTATTCATTTACTTTTATTTTGGTCACTAATACCCCAGATGGGAAAAATCTAAACAAACGGAGTTTAGATTGGTCCTTATACAATGCACTAGTTTAGCCAAAGTAGGCGTTAAGTTTCAGCCCAGGATACCCCCTGCACAAATAATCTATCTAATCCCCTAGTGCATTAAAACATCATGCCTCTACCCAGTAAAAGTTCCAGTAAATGTCAACACATGAAATTAAACAAACATCAGATCCCTGATGATGCATATTTTAATCAAAAGCATTAAATTGACCTTTTGGTACCAAACCACTGTTCTCTATGCGAGTACATTTAGATCATAGCATAAACTGGAGAACAAAACATGATATTGGCTTTGGGATGGTTCGTTGTTTTAATTCAGGTATACTGCATGTAATGAGGGAGTCGGAAAGTGTTATACATATGGTGCATCTAAACAAAGCATGCTTTATTCTGATATTTAATTTTATTTATTTAAAGATTCAGATCAAAAAGTAATAATCAAACTGTGTTAATATACGGTTAGCACACACTGGCAGCCAACTGGAAATTTGACTGAAATTCAGTTTACAATGGGAAAATATAAATATACTATTGACTAGCATGAAAACTAGTTAACTTTCCAGAGAAAAATCAAACCAATACATTTTGCTTTCATTTCATTACAGACTGATCTCATCAATATTAGCAATGCCTTTCTTTTGTATCTTTTTTCCCCACTGAGATTCAATCTGGCTGTGTGTTTTGGGTCACTCTGTTGTTGAAAGCCCTTCACTCATCAGAATGTTGACAAATTAATCCAGTTTTAAAATAGAAATCTGTTTTTGAAATATAATACAAATGTATATAATTTTACTGCTATGTATTCTACTAAAGAATGTTAAATTGTCATGTTATACTTCTCAAACTCCCTTTCCAGAGTTGAAAAATCAAACATTTCATGTGACCATAACATTCTTATCCAGTACTCTTTTGACCAATCTAGGATGGTTCAGTACCCATGCTAGGTGTTTTTGATGTTTTTTTTCCCATCACAACTCTGCCCAGAATAACATCGTCTCAAAGATCTCTCTACTCTTTGATATAGAGAGGTTTGATGTGGAATAGGAATTGGTAGAAGTTGAAAGCTGGCAATGAAAGGATTAGGCTTGAACTTTCTCCACTTATAGTTGTTCTCTCTGCCTTGGCCGTTTCTTTTATTCACCATTAAATACTTTCCTATATCTGATGATGATATAAACATGATATTTTTTTAGCCCTTTCTCAGTCTACAAATACAAAGTGATAATGACTTCTTGCCCTTTTTAGGAAAAAATAAATGTGTTAAAAAGGAAAGCGGATAATATTTTCCGAGGAATAAGAGACAAAAAAAAAAATATATGGTTTCTTAAAAAAATAATAAAATCCAAAAAAGACCATCTGAATTATGGTTTAAAACTTTGTATGCCACTGGGGAGGTAGTGTGTGCGTTTGTGTGGGCGCGTATGTGTGGCATTTTCTGTCAAGATTAAAAAGAGCTCTTACAAAGTGACCAGTTGCCCAAGTTTCAATATGATAAAAGAAGAGGGCTACAACTGATAGAAATACTTTTCTCAGATGTTAAAATATTAAGGCTGTTTTTGGCACTTGAAGCAAGTCAGACCCAATTATCTTGTCCTCAGTGGAATACAACAGAGAATTGGCTGACTCAGAGCTTAGTCTGCCTCTCAAACACACACCCACTGTGTAAAGCACAGTAAAGTGAGAATAGTGTGTGAACTCTTTATGACATTCTTAATTTCATATATAAAAAAATATTTTAGGAGACAGGGTATAGCAAGAGCAAAATCCAACCATATATTTGTGTTATTTCTAGAAATATGATTTTATTGAATGCTTAAGTGAAATGAGCTTTGTTATAGTCCTTAAGGGTGCACTGTCAGACTGCAAAATTGAACACGGTTCTGAAGTCTTGCTGCTAAATCAACTGATTGATGATGGGGAATTTGTACAACACATAGGTTGAATTATTGATTCATTATTTATATTTTTACCTACTAATTACCCAGCCATATTACTTTCCATTGCAAATGCTCTCGTATATGTACATGCAACACACAAACGTGTGTAGTATAATTGGAACATTATTATCACAGTTTATGATGCACATGTAACCTAAATAGCTGCTTTATTCTATAAATATATTTTTAAACTCTCTCCTTAAGACATATAATAGTCAGGGATGGCCTACAGGAGTCTAAAGCCATAAAATGCATATCATTGGTGTCATCTAGCTCATCCAGCAAGTATCAGGATGTGAATAAAAACAAGGGGAAATCTGAATGTTAAATCTTCTGAGGTAGCCAAGAAGTTTATGGGGAAAGTTGTTTTGAAAAAAATCTGAAAATTGTGTGGAATATTGATTCATAATGCCAAAAGATTGTCCATTTTGCATTAGCATGCATTTATGATAATCTATTATAACGTTCTGTATCTGCAGTGTGGCTTATGTTAATTTAAAGTGCATTAAATAGCCTTAGTCATCCAAAAGGTTATATAGTATAACATGGAGTAAAAAGGTATGTTAATAACTGAAATATATTACATCAGGATAATAAGAACAAAGCTGCAAGTAAATCTTGTCACTGCTGCTTTGCCTTATGTGGGTGTAGTCGACATTAAGCACAAGGGGTGAAACAGTTTAAATGCATTTTGAAACTCCCTTGTGCATATTTGAGCATATTTATACAAATCAGGGGGAGGATAGAAGGAAAAATATATAGAAAACTATAGTTATATGTATTAAATGTGTTCAAAGCATTAAAGTGCAGATGTTGAGTGATAAGACCATTGCAGTTCTGAATTATGTACTGTATATATGCTTTTATTTATTATTTAAGATCTTTCTTTCCAAGGTGCTTACAATTCTTTTTCTTAACTCATATAGTCCTTACTGTTGACAAACTCACTACCTTCACAGTTCTCTTGCAAAGATAAAACTCCAAAAAACAGCACTTTATGCAGTTTAAGCTCCCAGAAGTCTCACCAAACTATAGCATTTGATGAAATTATCGTGGTTGACAGCGCCATTTGATCCAATCACTAGAGAATGCAGAAGGAGTGTTATCTTAGCCTATAAAAAAGCCATTCATTCCCAAGCGGTTATTAGCACCATGTAATACCAGAGCATAAAACTGAGTCATCCTATCGCATGTCCATTCAGGATGATGTTCACTGCAAACATTCAGTTACGCTTTGTCAAGCAGTACTACTACTAAGGACTTCATGTTTAAAGTTAATGTTAAATCATCAAAACAGAAATATTCATATTTTAAAATAGAGGACATGAAAATGGCTTATAGTCTATATAGACTATAGAAACTCACAAAGACAAACTTTTGTATCGAGATTAATGTCACTGATTATTACTATTACATTTCTGAAGTCTGTTTTGCATTAGCATTTCCTTATCCAATGCAACTTACAATTGTTACAATATATCACATACTTTTTACATTAAATTACCCATTTATACAGCTGGGGTTGTAAAGTAAAGTACCTTGCTCAAGGGTACAACAGCAGTGTCCCCCACCTGGTTGAACACATGACCTCCTGCTCCAGAGTCCAGAGCCCTAAGCACTACTCCACACTGCTGCCCTTGCAGACTTGTTCCTTCACAGATTTTATAGTGAGGTACCAACACTCGAAGGTCCATGGTACCATAGATATCAGAATATATAGCGTTTCCCTGTATTTTGTAATCTGAACATTTTTGTTTTACCAAGGATTTGACCACCTTTAAGCATGAAATGGACATGTATGTTCAAATACAATGGTAGTGAAAAGCATATCTATTTCAGAAAGAGTGAGCAATTAGACCTTAAACATGAATTCTCATTAAATAAACCTGTAAATCAGCAGCATCCCATTTCTTATATATTTAGGTTCAGGTCCCTTGCTGCGTCACACACATTATCTTTACTATGGATACGTAATTTTCTTCTATCAACAAGAGCTACTTTGTAATAAATGGCTTTGCAAATTTCCAACATCATATACCCTGTTAGGAGAGCTACAGTTACATCTTAATTTCAGTGCCGGTGTTTTTCATCGATTGATCTGCAATCAATTTCCCTCTGGGATGTCTGCATGTAAGTGAACTTCATTTGAAAGAGTGAACTGTGAGTGTCCACAAAGTGCTGAAGCACCCGGAGCATAAAAGATTCCTCAGTACACCAAACTGGGGTTTGACACATTGTTAGTACACAAAACTAACCTACCAAAACACACATTTTCCACACGGTCTGAATTTAAAAAAACAAATAGCATAACTAAGACGTAAACAAAAAGAGAGCAAGAGATTTCAGACAAAAACTGGAAATTAACTTCAGATATCAAACATACAGAAAAGCAGTCACTTCCTGACACAATTACCTGTTGACAAAGTACACACTGTATTGTGGATAGGAGAAGGAGGAAAGAAAACATTGGATATGAAGCACAGAAACGGGTAAGGAGAAAGTAGAAAAGGGTAAAGCATGCAGAGCTGAAATCAAAGCCCAATAAAAGAATACTTGCAAATGCACAATGAGGGGAACACTGAATTACCAGAGTTAGAAATATCGCACCTGCTGAAGTAGGCTCTTCACCATCCGCTGCTGTAGGACAAGAAAGAGAAGTTTATCAGACACATAGACAACAAGGTTACCATCACACAACTACTAATAACAGCAGCCAGAAACCTAAAGTGTACATAAAAGGTATATCCAAGATGCAGGCTATACATAAAAGGATGGGTAGGTAGAGCTAATTAGCCAGCAGATGACAAGGACAAGAGGGTATTGGCATAAACAAGGGGTTACTTTACTGGATGCATTAATGTGTGGTGCTTCAGTGAACACTTTCTCCATTAAAATAAAGCAGTCCGTTTACTCCAATGTAAGGAATGAATGAAAAACATTAAATTTCTACCGCATTCAAATTATTAATTACAAACATAACTATAAGGTTTGAAGAGAGCGTATCTTTTCATTTTCAGCAGATGTTTCTGACAAGAAACTAAAGGCTTGTTAAACCCTTATTAAGAAATAAAAAAAATTAAACTGACAATACCTTAGGGTCTGTAAATGATCATTTCATAGCACCAATGGGTGGTTTCCTACTCTTACGACTGCTCTGATAAGAGAATCGATACACTGTCAAGAATTGTTATTTATCCAGGCCTTTTATCATTTATTACTTAAAAAATTACCAAAAATTGAGTGGCTCAAACGTTTCGCACATTTCAGTATTTTTTTCTAAAGCTCAAAACATTGTGCAACCCACACCCTAATGACTAGAACTAGTCTTCGGGATTTGCTCTAGCTCTATACCTTTGAGAATCCTTACCAATTTTTGGTTAAAAGGTGAATATTCTATAGTTTCTCCCTCTGCAAAGCTAATACATTCCGTTTTATGAAGGAGGTGCTCAGAGTCTGTTCAACTCAAATACACAGTCTATTTAGTGATACTCATACTACCGTCAGCTGTAGCCAAAATAAAGAGAATGTTAATAACACTGTAACTCCAGTAACTCTACCATAGCCTACTTCCCTAAAACCCAGCCCTGTTCTGACCCTCTCCCACCAGACTGTGCAAATGTAATAACTCCCCCTTGAACCCGCCCGTCTCCCCAGTTACCTGCAAACTGCGAGCATGCACTGCACATCAATCAACCATGCATGCTCACAATTGGCCATTCCCCAGGGACAGACAGGTGCCGATTCCTGCAAAACTCCCAGACCCTCCCAGACCCTCAGAACCTGCCCAGGGCAACCCCACCATATCCTCTTTCAACTACACACAGGGCCCCAAGACTACTGTAGCCGGGTCGCTACGTTATCAAGCCGATTCTACCAGATCCTTTATTTGTCTTTATACAGCATAAATGAGAACTCTCTCAGGGCATTGTTGTGTGAAGGAGCTTGTTTCACACTACTAATCATTTTGCTTTGAAAAACTGTGTGATCTAAAACCACTAGCGTCTACAAATGACTCTCACTAAAGATTTAAATCCTCTACTAACATGTGCCACGCACACCATCAACTACTCACTATTCATATAATTTGGGAGGAGGATTTTGATTTGGCCCCGTTCTAAATGATGGCCACATATACAGGTTTGTTTTTCAATACTGTAAGCATCATATATCAAAAATATGACTCAGAGCAATGCCTGCGTTTCTCTTTGGTTGCACAATAAATTATTCCAACATACCAGCAGCAGTTTTTGCTGTACGCATGTGGCACAGGCATTATACTAATCACTCCAGCATGCGCACCATAAAATTCATTTCAGTGTTTCCAAAACTCGGGAATAACCTTGATCCAATCTGAATCGCTACACAGAAGCAGAGCTGGTATGTAGTAATGGGACCTAAAAGGGTTTTGTTACCAAAGTAAATGGTTGTATGTCTGTCACATGTGCTCCCTTCACCTATAACTGTTTGAAAACAAGATGTATATATCAGGTTTTCCTTCCTGATTGAATAAGTAATCTAGGATTTGATTTTGAATATTTAAGTGTAGGGAATTAGGACAAGATTTCCCTAATATGGGTTGTAGAAAATCAGCAAACGAAACACATAGAACTAAGTACAACATTGATTTCTGTTCTTTAAAATTGTTTTTTTCAGTATTTCCAAGCCTAAGGCACTTAACCTAACATTTTGAGCAGACACACTAACCCCTCCTGTGCTCCCATCCCATTGTAAACTTTATAACATAATTAACTTTCAGCAAGAAAATAGCCCTGGGGAATAGAGATTTGTAATTCTGGTAGGAATTATTTCATATTTTGTTCTCATGTGTGTTCCTTGTAAAGTTCCATGGCCCACACCAAATTAGGCAATGTAAGTTAAATAATTTAAAACTTATGTAACCTTGCAGTATTACAGTTCAGAATTAAAAAATATATATTTCGGTATATTCAGTACCAATTGGTATTATCTAATGATTTGGAATATTAGTGTCCTTTTCACACTAGTACAACAACCCAAGTTATGATTTTGTATGCAAACATGTACACGGGTGGAAAGTGGGTTGACCGCATAATACGAACCCACATCCGGAGGTGGGTCAGCCAGCAATGACCAAGGCACTACGCACGTTTACACTGTGTACTTGTTTCAGTGATTGTAGATCTAACCCTTTCACTGAACATTTTGTAAGAAATTACATACCTGACCTGCTTAGTGTGAGAGAGGCTTCAGAAAAGGACAGATTTTTCTCAAATTTGAGAATGTAATAAAGCTTCAATTAGGTATACAGATGGAAGTAGGAATTAACTAAACTATACATTTCTATGGACCCAGCTTGAAATTTTCACATTAGTTAGGGTTATGGTTCAGACTGTTGGACCTAAATTGTGTCAGGCTACCTACCAATTTAATACAATTGCATATTACTTCAAATCTTTCCATTCAGCACTAGAAATATTTCCGAATATAAAATTCTGATTATTGTGTAGGTGAAAGGTAAATGCATTACTATGCCTGTATGAAGTGAATATGTCTATGTTTAATGTAGGTATAATCAGTCAATCTACTTAAATGAAAATACTTGGTGGCACTCCAATCTTGTTTAGTTCTGTCAGGAACGTATTTAATGTATGTAAATGAGAGGTTTTTTTCTTATTCATTTATATGTTTGCATTACTTTTATTTAATGTGTGGCCTTTAACAATGGCATACCTGTTAATGTCTGAAGGTACAATGGTTGGGAAAGACTGCTTTATATTGCTTCAGGATCAAAGCAAGATCTAGAATGTGTATATAAAATGAATTAATGTGTGTACGAAGTTATTAATATTATTTGAAATTCAGAGAGCATTTGCATTGCTTTGAACTCACTGACCTACCAAAATAAACACCAATTTATTTTTGTATCATGGGGATATTCACCTCTACATGGTCAAAGACTTGACCATATTTATATCACAGATTGCTCTTTGTGGTGTTCTAGTGTGCTTACAGCTCCTCCATTTCTTTCCAAGGGAGTGGGAGGCAAAGCATTTAGTAATTTCACAGATACTGTAAGAGGCCATTTCCAAAGTGCATCAGCCAGACCAATTTTCGCTACAAAAAAATTAGCACCATTTTAAGAACAGACTGAAGAACCAAGTCAACTTTTATAAATGGCACTAGAACCAGAATCTAGGGTCAGACTGTATTCCAAAAATAGATTTAAAAATAGTTCTGGATGCAAGTAATTCAGGCAGATGCTGTATCTAACTTCTAAGATGGCAAACACAGAATGTCATTATATCCGTTACACAGAATTTCTGACCCAGATTCCTGACTCCTTGCACAGTATCAATACCTGCATTCTGCGACTTCCCTTATTTTTAAGAAAAGCCACTAGCAGCAAGGTGGTGGTGATAGGAGGAAGTTATATACAAAAATAAAGAGTATTTATAAAGTCTAATGTACATTACAACTTAGTAATAACATACATGTTATACATACAATGTACTTTGTCACATCAAAAGTAATTGTAAAGTAATATTACTGAACATGACATCAATAAGCACCAGCTTTTGAAAGTCGAAAGGCAATGTAGAAATGTAAATCGAGAAAAAAGAATTGAGGTAAATAGCAAAACAGTATTCAACACTGATCAAGGCAGACATCATAAGCTTTATTAAGATTATTAGATTTACAGTCTCGGTTTTATACATCTTCCATATTTTAATAATGCTCCACACACATTATACAAAAGCTCTGGATTTCTTTAAGGCCTAATTGCTGTAAAAAAATTATGTATTATGTACATGCCACATGATCACAACTCTTCAGACAGACATTGCATTGCTTATCTAGTGCTCATTATTAGTCTTTTCTCTGCCATTAAGATCATTAACAGACTTTATGGTAGTAATTATTCCATGTAGCTATGATCATCATCTTTTATTTATTTTTGAAATTGTAACCGGCTGGATCACAAAATCTGGTTTGGCCAATAAATTGCCTTATGGCCAGGATGATTAAGCCCATATTGCTTCCTAAAGCACTTTCTCAGTCATTAGAGTTGAATCTTGTCAGGTTCTGGCTGCTAATATGGTTTCTGGTATTTTTGAGAAGGGCAGTAAAAGCCAGGCAATTAATCACTTTTTAAATAAATGTGCTTTTAAAAAGAGGTGCGTGTCCTATGAACAGGTCTGTGTTACGGATTGCATCCTAGTATCCAGCTTTATATGGTGTTTGGTACACACTCTCTCAACCCTCTCCACAATTATTTAAAATATATCAAATATTGTAGTTTGGCTGCGTGAACACACTCAAAATATCTATAATTAGCTGTAATAGCAGTGGGGTTTCCATCTACATTAGTCATGAAACATTGAGCCATGTTCAAGATAGCAAATAATACAATTACCTGATCAAAGATCTCCTTTCTAGTTTATTTAAAACCATATCAGATAAGTTTTACATTCACTAAGTAAGTTATCTAAATATTTTCTACAGCAGTTTTTTGAAGATTTGGTAACTCAATTGAGTTGGTACTTCTGATTTGATTGCCAAACGTATAACCAGAAGATAAAAGTATTCAACCCCCTGCAGCTTTTACAATTGTTTTATTTTTTGCCATCTGAGTTTGCAATCATGAAACTTTCAAATAGGACTTTCTTTTTTTAATTTACACAATCTAATAATCTATTACAAATCTAATATGAGCAAAATGTACATTCTTCCATTTGAAGCACTTATTCTCCATAAATTTTTCAGTGGAAAAACTACAAAACAACTTAGCATTTTTTCATGGTCTTATTTCATGACAGTTACACTTCCTGTTGTCTATGGAAAACTATAATTACTGTGTCCACAGTGGTGGGAAAAAGTGAAGATTATACTTATTTTCTTATTCCAACCAAAAAGGAGATTTATCCTCAGTGATGAATGAATACGCAATCAACAATCCCACATTCCCAACATTCCAACATTCCAACTGGCTAATGTACAGTAATGTGCATTATAGTGTGTGTTTGCAGGGTGAAAAAAAATATTTGTATTGCAGTACAATTCGCACAAAGTAATCTAATAACAAGGGTCATTTAAAATAAAGGCTTTCCCAACCCTGTAGCATGACATGACTACGCCACCTACAAAATTAACAAATAAGTAAAGAATTGCATATGACCATAATGATCATGATTATTGGACGACATGTAATGGGCAAACTGAAATGCAAACATTCACTTCTATACCTACCCAAACAGAACTAAAGCATACCATCAAAAGCAACCTTGGCGTGCATTAATTTGTTTGTTTTACACTAAAATCTCACATTACAATAACAAAATAGCAAAAGCAAAACATCTTGGACTGATATTGTATACTGTAAACATGCCCAAAAGGTGATTTAGGAACATTTCAGAACATTTCTTTTTATACATTTTTTTGCCAGATTTTGATGACATTCAACCTCATGAACATAAAAGAGAGTTAAGTTTGATTTTTAATAAAAAAAAACTGCAATTATCTGCAATTCAACAAACTGTGAAATTGTTGGTAGGGGGTGAATACTTCTACCCACACAAACACACTGTACAATGGTCCATGTCAATATTATTCAGATTTCAGTAATCTAATGCATCTGTAAAACTCCCAAATGTTTATTATTATTATTGTTATTATTATTAAGTTTTGTTAACTGTTGACTATACTGAGAGGGACTGACAAAAATATTTGCAACAGATATTCAGAGCCTTCCAACATCTAATCACATAATCAGTTAACTTGACAGATATAGGAATGTGAATGAAATAACATTGTTCTAAAAGGTTTTTAAAAAGTTTTTGAAATGTATTGACAGATATTGATTTGACTAAAAGTATCATCATCCAGGGCTTCAATGACAACGTTCGACTGCAGTGCATCATGTGTTCCATCTAGAGTGGACATCCATTTTTCTAAACAATTTAATTTAAGCATAATTACTCTTTATTTTCCAGTTAATAGTTTTGCTGTAAGAAAATTGGAATAGGAAGACTGCAGGCTGCATCAGTTAAAAAAAAAGAAAAATGGTGTTAATTTAAATAAATTAAGGACAACACAGATTGCCTTAACACTGGATATTTGCCCAGGTAGGTACCTAGACAGCCACTGGCATTGGGCCAGTGTTCCTATTATGTCAGTAGTTTGGATGGCCTAACTTTGGCTGCTCACAAATCAATGTGACCGAGGTGGGGCAACATTGTTCAGAATTAAAAATAAGAGAAAAGAAAACAGGGACATAATACCATACTATATATAGTGTGTGAACAGATAGTTAGAAAACTCATTCTACATGCAACATAACCTTTAAGTTAATCGTCCGACTTAGCATTAGGTTGCATCAAAGTGCAGTGATAACTGATGGAGAGATCAAAGACTGCAGCAAATTAAAATAGGGCAGAGGCATAATGAAGCACTAAATCACCCAGACAGGGCTGAATGCCATTTCTGGTTAATCAGTGGTCCAAGTAATTTATATTTTATTTTGGGGGATATGCAGCATTTTGTTGTTGTTGTTGTAAAAGAGAATAGGTCATGTGACGGGTGTCTCTTATTGTATAAGAGAGAATCGATCTCATGCAATTTGGGCAAGAGGACTTGGAGATTTATGTTTTGGTAAAATTTAACAGTCAACCCCCTCTCTACATCTAAAACATTTTAGTCCAGGTTCCGCTATAACTGACCTACAGTAGACCATTAATGTTGGGTTTTCATTCCAGTGAAACATAACTAATAAAATCAAATGTACATCCTGTGAAACTTGAATCACTACCATTTAAGTGTCCTTATCATTGGAAAGCAAATACATTTTAAAATACGGACAATTCTACGTAGGGATTTATACACAAGATAAGAGGTTTAGGAATTTTGGGAAATGCTGCTCTGTGATTGGCTGGTTTCTCATATAAAATTTATTATTATGTGCTTACATGAAAAGTACAATGATTGCCTAGTACTGCAGTGAACACAAAGTACATTAATAGCGGTTACTTGCTGTTGAAAATAGAATTGATAACAAATATTTTTTAAGAACAAGCGAGCAAGAAAAAGTTATTGTATATGTATTTCATGTATGATATAGAAGTGGGTCAAGGCTCACACAATAAAAATAAATATATGTAGCTTTTTTCCCCCACTGTCCTTTCAATCTGGAAGCAGTTACAAATGCCATCACCACTACCACTACTATACTCACTACGGAGTACTGTTAATGTACTGAAATTGAAGAAAGTACGTCTCTACCTTTGACCCCATCTGCTCACACACACAGACACTGAACACCCAGTTACTTAAAAAAAAAAAAAAAAAAAAAAAGCAGATTTTAAGCCCAGAGCATTATACACTGTTCAATGTGTCAATACCAAAAGCTTCAAATACAAATGGCAGAGACTAATTCAACAAATAGCTCATATAGCATTACCCAGATTGCCGTTGCTCTCCTTTTGCCAGCTGGTGTGTGCATGTCTTTCTTCATATATTAAATCAGTGCTCCACCACAATTATTAAAACAGGCTACCCTTGCTGGAATACAAAATTTGCAATGCAAGAAACTCACTAGACCCAAGGTGTAGATGTGCCCAATTGCGGTTAAATTTTTTTCTGTGGCGTTCATTTCCGTGAGCTTGTTATGGTGTTGTCGACAGCAATCGATTTGATTTCATTATGAATTTGGTATAGGAATGTGAAGTTTACCAGGGTTCAAAGCTGCCATACTGCCCTTCTCACCCCCAACTACCTGGGGGGGGAGGGGAGAAGGGCCTTACGTCTATGAGATTTATAGTTGACGTGGGTGTCCGCAAACACACATCAGTCAAACCAAAATCTAATCTGCGCAGGGTTTCTGAAAAGGGCAATGACTTATGAAAATCAAGGGAATTTCATTTTATTCAGCCATTCTGGGGAGGCTGTGATAAGATTCAACCCTTGATTCATTGGTTTTATTTCCACACAAAATGTGAAGCAGTACACATTGATATGACGCACGTTCTATCTGTGCTTGTCTCCATCAGCCAAGTAACACCAGGTGGGCAAATTAGATTGTGTATTTTATGGACTTTTATCCCCCCCACCCCACCCCTCCATTTCTGCTTTGTCAATGCATACTACATTTGTTTTTTCCTTCTTTTGTTGCACTGCTAAAATCTCAACTTCTACTAGTGACTTCTGGTCCTTGTTTCACCATAGAGCTTGAAAGGAATGCTTAGGATTGGCCTTCTCATTCAGGATTTCAAACTACTGAATTAAATCACCTCATTATATCCAAGACTAACGAGTAAACGCTCGACTTGCCATGTGTCAGGCTAGTGCTAAAGTTTATGCATCATATAAATAATTAACCTGTTTTTACAGTAAATAACAATATTTAGAGGATAACATTGTTGACTTGGTATATGGAGACCTTTGGCTTACTGCTGAAGCTTATACACATTTTTGTTTCTGTAGGCATGACTTCATAAACAAGGTAGTGGTGGAAAGAATACAAAAAAATAACAGCCAATGCAACATTTCTCAGAATGTCAAAAGTAAATAGATTTAACTTGCTTGGTGGTAGCATGTGGTATATATGTATACCACATTTAAATGTATGAAGGAAAGAATGTTCATTTAAGATGTATTGTTATGGTTTCATAATACATATGTTGCAGTATTGAATACAGACCTGCATCCACTGTGGGAAACCTCACCTTTAATTTATAGCACATTGAATTTGCATGTTATGCATTCCCAATTCAAGTGTTTTTAATTACCAAGACAATAATTGCACTGGGTGTATTTTTGTAGACACGCATGTTTGAGAAGAAGGAGAGCAAGAAAAAGACAACTTAAAGTGTGCCTGTAAGATGCATTCATATTCCTTTTACGACTGTTGTTGCTTTCTGGGGGATATTAGAGATTCAGAATACCAATGAAGCCAAGACAATACTGTTACAATATGAGTGCCAAGGCATGTCCTTTTATATACAGATTCACACAGAAGAGAGGCCTCAGTGCTACACAGAACAAATCAAAATCATTTCAGAGTCAACAATTACATCACCCTTTATTAAACAATTACCCTTTTATAAGAAGAAGAAACCCAAATATGAGGTAAACAATCTGCCATTGAAGCCCTATAATAGGGAGAAGAACCAAACAACAAGAGCCCAACAAATCATCACTGTCTGAAATGCAGGAGCATGATTACAGCTTGTACTGTCCACACTGAGCCCACAGTGAACCTAAACACTTGTCATGAGTACAGAGTACTGGAGCTGAAAGGGTTACAGGGTTTAAGAAGGCTAGTTTGATTCCAAGGGTCTTTTCGTCAAGTGGAAGAACCTGATTGTATTGTTGAATACGGTCATCCAAGTCTACAGACTCAATTTTCATTCTACATTCCACCTGGGATTCCACCCGAGACATGCCAGTTGAGTGTTCCTAGGGTGAAAACACAGCATGTCTCCTGCCTCACAATGAATGAGTCTACAGATAGGAACTGTACTCAACAAGGCTGTTTCTGAAGTGATCAACACCTGCTGGGTACAGGTGCAGGAAGTAGCGAATGCCATGCCACAAACAGATGTTTATTTAGCAAGTGATTAATTGATAAAAACAAAATGTAAAATGATTGGTTTCATTTCAATATGTGAGTGACACATTTGGAAACCTCTACATTGAACATGCATTTTGAAGTGTTTACCAGGATTATGTACGAACGGGGCAGCGATTCACAAGAAACTAATTCCACTGAAGGGGACTGAAGAGCAGTGATAGCATTAGTGCTAGAAGTCAAGTGGAGTCCTCTGAATGAACAAGACATTGTGATACTGGAATGCTAAGTTATGTAAAATGGTGACAGAGTCCAAAATACTCCAGTGAAAGACGTTAAAATGATGGAAACACATGGTAAAACATGCCCATTTCCACGTGCGAAACCATCTCATGTTCAGTACTGTACCTCATGTTGTAATCCTGGTTGTAAACTTTATAAAACATTCTTGTTGCAGCTCCATCAGTGACGTGAAAGAACACTCAGGTAAGATCAGTAAAACGAAATATTAAACTAGCCACAGCTGTACCCGATTTAATTTGAACAAGTTGTCACGTGACAGGCATGGATTCAGTGACGTAAGTACACTCACCTAAAGGATTATTAGGAACACCATACTAATACTGTGTTTGACCCCCTTTCGCCTTCAGAACTGCCTTAATTCTACGTGGCATTGATTCAACAAGGTGCTGAAAGCATTCTTTAGAAATGTTGGCCCATATTGATAGGATAGCATCTTGCAGTTGATGGAGATTTGTGGGATGCACATCCAGGGCACGAAGCTCCCGTTCCACCACATCCCAAAGATGCTCTATTGGGTTGAGATCTGGTGACTGTGGGGGCCAGTTTAGTACAGTGAACTCATTATCATGTTCAAGAAACCAATTTGAAATGATTCGACCTTTGTGACATGGTGCATTATCCTGCTGGAAGTAGCCATCAGAGGATGGGTACATGGTGGTCATAAAGGGATGGACATGGTGGTACCCGGTCGGGTCTTCTGCTGTTGTAGCCCATCCACCTCAAGGTTGTACGTGTTGTGGCTTCACAAATGCTTTGCTGCATACCTCGGTTGTAACGAGTGGTTATTTCAGTCAAAGTTGCTCTTCTATCAGCTTGAATCAGTCGGCCCATTCTCCTCTGACTTCTAGCATCAACAAGGCATTTTCGCCCACAGGACTGCCGCATACTGGATGTTTTTCCCTTTTCACACCATTCTTTGTAAACCCTAGAAATGGTTGTGCATGAAAATCCCAGTAACTGAGCAGATTGTGAAATACTCAGACCGGCCCGTCTGGCACCAACAACCATGCCACGCTCAAAATTGCTTAAATCACCTTTCTTTCCCATTCAGACATTCAGTTTGGAGTTCAGGAGATTGTCTTGACCAGGACCACACCCCTAAATGCATTGAAGCAACTGCCATGTGATTAGTTGATTAGATAATTGCATTAATGAGAAATTGAACAGGTGTTCCTAATAATCCTTTAGGTGAGTGTAAGTCTCTATTATTCTCACACAAATAAACCACCTTCGCATTTTCCTGCAAAAACAGCACAAGAATTGTACGTAGAGCTGTGCTGCATTTCATTTCACTCCTTTGTCCTTAATTTGCATGATGTCGAGTAAACAGTAGCTCGTCCCGAGTGTAATAAACGAAAAATCATGTAATCCCTGAGAGGGAGAGGGGCATTTAATCTTTGGCTCAGGCATATTGTTTCGAGTAAGGTCAAAACACACATGTAAACTCCTCCAATGACATCCTAGACTTCCTCCATATTGTAAATATTGGATTGTATTCTTGAATTCACGATGAATTAGTACTTTGATGCATTGCTTGTTTAGAGTTTTTGTAATGACGGCAAATAGGTTACAAAGCTTGACGTGCACTATAATAGAATCAATATATCCCTGTTAATGTGCTGCATATGAGCAAAACACTAGCTAATACATCGTGGTCTAAATTGATCTTGTTTTCACAGATTTATTGTAAGTATATTAATACACTTTCAAAAAGAACAGTGTAAGTTTTATGAGCTAATAAAATTTGTTTTTGATTACAGTAGGCCCACAGCAACCCTTATAAAACCCATCAAATCGGTATAGTAACTAGAACATTTTTCATCTAATATTTTTCAGATAATGCGGTTTGGCACTCTTAATATCCCCCTTGACTGGTAAATATTTAAACATTGAAAAACTGTATAATGAACAATACCTTCTTTGAAAAAGCCTGGGGTGCTTGACTGCAGAATTGTATGCAAATGGTAGCAGTTATTTTAACCTGAATACGTTTAACCTTTATTCTTTACAGCACTTTTCACATTGGCATAAAGATGGCCAATTATACAGGAACATTTAAATAACAAATACAAATGTTTTTGTTTCATTTACACAAAAAAACCTAGCCAGATGTATTCTGAATGTATTCTGATAACACAATCATAAGTGTCACAAAACACACCATCTGATCTTAGCATCATCATAAAATCTATTCAGTCGTTCCTTAATTAAGATTGGTAATCACACCCTGCTCCTCTCAAAGGATTTATCGTTTTATTGTGACCATCTGCTTTTGATACATTTTTGAGATGTCTGATGTCTGATTTTTGAGATTTTGTACTTCCAACTGTCCCAATTTTTATTTATTACATTTTAAATAGCTTGTTTATCTTAAATACCAATTCAATCATCGCTTTTCTCAAACTCATGACTTATAATAGTCAGTAAAAGTTTAGAATAATCCTTAATTACAATGACCTCAAAAATGATAAGCATTCCCTTGCAGGTTTCATAACAATACTTGGAGACTAGCCATTGGTTCCTTGCTTCTCTGCATGGGCCTGTGCATTTAATATCACTGAACAAAATATAAATATTGCTTGTTGAGATTGTATTACATTAATAACTGCACATGTATAATTAAAAATGGTAATAAGAATGTGATTTTGCTTATAATGATCTGAATGATACATAAAAATCGGTATTCAGATATTTCAGAGCATTGTAAAACCTAGAGGCATTTTAAATGCAAAAAAGCCCATCAACAAGACATTTTTTAAGAACTGAAAACAAATAAACTAAATTCGGGCAAGACATTGGACATAAAATAACGACCTGCACTTTGCGTCACTCATTTGTCTTATGGTACTCTCTGCCGTGTTACCACATTAATCAAAGAAGTCTCAGTGGAAATCCATTGGCCAAGCTCATTCGTGTTGCAAGGTTTGCACGTGCCCCTACAGAAAAAAATAAATACACACATACACACACACACAGTGATGGCCATGGAGTGGGACTTTGTGTATCTATCCATCTTCCTGGCAGTTCATTACCTAATCAAGTCTAGACAAGTACGGAAAGCTGCAACAGTACGTGTGGAGGTCACAAAGTAAAACACAATGAAGGTACAGTAAAGAGTGATTTAGCAAGATTAACGTGTAGGACCTTGCATTCACAGATATGAAATAATGATGCCACATTGTACCAGAATACAGAAATAGAACGGCAAATTAGCAGGCTTTGCACCCAATTTACACGTTATGATAAATTCGGGTTAATGGAAAACTTGTGTAATAGGAGACTAATATTATTGTTGCTAGTCTACTATTGTCCATTTAATGAGACGGGTTTGCTCTACAGGTCTACATTTAAACACACCTTGATGTACAATTTCTGCCATTTTTCTCATATAATATTTCACATTCACTTTAGGAACCCTCCATTGCAAAACAAAGCTCTCCAAAATGTGTATTAGCTGTGAAACATCTTGTCTGTGTCAATTTGTATTATATTAACTCCAGAATACAGTGAATTTCTTTATCACTGTGGTCTTAATCTTTGATTTCAGTGTAAATTAATGTGGGCGGACACCATGAGCAGAAAATGGTCCAGCTTACATCGTAGTGTTCATGACAGCAAGAGCAGATGGTTCTGTACATTTTTCAATTAGATTACAAATATCTAATTCTCACTCATTACAAATTATACACTTCATAAAAAGGCCCTGACTATGGGAGACCACTCTGTAATTAATATTTTTCGGAGGCAATGAGGCATATCTCTTGAACCAAATTTCCTGGAGAGTAAAAAATTTGATTAAATGTCATCTTGATTGTAAAACTATTACTGGTGTCACACCTACTGTAATTTGAATCTTACTGCTGACTTAAATTAGTTAAACTGCTATCCTGTTACAATAATTTATTAAAAATAAAGGGGGGAACAATTGAAGGTCACAGTGTTAATGTACAACTTCAACGTCCATTCAAAGAGTTTATCACCCGTTCAGAATCACTCGTTAAAATATTTCTTAAAAAACAAATCCTGAAGTATTATTTTGAAATTGAATCTGCTGGTAAAGTAAGACATAAACCATGGACTTTTATGTACGTGTCTACTTTAAACATCACGCTATGAGGAAATGCCTTAAGGCTGGCCTGTCCCTCACACATTTGTATTTTATTAAAACAGCTGGAGATAAAGTATTTGTCTAATAGAGAGTTCTTCTGTAGACCACTACAATAAATAAAGCCACTGACCACAAGTTGGAAAATCTAGGGTGTCGTTTTAATTTTCTACTAATTAGCTTCATTACCTCAATTTGATCAAAGTAAACCAACCGAGGATCAACACTGCACAATTGTTAGAGATCTAAATTGCTTAATCCTTCAAAAATGAAAAAAGGAGACTCCCTGAAAAAAGTACAAAGAAAATAACCTTATAAACAATTAACTGAAAAAAATAATAATTTAAAAACAGATTGATGACAACTTCCAACATAAGGATAACTCGATGCCATTTAAATCACAATGTTAAGCAGCCATGAATTCCTGGGCATTATTAGATTTGTCCAAGGGAAAGAAACATCAATCTGTTTTCTGGTACAAGTTGCATCTTATAATATTAAGTGTCCTGCTAAAATGCATGCAAGGAAGCTGTGGAGTCTTGATCACACATACATTTTTAATCCACCAGTTACATCTGGGACTGATTGGTCTAGTTGCTGAAAAAGTTACAGGGTGTACTTTCGTAACAGTTTCAAAACTGCAATATCTTCCTAGGGTATTATGAAATCTAGGCCTAGATCAAATACAAAATG